>NW_020884876.1:18313371-18770114 GCF_003945725.1 Corapipo altera
TTGGTGATATATCAAAATGGACTGGGAAGATTTTAAATATATATTCTCAAACTTTGATTAAAAGTATAAAATATCTCTTGACTCAATTTAGTTAATCAGCAACAGCATGTAGTCTGTTACATGATGATCTCTTGTTCTTCCCTCTCGTTATACAGGAATGAAAAGAAGGAAGAATATATAAAAAAGAAGAAAGTAGAAAAATTCCTAGAGAGGAAAAAGCAAGAAATGCAACAGGCAAAGAAGGAAGAAAAAAATGAAAAGGCTATGGCGGAATATGAAAGATGGCTGGTATGTTTGTTTGGGGATTTTTTTTACACTTTGTCAAAACTAAAAAGTTTAATGTAGTAATGAGTGTGAACAGTTGTGTATTGTGATACTCATGGGGTTTCGTGCTGTTATTAGAAAGGCCAGATGGTGGCAACATTGCATAGCTTGTCCTCCAGAATTCGTGAGGAAAATGATGGTTAAGTACAGTGGGCGTGATATTTGGCAGACATGGAAAATATATTCTCCCTACGTACATGTTACAGAGTTTTCAATTTCATAGTTACTCTTCATTTTTTGCCATTTCACGTCAGAGGCAGCCATCTCTGAAGGGCCAACTCACCACAGCACAAAACCTGCAAAGCCAAACAGCATCCCCAGCTGCAACAGTGAGTGCATGTACATTCAAGGAAGCATTGAAAGTGGAGACTTATATACCTACAGCTGGTAAAAGCACTTATAATGATGTTCAAAATTATTATTACAAGAAAGGGTGGAACTCTGATGCTCCCAATTATATTTTTCCCACAACAGTGTCCTTTAGTCCCAATAGTTAAGCAGTAAACTAATCTATTGCTCTAATCCCAACAGTTAGGCAGAGTTTTTTCCCTTGCTACAGAAAGACAAACTAGAAGAGAGATCATTAATATTCTTAGCATATATTGTTTTCTTGAAGGTATGTGACTTGCTATTTAAAGAAAAACCTGTGTTTTAATTCGTCACACAGTCAATCCTCATACTGACTCTCAAGATTTTCTTAGTTTGAGAGTGTTTCTTCTGTTTTCTCTCTTCTATGTGATTTCTGGCACACATCCTGTACATATGGTCTCTATTGTCATTTGTAAGAGTGAGATCTTGCAACTCATCTGGCTTAAGGTCCTTACAGGAATTTCTTTGTACTATCAATGGCTAAAAAAATCTTTTATTTGTTTGTTTGGTTTTTTTTGAGGAATGAGGAGGCAGAGAAATGAGAATTGAGGCAGGCAGATGTACGGATGTCGGACAGGTTTTAAAAGGACAATCATCCTTTACTTGGCTAACTCAGAAATACGCAGTTGCATAAAACAGCAAGAGCCTGCATGTTTTATCTTCTCTGTTTTCAAACTTTTTTAATCTGAGGTTTAGATCTTTTAAGGTCTTTGACCTGGTCCCTGTTGTAATACCTCTGATTTCTGTAATCATTGGTAAGAATTATTTTCTCTAGTCCTCTTTGTCAAGTGATTTCCAGACCAGTTTAGTCAAATTATTAATGTCCAAACTTAGATTAGTTCTCGCTTAGTCAATATTCCTGGTTGCCAAGGAAGGAAGTGCTGCATTTTAAGCAGTAACTAATGCACTGTCCTCTATGCTCTGCTTACTGGGACTATCCTAATCAGTGTAGTTGTATCAAAGCCTGAATGTTACTGTGCTGTCTTGGACTCTGTACAAAGGTAAAAAAATTATCCTTCTTTGAGGGAATGAAAGATGCTGCGTAGCACAGGCTCCCCTGTTCAAATTGTGTATAAATTCCTGAGGTCACCACTTCAATGGGATTATTAATATGAACGTTAGTAGTTGGAGGAATGACCAGATCTAACTGGATGTACAAGTGCCTACATGAGAGGAGCACTTTGAAAAATAAGCAGATGCAGGAGAATGGGATAGATACTGAACTGGTTGGCAGAGGTACCTCTAAAATGATCACATTTTCAGTGTCTGTGTGCAGGTATTGACTGATGTGTCTCATGCCCAATCTTTACATTTTTACTTTCAGAATTTGCGCTGGCTTTTTTCAGCTTAGACACCTTTATTTCAGAAAACGTATTGGGCAATAGCTCTGTCATCATGTTTGACCAGAATATCATCTCACTTTGTACAGTTATAGAAAAAAAACACACCTTTAGTGAACTGCAGAAAGGAAACACTGTAAAGTTGTCATTGGGAATTCAAGTTGTCAAGGGAACTAAGATGATCTCTGCCTGCAGGTAGATAAACAGGAATCAGATCTGAAGGCAGAATTGTGGAGGCCTTTTAAGTGTATTCTTTCAACTAAGGAGGTTTTGGTTCGAAGGGAAAAAAAATAGGAGTAGTATAGTGGGAAGTATTCTAATATGTTTTCATTGATATTCAACAGAAATAAATGTGTTTAAATGCATCCTTGGATTTCCTGAACTAAGTGTTGACCATAATGCATGGGTAAAAAAGACATAAAAATCTGCTTGCAGTTCTTCTTAAATAGAAGAAACATTCTGCTTTTGTATTAATGGAAATTCTGTCACTTCTCCTTTTAGAGATCATTGTGTGAATGTTTGATAACATAAATTGCATAGAGAAGATTACTTTTTTAGCCTGAAAATAAATGCCCTAAGAAAGGTTATTAACATTTGTACAATATTAATACAAAAAGGATAATCTTGAGCTGAGATGCTTTAGTATTGCCTGGGAAATTTAAGCTTCTGATTATTTTGTTTCTTTCCTACTGTTTGCCTCTTGCTACTCACCAAGAACTCTTCAAGCCAATCTAGCCTGATAAATGATAAGTTTTTACTTAATGCGTAATACCAATGTCGGACACTTGTTACTGACATGCACCTGTTCTGAGGAGTGAAATGTGGAGAAGAATCACACTGAAAGTTTATAATAACAGACCAGTTTAGTTTTCATTTATTTTTGAGATATCAATTTGACACCTGTTTACTGTGGGTAAAAGTGAGTAGCCTGGGTATGTTATGTTGTCCGTTTTCTGTGCTATACATTAACATAGTATGAGTTGATGAGAAGTAAGGCTGCTCACAAATGATTCTCAAAGATCAACATAGTAAGGTTAAATGCCCTAGAGGAAGTTCGAAATTTTACCTTGAGGCTGAGCATATACAACATCTATTTTTAGCATTCTAAAGCTGTTTAAAAACATTAAGAAAGGATGTACCGGATGAGTCTTATGGATTTATTGCTTTTCTGGGTTAGGAACAGCTGATGTGGGTTATTCATTTTGTATGAAGATCTCTCTGAAAATACTTTCTATATTGGAATTTTTATGTCCTGGTGCTGCAGTATGTTAGAAATAAGGCTGCTATTGTTACTGCTCTTAGATGTTGTATGTCTTCTCTAATATCTAAAATTCAAGTATTATGTGGCAGTCACACTGCTAAAGAATGTGATCTTCCCATAATTTGGTAGGTGAAAAATGTACTCGTCTTACTAGGCTATTAAGTAGAAAACTTCCACAGAAATCAAGCCATGCAGTTGAGTTGATCTACTGTGTGATGAGCTACAGTTATTGATTTAGTCTTTCACTGTTTCTGTTACTGTTCTTCTGTTAGTGCAAATAACATCTTGTTTATTATTTTATGGAAGATTTATATCAGTTATATCTTGTGAGGTATAACCAGATGTTCCTAACAATTGGATCTTCAGATTTACACTGACAGAGAGCTAAAGGGCACAGATTAAAATCATAGGGTTGATATTTCAGTGCATGTTATGCTTTTTAAAAATTTTGTACACGTTGGTAGTTTGACTGCTGCATAGGTGTAAAATAGGAATAAACTTCCACTCAATCTCCCTTTTTTACAGTAACACTTCTACACCCATTTGCCAGTCTACTCTCTCAGCCACAGTCACCTCACTGTTTCTCTTCTCACGTATGAATAACAGGCAAACACTGCTAGCATCTTGAGAATTTGGGAACGTACGGTGTCCATCAGAAGGATGAGAGCGCCAGTTATCTTACAGCTGTCTTCAAGGAGCAGTACTTTCACTGCAATGCAGTTCATACATGTGAAAATACAAAACTAATACAGCACTTTTACTGTGCTTCAAAATACTGGCTGATAGGCTGCAACAGATGAAAGGACCAAGGCTGGATTTGGCACGATGATTTTAAGCGGGCATATCATAGAATCATAGAATAGATTGGGTTGGAAAAGACCTCCAAGATCATCAAGTCCAACCCCTGATCCAACTCCAATTACTATATCATGGCACTAAGGGCCACGTCCAATCTCTTTTTAAAAACCTCCAGGGATGGTGAATCCACCACCTCTCTGGGTAGGCCGTTCCAATGCCTGATAACCCTCTCTGTAAAGAATTTCTTCCAAACATCTAACCTAAACCTCCCCTGGCAGAGCTTGAGCCCATGTCCCCTTGTCCTATTGTTGGTTGCCTGGGAGAAGAGACCAACCCCCACCTGGCTATAACCTCCCTTCAGGTAGTTGAAGAGAGTGATGAGGTCGTCTCTAAGCCTTCTCTTCTCCAGACTGAACAACCCCAGCTCCCTCAGCCTCTCCTCATAGGACCTGTGCTCAAGTCCCTTCACCAGCCTCGTTGCTCTTCTCTGGACCCGCTCCAGCACCTCAGTATCCCTCCTGAACTGAGGGGCCCAGAGCTGAACACAATACTCAAGGTGTGGTCTCACCAATGCAGAGTACAGGGGAAGGATCACTTCCCTGCTCCTGCTGGCCACACTGTTCTTGATGCAGGCCAGGATGCCATTGGCCTTCTTGGCCACCTGGGCACACTGCTGGCTCATGTTCAGCCTCCTGTCGATCAGCACCCCCAGGTCCCTTTCTACCTGGCTGCTCTCCAGCCACTCTGTCCCCAGCCTGCAGCAATGCAGAGGGTTGTTGTGGCCAAAGTGCAGGACCCGGCACTTGGCCTTGTTGAACTTCATTCCATTGGAGTCAGCCCATCTCTCCAGTCTATCCAGATCCCTCTGCAGAGCCCTCCTGCCTTCCGGCAGGTCAACACTCCCTCCTAACTTGGTGTCATCTGCAAATTTGCTGATGATGGACTCAATCCCCTCATCTAAATCATCGATAAAGATGTTAAAAAGGACTGGGCCCAGCTGCATGTTTGCTGCCTATGATGTGTATGCCAGTTGTTGGTCTGTTCATGTGTCCAGAAGCCAGCTGCTCGAGGACCTCTTAGCCACCCAGCAAGTGGGACACAGTAAATTATGCTGTGGTCTAAAATGTCAACCTACTACAAGTCAGTCAGAAACGTGCACCAACATGCACCACAATTCTGCAAGTGTGATTATAAGGAAAATTTGCACCTGTAGATAGCTCACCAGTGTACTGCTAATACAGATGCACCCTTAGATGCTGGTCCTCACCATGGTGAAATGGCAGTCGTTTGCAAAGAAGAATGCTTATTTTATACAGAATGGCAAGTCTCCTGAAATTCATTAGTTATTTAGACACAAAAAGAATGTTGCAAATATCTTGCTTATCCTTCATCGTCCTGATTGCCCATTGCTGTCTGAAACAATAGAAAATGGAATTAGAACCTTGCAGTGCTTATAATATGTTAGGTAGATCTTTGTTTAAAATTAAATTGTTTAATTCCTAGTTTGTTCTAGTACATGGCAAGTGTGATTTAATAAATACAAAACGTTACAATATTGCATCGATGTTACATGAGAACAACATACTTAGCATTGTGATTTAGGTATCCTCTTCAAGACAGTAAGTAATTAATATGAAAATAATTATATACAAGACCAATACAGTACCTGATCCACTAGTTCTTCGCTTGGGTTTTTGTTTAGTTGGGGCACAAAACCTTAATTGTAAATGACACCCAGTGTGCAGCTGTTTCTATTACATTGTGCAATGTCTGTGACTGAGGCACTGCTCCAAAAGGCAAATCTCTATTGCATGTTTACTTGTCATTTTACACAAGAAAGGTATAACAATAATTGTAACTTTTCTGTTAGTGGAGTTGTTTTTTGTAGGGGTTTTTTTTCTTTGGTTTTGGTTTGGGCTTCTTTTGACATATCTTTTTATTCTCAGGAAAACAAAGAGAGGAGAGAGGAGCTTGAGAAGAAGCAAAAGAAGTTGCAGTCTGTCCATGGGAATGAAATGAGTCCTCCCTGGAGGCCACCTGGCAAAGTCACATATTCAGGGAATTACTGAGAAGTTTATTGCCTTGTGGAAGAAAACATAGTCCACAAAGTTCTGACAATGGCTAGTCGCTATTTCATTAACAGTTGATTTTCACTGGATCCATTGTAGGTGTTACATTCTTTCTTTTTAGTTTATTTGATCTCTACAGTTTAAATAAATCACTTGTCTCTTTCCACTGCTTTAGAAAACGTACTAATTTTTCTAATTCCACATTTGATGTAGTTTTGCTATATTCTATGCTACTTCATACCTCTTTGGTATCTTTTTCATGAAAGTGTATATTCAAGATGAATAAGGCTGGACTCTGGCATTTTTTTCACCCAATAGGTAGCAGAATGGTTATTTTTAAATTACTAGACCACACTTTTGAGGAGTTAAGTCTTGAAGAAATGCTTGGAGGAGGCGGTGGGGTGGAGATGATGGGCAAGGAGATGTTGGCTCTCCTGTGATGGTAAAAGACAAAACACTAAGGAGTATGGTAGGAGGATGTCATTTTCATACATGAAGAGATAAGCTACAGAGAAAATAAAGTTAGATTATGTTACATTATGAAATATAAATACAGCTCCTAAATTAAAACTGCATCTAGCAGAAGCAGGTTTTCATGGGGCCAAAAGCAGTCAGCCATGTGATGGTACAGAAGAATTAAACTGGAATCGATATAATGTGAAATGATATAGGACTAAGTAAGATTGTAGCTGTTAATTCCCTTTCAGATCTTCATATACATTCCATAGATTTCCTGCTTCCTTCACGAAAAAACAGTTTTAGAGACATGTTCACACAAAATCTTACAAAAGAATTGCAAGGGCAGAACAGTGGTACTCTTGTGAGGCAAACTTAGAGACAGAAAAGTTTTTTTTTTGGAACTTAATTTAAAGGCTTCTGTGATTGTTTTTAAAAGATCAAGTAAATCTTCCCCAAACACATTTTCATCATTGCTAATGAGCAGGTTCCTGTAGTAAATTAATACATTTTTTCTTTTTTATTTTTTTTTGGCTATTTGCCTCACTATTCTGGAAGCAATGGCAAGACTACATGGCTTTAGAGATCTTCAGATCTCGTTTGCCTGCTGTCTAAACTCAAGCTGTTACTTTTGTTTGTGTTTTCTTATTTGAACTTTAATAATCACTCCAGATCAGATATGCTCCTGAAATGTGTATTCTTTAAAACAAAACAAAACTAGTATCACCAACCAAGAAGTAAAAAAAACCAAAAAACCTGGTCTTTAATTTATAGATATATTTTCTCAAATGAAAATCTTGCTCCTGTTTAGACTGACAGCCTCCTTGGGAAGTAAAAGGAGCATATGAGAAGTAGACTTGTCTTTTTCACTAGAGTTGTGTCCTGTTCGTAAATCTCTGAGGTAGTCCTTAAGTGTGCATTTCATGTAAACCTGGGGCATCTCCTCAGAAAAGAAAAGACAAATAGAAAAGACTGACAAACGGATTAATTTTTTTAGTTTCCTAATGTTTCTTGCTTGGTTTTTTTTTACATTTTAATGAGAGTGACTGAGGATTTAGAGGCATTTGTTTTGGCAATAATGGTTTCTATTACCCAAGTGCTGTACAGGTGAAATTTATTGCTGGTATGTATGTACAAATGAAATCAAAAGGGTGTCTGTTCTGTCTCAGTATTCAGTAAGGTCCTGTTCATTATTTTACCTTGAATGGTTCAACTTCTGGTTGCTTTTCATGTAACTTGCTCATTGCATATTGGGATTTTTGAGCAGAACTCTACTGGTTCTGGCTCTTTCTTTTGGTTCTGTTTCTTCCTCGAAAAGACAATTGTGCTGGACCTGGATTTTATTCTTTTATTTGTTTCTAGCCTTCTGTCACTGGGCTGTTCTCCCATAAATGTGTGGCTGGAACAGTTTTTTCCACTGAAGAGTTTCAAGAGAAGCCAGGGACCTTAGTGACACCCATCCTTTGATTATATACAGTCTGCAGGTAATGCACTCTTGATGTCTTCCAGTGAACTCTAATGACAGTAGTAACCTTTTTGATGCTTCTGTGAGACTCAGGTTTGTGCCAAGAGTCATCACTCAGATACTGACCTTCTGAGTAGGGCAGTGTTCTTGCAGGTTTATGCTAAGCTCATCTTCTGTCATTTGGGAGGAGGAAGACATTGGTCAAAAGGGAGAGAGGTCAGGAGAGAGGCTGGAGCTTTCAGAAGCACCTCAAATCCTGTAGTCAACTCTTTCCGAGCTCCTGAAGTCTGACTGTGTTCCAAGGCCCTTGGTGTTTTTTTCAGGAAGACTCTCTTTATAGTAGTACCCATGCTGAGTTTCCTACACTGCAGTGTTGCAGTGCATGGCATTACAGAAGTTCCCAGCTAAGGGATTCTGCACATTAGGTTTTTGCAGAGATCAATAAATCCAGATTTTTTTCTGGCATAAGCCAGACATTGCAGATAAGCAAATATGTGGCTCTCATAACCTCCAGGTCTGGCTCTGGCTATTTCTTTATGGCAGGCCAGGCATTTTTTCCAGCAGTAGTGGCATCAGATCAACAGTATTGGCCTTCAAAGGAAAAGAATCCACTGCCCACAGAAACTTTCAAGAAGCTGAAAAAATGCCCAGCCAGAGCAGTTTAACTGGTCAACCTAAAAGGCAGGGTAAAATTAGAGATAGCAACAGGAGAAGTAGTGGGATTGCAGCACAGACAGAATGTAACAGACTGCCAACTCAAAAGTTACCCACCCAGATTTTAGGAGAAAAATATTGAATGAATTCAAACCTTTAGACTGGAGCTGTGGTGTGCATCATTGGTCCTCTAGGCTTCTGGATCTTGGAGCCTTGAATTCAGGTTCAGTTTGTTAAGAAACTCCAGCTACAGTAGGGAGGATGAAATGTGTAGCAGGCAGCAGAGTTTGCTGTCCAACAGATCTGGGAAGTCTGAGACAAGGAATGCAGTCTGCGACAAGCAAACCATCTGGATCTTTATTTTCACAGTGTCCAGCTGGAAGAAGTAAGGCAGGTCGCTATGCTGACAGTCCTGTACTTGAGGGATGCAAATGAAAAGTGTGGTAGAATTAGTGGCAGAGATAAAAAAAAGTTTGTTGGGTGATTGTGCCTGAGCTGAATACTGCATTCTTACTGCTTTAAGCCTTTAGATGACTGGGTGGAAGGTTTTTGACAGAAAATAGAAGTGAGAAGATGTTAGTGACATCTTTCAGAGGAGTGAGGAGGCACTTACGTAAGTTCACAGCTTCTGATTTAGAAAAAGAGGCTGAAGATCTGTAGACGGGGGGAAAACAGTCGATGTGTTTAACTTTTACAGTAAAATTTTGGGAGCTTTGTCTAATTTTACATTGTGAAAACTTGGACATGTTACATCATGATGCAAATGTCATAGAAAAAAAATAGAGCTGAGAAATATGAACATATGTAGATTAATTTATAAAAATGTACAGGTATCTGTATAAATCCTGTCTATATGTTTTTTGATTACAGAGGGAAAATATTTTGTATTTAATAAAGTATATTTTATTATAATAGCCTCAATGTTTTTAACATATCCTAGGATACAAATCTTTATTTAAAGCTTTAATACATGGAAGTGAACTAGGCAGTGTCTCTAAACAGAAGCTATTCTTTCATCACTGTTAATATGACAAGTACATAGGGAACTTCAGTATCCCGCTGAACTCAGAGCTTCTACAGCACTACAGCTATCTCCTCCACCTCCCTTACACTCTTGCTTGCTGCCACACAGTGCAAACATTCATTTAAGGAACGTAGTTTCCAAGTCATAACCGGGAAGATGATCAGTATCTCATTTTTTTCCCAAATTATTTCATTCAGGCCTTAAGCTGCTACATTGGTGCACTAAAGGGGCAGGCTGATGATAAAAAATTTTCAGGTCTCTCATTCTGGGTAAGAAAAATTATATGCTGTTCTCTGTTGTATTTTTTTTTCTTTCAGATTCACAAAATATCATCTTATCTGGCCTGTATGTCATGGACTGCTATGTTTTGTTTGGTTCATTATGCGTTCGACTGAGTTACTTGACTCACTAACAGGGATAAACTCTTTTGGGCTGTGAATGCTGATGGCAACCTTGGCTGCACATCAAAACCTGGACTTGCTCCAGTTTGTCCATATTTTTCTTGCGCTGGGGAGCCCAAAGTTGAACATGATGCTCGAGATGCAGTCTCACTGCAGCTGAAGTCCCACATGTGCCAAACAGAGGGGAACAATCACTTCCATCAACCTGTTGAATACAGTTAGTGATACAACCCACAATGCCACTGGCATTCTTTGCTGTGAGAGCCCATGGCTGCCTCTTCTCCTCTGGCATCCTGAGGTGTTTTCCTTCAAAGCTGCCTTCTGTCCATTCAGGCCTGTACTGTTGGCCTGAGGTTATTTGGCCCTAGATGCAGGACTTACTTTGCCTTTGTTGACCTTAAAGCTTCCCATCAGCCCACTTCTCCCACTCCTTTGGGAACACCCTGCTTGGCTCCGTGGACTTAGTTATGTCCACTTAACTGAAGTGCTCCCCTATTCTGTCTTTCTCATCAGTGCTTCAGTGCCTGAGGGCTGACCTCAGCAGTAAAAAAAAAAAAAAAAAACAAAAAAAAACCCCAAACAAACAAACAAACAAAAAAAAACCAAAATACATCAAGCACCTCAGCTTCTTCCATGAGCCAGGTGTCATTAAGTCACCTGGCCCCCTGAGCAGCAGGATCACATATTTGTTTCTGTGCCAGTGTACTTACAGAAGCCCTTCTTTATACCCTTGGAGTCTTGTATGAGCTTTAACTCCTGCAGGTCTTTGTCTTTAGTGAATACTTCCATGCTCACTCCAGTAACATCTCTATTTTGCTCCATCTCTGTGCTTGATTACTGTCTGAACTCAGGCAGGAGAGCCCCGTTCATGTACACTGGCTGCCTGCCACACTTGCTCAACTACCCACATATCAGAATGGACTTTTCCTGTGCTCTGACAAGGATATTAAAGAAGGTCAGCCAGCTCTCCTGGGTCCTCTTGCTTTCCAGGGCAGCTTCCTGTGAGATCCTGACAAACAGATCCCTGAGCAAGCCATCATCTCCTCTCCTGAAGGCCAAGGTTGTGGTTCTGTTTACCTTGCTGCTTCTTACACAATTGAAAGTTTCACTATCTCAGAGTCATGGCAGCCAAGCAGCCATCAGCTTTCACAACCCAGGCCAGTTCATCCCTGTAACCGTCCATTAGCTAAGGTCGAGTCCCCAGCACCTCTTAGGGCATCAGCCTTTCCACCCTCAAATTTCTACTGAACCACTCACTGGCTTTTAAAGGACAATTTCTAAGATGTTAATAACCTTCATTGGTTAGATTTACCTCTAATGGATAGTAAAGTAATTGCAAAACTCTTATTATTTCAGCCTGGGGCACAGAGAAATCTGCTCTTAGTAGCAGATTGCATTCAGGCAGTTGAGCTGTTTTCAGTATAGCACATAATTTTAGCACCTACACTCAAACAGAGGAAAAGTGCTACTAGAAGCCCTTAGTATTGCAAGATATTTTTCTCTTTTACTACTATTTCTTTTATGAATACTCTGTGATGCTTTTATTTCTGGATATATTCAGACTAAAACAGTTGAAAGTTTTTCATGTACTTTTTCATTTAAAGAAGCATCAAATACTCCCATTATATGTTAATCCTTTTTCATGAATAGTCTGGTCCCTGATGCTAAAAAATGATAGGAGGATAACATTCTACACAAGCATCATTAACTCTCAACACTTAACTGCTGTAATGCCCAGGTGGAGCATCGGTATTAACAATTATACGCTGGTTGACTTCTATTTTCCTTTGTACCTTTTAATACGGTGTAACGTACTGAGCACCCATTCCCATATGCTGCTTTCTAACCAAATAATTAAGGAAAAATAAGAAGAAAAAAAAATAGAGCAAAGGAAGTTTCTCTATACGCCTTTTTTTAAGACACATCTGCAGAATCATGGTAAATAAATGACGTTTGGGGAAAAAACTTCCTCTATGCTTATTAGGACTTCCAGTACTGAAGTGTAATAAGGATGTGCAGAGGTTATTTAGCATCTAGCCTAACAGGCTGGTCATGAACCCCTGAAGGTGGATAGGATAACTGCTTGCATCCCAGAGGGCTTCTTTGAGACCTAGGGATTGCAAGGTTTGCTCTCTTGACACAGGCAGAGTAGTATCCACTCTCCCCTGCCCATACGAGAAAGATCCTGTCACCAAGAACTGCAGGCAAAATATGCACAGCAGTTGGCCAATAAGTAACTGCTGCAGAAAGCTTTCCAAACTTCCCAGATTTGACAAGGTCCCAAGTAGACCCTTGTTGTTATGTTTCTGTTGCTTAGATCATCTACCACTGAAGGAGAATATTGTTCCCAGTTGAAATGGGAGTCAGAAAGATTTATTTTGCAACAGTTGAGTGAGCAAAATGAATACCAGTAAGAAAATAAAAGCAAGCATTATTAAATTTATCATTTGGGGAAATATTAGTGGTTATGAACCTGGTGCTGGATACTGCACAAGCAAAATGTAAAGATAACTTCTCACAGAAGGTTCCCCATCCCAGAAAACACACAATAGAGATTTAGTCAAAAGCACAAGAAAAATGAGGAAGGCAGCATCAGTTGCTGAACAGCAGCTGTGGTACAGTTGTATCAACAGCTCCTGGCTATTGGATTTCACAGTCCACCAGCTACTGTCCTTGCTTGCTATCTTGCTCTCAGCAGAAAATGCAATATGCTGATTTTCCCCTTGACTCTTCTGCTGACTGTGTTGTCAAGCATCCTTCCTCTGGTTTCCTTTCTGCTAATGCACCAAATTTCCTGTCTTTCCCGCTTAAGAGACCAAATCATTCTCTCCATTCTCTCTGTCATACAGCACCTCCAAAAGAGATCAATCTGCTCAAAGAATGAATCTGCCATCAATATTGCCTTACAATTTAAAGTATTATTATAGCATTAAACCCTGACAGCAGCTTGATATGTATTTTCCCTTAAACAGATGGTAATGCATCAAGCTGTTAAATTTCACTGCAGCAAAACTGACATTCTGTTTAAAGTTTCTATTCCTCATGTGAATCAATAAAATGTAGGAATGCTGCATTGGAAAAATGTTCTTTGTGAACAGCTATGCATTTATAACCTATCCAAAGTGACGGCTCTTGATAATGACCCCCAATTTTCAAGGACAAACTATGTTTTTTGGATCACAAAATATTACTAGAAAGAGAGGTTATGTGCAAATAATATCAGGGCAATTACTGGAGGAAACAACAGGATTAATGGCTCAAGGCTGAGCCTAGCAAGTACACATTAAGTGTTTCACAAAGCCTTTCTACTGATTTGCAGCTCAAATATCCTTTAAACTATTCTCTTTATGATTCACTTTCACCATTTCTTACACAAGTATTTTTTTTAAATAATCCTATGCACTGGTTAAAGCACTCAGAAGAGAAAGAGAAGGGAGAGTTTTATGTCTATATGCAATTCGTGCTGTCAATCTGAGCTACATGTAGAAGTACAATTATAAAATGGGCATGGATGCCAAATGTGAACTGGCAAGACTGTACTACTTAGAAGTACTGCCACAAGGGAAGGAAGTGGAGTCTGCCAGCCTGCAGCTCAATCTCAAAGCCTCTGCACTGGATGCCATGGGACTTAGTTCCCAGCTGCCATTTTCTGTGTACCTTTGCCATCAGGTTTTTACAAGGGGCCATGCCACAGAGCTGCAATGACATCCCGAGTTCATCCACTCGCCACTGATGGGGTATCTCACCACTGATGGGGTAAAACAGCAAGGACAAGACTGGCCAGTGAGGTTTTGTACAGATTACACTCTTTGTTAGATGCTGAATGTCTCTTTTCTGACCTGACAGTGTTTGGGAAAATGCCTCTGAACAAGCTGCTGGCCACATGTGCCAGAGCAAGATTTACTATAAGCAGTAATATAGTCATAGCTGGCAAGGCTCTGTTTTCATAATTTTAAACATTTAATTCCTTTGAAAAATGAATAAACTGTTGCCACAATAAAACACTCCATGGGCAATAAGTGCATCTTACTCATCTTTAGCAGAACTGGCAGCCAAGAATTAGCACACACATATTTGTTGCTCTTGTAGGCCTAGATTTCCCTGGAATACTATTAAGAATATTTAAGAGAAAAAGCAAAGTTTGATGTTTTGGCCATGCTTAAAAGCTTAGCAGCTGAAAGACAGATTTATCTTGCTTTATGAATCCTGAACTCCAGCTCTGTAAAACAAAGTAAGATTTTCAGGTGTTAAGCATCTGGACTTCCCAGAGATTTCACTTGTATTCATGTCCAGCCATACCTGGAATAAATTAGAGCATTTGATACATTTGTTGCCCATGTAATCATTAAAGATATCCTCCCATTGTCCCATGGGAAGAGGTTAGATTTGATCCTCCATGTTAGGCAAAGGTGGTTTCTCAACCCTGAGTCCCAACCAAATCAGAGGTCAGAAAACACACCTTATTTGCCAGGTCTGCATTGTCCCCTGCAGATGTTGCTTTTTTTCTTACAAAATTTTGACTGTGCAAAGTTCCTCGTAAAGCCTTCAGCTTCTGCCACATTAGGCTGTGTTGCTCCTGCCCACCTATCACACACAGTCTTTGATTGTTCAGGAGAATGGGAACTGGTATTTTAGATATTTATACTGCAATATAGTCATTGAACAAAGCTCAGCAATGACCCAGTATGACCTGAAAGATGCTCTGAGCCCCAAATTTTGGTAGTATTGCCAGTACCGACATGGCCCATCTCTAGGAGAAAATTCAGTGCCTGAACATTAGCACTTAAGTGTGCTGCAGGTTCATCAGACCAGATGAAGGCTCTGCTATGGCTCACAATATCAGATCATGCGAGTTTTCATGAAAAAGTGTGGAGACAAACCTCAAACAGGGTAAGTACAGAAACCCCAAAACTGTTTCCTTTAGTGGACTGTTCCCAGCATGGCTGGCTAGATGCACACATACTGAGACTCAAAGGGCAAGTCGAAGAAAGTACCTGAACATAAGCATAATCTGTTGAACCCTCTGACCACGTGTTTGAGTAAAGTATGTATGAAAGTGTTTTAGAGGAAGAGGCAACCAGCTGTAGACAAGGAGTCCTAGCCTGAATTTTTCCTCCATCTAAACACATGAGAACATACTGCCTTTTACAGACAATGATTCACAAAGCCGACAAGCACAATCCCCTACCGCACTTGTAGCTTGGACCTCAGGGTGCCTCCCCTGACCAGCAACCAACCTGTCTCCAGAGCTGTACATGGGCAAAAGCTCTAGCAAAAAAAAGTTGTCTTTCCACATTTTCCATAGCATTTAAGTTCCAGATGGAGTAGGAACTTTCAGGCACCTGCTTTTGCAGTTTGGGTTGCTGGGTGCCCTGCCACTGCTGTGCCAACAGCTGTGCCCTCACCCCGTGATCACCCCACTCCCTCCCTCCATAGTAGTTTCTTGTCTCCCTTAGCCTACCAACATTTTGCCCTGGATGTAAGATCACAGCATAGACTCACAAGTGGCACACACACTGCCTGCTGGGGAGCCATAAAAGCATTCATTATACATTTATAGCTATGCCCTGCTGCCTCCAGTGAACTGACTGCATGCAGCTGCTGGTGTGGCTGTACCTCAGGGATAGGTAGGGGTAGAGCAAACAGTTTGGTAGCAGGGAGAAGTGCGGTGGGGTTTTGTGAGCCTGATGCAAGGAGAAAGGCTTTCTGCTGATAAGTGTTGCTTCTGCTCAGTTACTTTTATTCCTGACTCTCATCAGAAATGTTCAAGTATTTCTTGTGGCCACTGACCCCAACAAACCAGGGTTTTTGTCTGGCTCCAAATTTTTGAATGTAATTGAAAAAAAAAAGCCCTAACAAATTACACTACATGTTATTTAATTTCTGGTATGGTATTCAGGACTTCATTCTCTCCTGGGAGCCAAGCACCTTGTAAATATGATTATGATAAATATTTCACTTGTATGGCATGTTGTCCATTACACAAAATCTTGCGTGACGAGAGACCAAGGCTGACAGGGCACATAGGGCCTGCAGCTCTCCCAGGCGACTGCTCAAACAGGGCTAAGTGCTGCTGCTGGCTGGTGCTCAGCCGGTGAGGAACAAAGCACTTTGGGCAGTTCAGTAAACCCAAATCCCTTATTCAATTATGGATGGAGAATGTCTGTTTTGACTGAAGCTCTTGAACTAGCTTAGTTTATTTCTTCTAAGTGGGAAAGCTTTGGAAATGTGTATTTTTGTATTATTTGTGATGCCTTACAAGCTGGGATAAATGCCACTCCTCTCCCTTTCATTGCCTTTGGGAAGCTGATTTTTAGCTGAGATTTGCTTTGCCAGCTGATGAAGGAGGCTGCATTAAATGGCAGTAGGAACAACAGGCCACAGATGGTCCATTACTACTCCCCTGGAGAGCAGCCAGGAGGGATCCCACTCATCCATATCTGTACCCAGCGTGTGGAGAATCGCTCTTGGCCCTGAAGGTCTCTTTCTACCGGCACGATCCCACAGGGACACCCTGCTCACTCATATTCAGCTCTTGTTCTTGACAGCAGTACCACACAGAGAAGTTAGCGTCAATGTTTTACTAAAGGAATGTTGGTACAGGTAGACCTTGGAAACCTAAACTCCCTTGAACACAGTTGCACAGATACATTTGCTAATGAGTTTGTGTAGGGCATCAGGAACTGCTTATTTTTCTTCATTCATGCTTTATATTGATTCATTGGAAAAGTGGATGTTGCTGTAGTCTTATAGCAAAGAAACTTGCTGAAAACAGTAGGGAAACTAGAGACCAATCTTCTGTTACTACACTGAAAATACTTTAGATGTGTGTCCAAAACATTAACTCCTGCATCTAACAGGGTTGTGGTGTAGTATAACTCATCTCTTGTGTTAATGTGGTGCGTATCCTGGCTAAAATGCTAGCAAACACAAAACTGGTTAAAAGTGCTTCTCTAAGGGGGATGGAAGGGTCATCACCCAACCCTACATGTAATTTGCAGAGCAGCACTTATGAAGTCAGAAGCTGAATTGAGTGTACTACTGAGAAAGCCTGGTGAAAATGTTGGCATGCTGATGCTCAGCATCACCCTAGTGAATCCCTCTGGCCAAGCTTACACATGTTCCACCAGCTGCCTCACCTGCAGGAACCTTACATCCTGGCAACAGCACAAATAGGTAAGTGAGATCACCTGGATGTGCTTTATGAGGCTATTTGCACTCAGTAGTAGCTGGAGGATTTACATATGTAAAGGAGGGACAGGAACCTGGGAAAGAGAGTGTTGCTAGAAGGCAAATTCAGAAGATGGGGAACGGAACCTGTGGCAGCTTCCTGAGCAGTATGCCCAGCTGTGGGAACTGAGGAATAACAAGAGCTTTTCAGGAGTATGTTCAGGTGTACTCTAACTGTGAGTTCTGCTCTTCATGCTTGGGGATTCGTGATGCAGATCCTCATCATTCCTAACCTGCCTCTGGGCTGCTTTCTTTAGGGTATTGCTTCCTGGCTTGGGGCACAGGTACGTGTCCTGATGTGAGCAGCATGGGAGGCCCAGGGGGAGAAGGAAATCTGAATGGGTGATACCCAAGGAGCATGGATGATACCAGTGCTGCACACAGGTGAAGAGAAATGGAGGCTAATAGGAGAGGCCGCTAAGGAGTGGGATAGGCAGCAACAGTGAAAAGAATGGAGTAGAAGTAACAAGTCCTTTCTATTTGTTCTCATCTATATTCTTTCTGTTGGACACTTTTGCCAGCATTAGGGTTGTATATTTGGTGACTGTAATTAACAACATCCTTGTATTCCTATATGGATATCCTAATGGAAAGTGATTGTTTATATATTGTTGCAGAAAGGCAATGAGGCTCAGATTCCTGAGATGTTTCTCCTGAATAGACATTATTATTATTATTATTTATTATGGTGGTGGTTGTGGTTGTTGTTGTGATTGTTATTTATTATTTATTCAGTGCACTTTCAGCATGATTTTGTGTATTTCTAAAAGGAAGCACATAGATGGGAAGGGAACAGACAAACCTCGGAAGTGCTATGAAAGAAATATGGTGCAGTAATTCTTGCAGTAAGCCTTGCCAGAGGGAGTACTTGCCATGAAAATACAAAAGCTAAAAATAAACATATAACAATAAAGGAATATTTAATTAAATGAAAGTATAAAGAAAGCAAGAGAAAAGCTGAATTCTGGCACCTAAACAAATGCATAAAAAAAATTTAAGATAAAAATGTTGCTTAATTATAAAGGTGAGTGAGAGAAAATTAACTCAACAAAGCTAAGAAAAGGCTGGTTGGAGTTATCCACTCAACAGAAAAAACCTCAGGGAAAACTTGGCTTGCTTATGCTCACTTATGCTTGCTGGAGGAGCTGTAGATAGCGGCTCTGAATGTTTATGTCAGCTCTCCAGAAGTACTATTATTGTAAGATTATTTCTGCTAATCTTATGACATTCCATAATCTATTTTTGCTAGACATGGTACAGCAACTGTGATCATATCAGACAGTCATGATTTGATCGTGATGTTTACACGTTTGCAAAACCTGGTTCTTTGACTGTGTAACAGCAAGCTCAGAGCTTGCTGTAGTGAGAGTCCTGTGGAAAATGCAGTTCAAACTGCTAAAAGCATGCTTTAAAATTTAAGCTAGTACTTGGCACAATTAAATTACAACATGGCACCCTGGAAACTGGCACTACCACTGGAAAGTAGGATTCCCACTCACCTAAGTGTTGTTTAATAGAAATCTTTAAAACCTGAAAGGTTAGAAAATCTTCACAGCCCGGGGAATGTGTGCATCTGTGTAAAGTATTTTGTAAAACATGGCCCGAGAGACAGTGTTCTCTTTTGAAGTGATTTTTTTACTCCAAGGTGTACCTTACAAAGCAGGGGTATCCTGTGAGGAAATGGAAAGCCTCAGGATCTTTGCTGGAGATGTGCCCTGGGTCTCAGTTTTAAAATGGGTCACAGTGATGGCCACATCAGTGAAGAGGCCTGAGCATAGCCCTGTGGAAACAAGCATCTGTGCTCTCTGTTTTCCTTTAGATCTTCAAAGCAACTTGGAAGCCACACACTGATCTTTAAATATGTAATCATGTCAGTCATAATTGTGTGGGTATTTTTCTCTGCATAGTTCATGCACATGACCTTGCTGCATAAAGACAGTTTGGTATGGGAGCAAGAGTAGACATGATGCTGTGTAGACATGGGTATCCAGACTGAGAATCTGTACTTTTCCTGGTGCCCCTCTCCCTCCCACTTCACATATTATTGGAATTATTCAGTGGCAAAAAACTGAGCAGGTTGTTTTTCAGGTGGAAATCACTAAGATTCAGGGCAGCTTAGCACATTCCTTTGTGATATTAAATGTATTGATTTAAGCCATGTTTTTAATATAGAGGACCTCAAGTAAATTTTTTGTCAGTCTCTGCCAACACCTTCAGTCAGCTACGTTCATGTCATTCTTGGCTTTGTCATCATCTTCGTTCCCTGTCACCCTTCTGTCAAATACAATTACTTGCTGGTCACTGGTCCCGTTGCGTAGCATAAAATAACAAGTACCTATTTGAATGCAGATGCACAACAACTTCTTAGTCTTTGCATTATGTATGTTAAAGCAGCAGGAAACTAAATTAATACAAATATCAATTCTCAATGCAGCACAAGTGGATACGTGATGTCCACACGTATCTCTAGTGGCACAAAGGTATGTTCCTGACACCTTCCTGCTTGTTATGCTTTGTGTTTGATATTAGAGGCACCAGTAGTGTGCAAATAAAACATTAAAAGTATTTTCAATCTGGTCAAACTGGAGGCAATTAATACACAAGGTCATAGGTGAGCCCAGGGCACCTGACTTATCTGTGTTCCTCTGTTACAGTTAACCTCTACAAAGATGCCTAAAAATAGCACCAAAGCTAGGAAAACAGCTACTTTTTAAAGCTGTTCCAGGAAAATATGGACATCAGGAGGAAATTTCAAGCAGCTAGATTCTAATATGCTAATATGTGTTATAATCTTTTGAATAAAATACAAATTAGTTACAATTCTGAATGTTTAATTATGAATCTTTAGCAAGTAAAATATACAAATATAAAATAAATATATGAAATAAACCAAGTATAAATGGTATTTTTAAAACAATTACCAAAATATTAGAACATATGCAGTTATAATACCTGCCCTTGCAGGCAAAGTGATGCTCTATTGTCATCATTCTATGATTCTGTGATTACAAAAATGCAAGAGGGATAATTGTGTCCTGTTTTCCAATAGGAAATATCTGCCCCAGTGTTTCTACGCAGTGTAACCAAATAATTGAATTTCTGGTTCAATTTAATGGTTAAATGATCCAGAACAGCAATTTTGTTCAAACATGTCTATTCCCCTCAATTCTCTTTTAGGGAGGCTTAAATGTGACTGACTGACTGTCTGGAAATTATTTATAAACCAGCAGATCCATGTTTGGGAGTTTGAGAGTAACTTGCCTTCTGTCAACTGAAGAAGAAAAGTTCTTCCTTTGTAGCTTATACTCTATTTGTTTCTAATCAGTCACGTGAAGCAAAATTCAAGGCTTGCCATTAATTTTATGGAAAGCTGTTCAAACTACAGAATTTGAAATGGTAAAACATCTGAGTCTAGGGGAGGGAGTAATAATATGAAAAAATGGGAAAGCTCTTTAAATTTTTGGGCCAACTTTAAATTTTTTTACCCTTGAAAACAGTATCTACATTATGAGGGTTGTTTGAAGAGGAGAAAAAAAAAATCAGAAAGTGGGACGCTGGAATCTACCTGGTTAAGTATGTTTTGTTCCAATGAAGATGCCCATTTTACCACAAATTGTCTGTCTAATTGCTACAAGGTGTTTAAAGCTCCTCGAGATCTTCAGACTGATAGAGGGTAATGGTGAGCTGGTGCTTACTGCAAGGAATATTCTCTATTTTTTCTGTCTTGCTGTTTCTTACTAGTCTAGTCTGGAGCTGGAGAGACTCTTGAATCACTTTTTAAGTCAGTAGGAAATTGGAGTCTTTAAATTTATTTGGAGATTAGAGCTCACTGGTCTTAGGTTGGGGTCATTCAATGTCCCTGGCACCTGCAGTTATAAACTCGGCAGTACTGATCAGCACTGACAAGCAACCCATAGATGGGGCTGCCTCTCAGAGTGTTCCCAGACTTCACGTATGGCACAGAGCTATGCGGATACTCAGACCTCACAGTTGTTAGTGTTGCAGTTTGCTATTAACTCTCTGTTTAAATTTGTGGAGGTCCTGCTCTCTCAGCCAAAAGTCATGCAAAATATTTCAGCAGAGACAACGTACTTCAAACAATTTATATTCTGGCTCATGTCCGTGTATATGCTGTTCTCTGTTCAAAGTCAGGTTTTACTGAGAACAGTGATATATCTGCAGGTGAGATGAGGGTAGAGTTTGGCTTGGCATTACTGTTCATTCTTTGGGACTTTGTCATGACATATGTCCTGCAGAGTGACAGTGAGTTCAGGGAAGAGCCCCAATGACTTCTGTCCTGGTTTTGGTACTGTTTCAATTTTTGTTCCTCTTCATTGTCTCTCTTCCAAATACTTTTTTATTATCAGGAGTTCATATTTCAACTTTTTTTTTTTTCCTGTTTTCAGCCACTAAAATGACAGGAATCTGAATAGTTAGTGCTTACATTCATGCTTATCTTGGGCTTTAGAATAATATTTTTTAACTGAAAAAGGAAGATTTCAACCCTCAGTCATTTTGCAATCTTTTTGTGGGGAAGTGGAGGTATAGTAAGTTATACTCAATCTATATCTATATTTTTGACTTTACAAATATTTGCATTTACAGTAGTGTGTTTTAAGCAGGTCATAAATGTTTCCTGGGAGATGGGAAGATTTGAAACACATTCCAAGCCAAAGAGTCTTTGTCTGTATCAGCCTTTCAGGACACCACATCTCTGAAGCTGGCTGCTGAACGGACTGCAATCATTACTATTGCATCTTTTAGTTTATAGAGAGAGAAGCAATAAATGAATCATGATGTGAAAATCAATGCCCATCAGTTATACAAAGGAAGACTTGGGGCAAATCATGCCCTCTGTAAGGTGTAAGCTGTAGTAGCGTCTAATCTCCTGCAGACAGCACTGGAGTGTGGGTCAGCCATGGAGCTCACCTCTCCTCCTCTTCCTTCTCTGTTCGGCAAACTGGGAACTTCATGTGTTCCCTGAGGCTTTGCAGAGCCATGGCAGGGAAGTGGGAGGAGGAGGAGGTCACAGAGGGTCTCCCTGTAGCTGTGGTGCTGCCTCTCATCTACCTTTACTGAAGTGACTTGATGCCCTGTGTTGGTGGACCCCAAGTCACATGGCTGCTCCCAGCATACAGTGTGAGAACGTGCCTTTCTGTCATCCACAACATACCTGGATGAAGAGACAAGGGAAAGACCTTTACCTCATTTTTCTCATTCACGTGGAAACATCTCTATCCTTGTAAATAGTAAAATCCTTGTAGTAAAATGCTGAAAATTAGATTCTCTTTATGTTCAGGGTAATAGTGTGATACTTCAGGAGTGTCCAAAATTTAATGTAGCTTAGTCTTCTTTCTCAAGTCTAGGGGAGAGGGAGAGCTTATGTACTGCAATAAAATGTAGCCATTCAAAAGCAATCAAATTCTGAGTGTCAGGAAAAAAAATATTTTTATTCTAGGATGATTACATAAAATGATGTTCAGTACTAGATTCAATATGAAAGAATATACTAGTTCAGAAATCCTTTAAATGAGAATTTATTCTTCCTGTGGAAAAAAAAAATAGCTCATTATCAGAAAAATAGTAAAACCTGATGCAAGTGTGAAAATTACTGTGTATCCTTTTGCTGTATGTAAAACTGACAGAGGAGCAATTTCTAAGCTGCTGATGAATGATCCCTTCTGACCCTCTGAAATGTGTTTCTTCTGAATAAACACTTGAAACTATAGATAATCTATGAGAATTAGGATACACTGCCCTAGGTGCACTCGTGACTAATTAAATGATCTCTGCAAACTGATTTGCCATGCATCTGACTTGTGTGTGGGAGTAAGTAAATGGCTCAGTGCACTGATAATGAGACTACATTTTTATTACAAATTCTGTTAAAATTGAAACAGATTGCATTCAACCAGATACTGAAGGACTTTAAACGAATTCCAGACAAAAAACAGGTCTTACCCTAGTACGTGTCCTAACTAATAAGCATCAACATTTTTCTGTTATGCTGCCTTTAAATTTTCTTTCTAGTTAATGAGTCTTTTGGCTCCTTTGGGTGGCTAAATGCTGTGCTAATGGCAGGCAACTCGAAAAGGACCTGGAAGATCTGAGTGGGGAAATAAAAAAAAAAAAGGCACACCGTCATCAATGTAGATTACTCTGTTAAAGCAAAGTAATACCTCTAGAGAAAAAATAATCCATGCATGTGGGATGCTGAGCTCAAAACTGGCAGTTGCAACTCTGGAAGGTAATGCTGAAGTTGCTAGTTCTGTGAAACCATAGGCAGCGATGTACCCTCAGAGTGCTGGGAGTATGGTGGGAGTAGGCCGAATACTGGCCAGGCTTTCCCTAACAGTATCCTGTACTGCAGCTGTGTTTACTTACTCTTAAACAAGTGGGCACAACCTTCCAGCACTTTTTGTTGAACATTAGGATATGCTAGAGAGGGTTCAAAATCTGTATTTCCTATAACCTGCAGATTTCCTTGTATATAGATGACAATTTGCTCAGCATGATGTCTATATAGAATACCTGGATGAGACACCAGCTTACCACTGGGTATCATGTGTGGACCTAGGCATCTGATACAGCCTTCAAACCCCACTGTATTTATTATGAGCCTGAACATTCAACGTTATAGTGATTACCTCCTAGGTGCCTAGATTCTTTCTGCCTATATTTACTTATATTGGCAAAACACAGTCGTATGTGCAATGTCAGTTTTGTTTTCCTCAGTCTTGTATCTTGCAGAGAGTTTTCCAGATGCTTCTCGGGGTGTTTGGTGTTATGGCTTGATTGTTTTACTGTGTTTTTGGTAAAGGGCTCAAACCCTGACTGGGCACTGAGACTGAACTTTTCCCTTCCTGACAAATTCTCTTCTGTACTGTCATTGTTGGACACAGATTACTTAATTCTTACTGCTGTGGTTTTTTCTGGGATATGAACTGGAGTGAACAGAAGCAGTGGTTTCAAATACATACTACTATGTGTTTTCTGTAGCAGGGTAAACGATTAGTTTGTCATATACCACATTTGGCATATTTCACAGGAACAAATACAAAAATATTGAAGTATCCGTTAGTAAAAATCAATTTTTTTAAAGTTTTAAATAGAAATATGGAAAAGTAACATTGATTCCCAAGAAATTAGGACTGATAATGTAGGCATCATTTAAAGATACTGTTAGGTGACTTGTTGCTTATTTGGCTGTAAACCATTAATTGTGTTCTACATTTGGCTTTTAGTAACAAAGCAGAACTTGCATACTCTATATTATGCGTAATATATAATAAATATTATACGTAATACATTATGAATAATATATTATTGCATAACATGCATAATCTATATTAAAACAATCTATTATAATTGCATACCCAGGTTGTAGATACATCTTCTTTCATTAAATAGAAATGTTCTGGAAACTTAACTGAACCTTCTTAAATGTACCTGTGGACACCCAGTTTTCTGATAACTGCCTCTTACAGAAAGAGAGTAGAGTGCATGGTTGGACTGGGTAAGGCAAAAATATGAGACAGGAAAAAAAGAGAAGCAAAGCAGAGGAGACATATTTCAGCAATCCTAGTAGAGCAACACATTACCTAGGTTTACAGGACGATATACAAATATCAGCATGTCTGAGTCTGTGTATATTTCATATTAGTTCCACGAAATGTCTTTTCTCATTTATCCAGATATATACAGAGATCATGGGGAATATTGGGTATTTAGACAACACTCCCATCCTGAGTAATCTTTATCTGATGAGTCATAGAATTATGGAATATCCTGAGTTGGAAGGGCTCCACAAGGATCATCGAGTCCACCTTCTGATTCTGCACGTGACAACCCCAAGAATCACACCATGTGCCTTGAGAGCATTGTCCAGATGCTTCTTGAACTCTGGTAGGCTTGGTGGTGTGACCACTTCCCTGGGAAGTCTGTTCCAGTGCTTGAGCACACTCTGGGTGAAGAACCTCATCCTAATATCCAACCTAAAACTCCTTGGCCATAACTACATACCATTTCTTTGGGTCTTGTTACTGGTCACCCAAGAGAAGAGATCAGTGTCTGCCCTTCCCCTTCATTTCATTAGGAAGCTGTAGACCATTATGAGGTCTCCCCTCAGTCTCCTCTTCTCCAGGCTAAACAGATCAAGTGACCTCAGCTGCTCTTCATATGGTTTCCCCTCAAGGTCCTTCACCATCTTCACACCTCTCTTTCGAATATTCTCTAAGAGCTTAATATCTTACTTATATCGTGGTACCCAAAACTGCGCATAATATTCAAGGTGAGGCCACATTAGTGCAGAACAGAGTAGGAGAATCACCTCACTTGACTGACTGGTGATGCTTTGCCTGATGCCTCCCAGGACATGGTTGGCCCTCCTGGCCGCCAGGGCACTGCTGACTTACATGCCATCAACCAGGACCCCCAGGTCCCTTTCTTTGGTGCTGCTCTCCAGCTTCTCATTCCCCAATCTGTCCCTATGTCCAGGGTTGTCCCATCCCAGACACAGAATCCAGCACTTGCCCTTGTTAAACTTCATACAATTGGTGATGTGCAGCCCTCTAGTTTGTCAAGGTCTCTCTGCAGGTCTTCTCTGCTTTTAAAGGAGACAGCAGCTCCTCCCAATTTAGCGTTGGTAGCAAACTTGCTTAGTATCCCCTTGAGTCCTGCATCCAAGTCCTTTACGAAGATGTTGAAGAGCACTGGCCCTATAATGAAGCCCTGTGAAACCCTACTAGTGACAGGTCGCCAGTCTGATGTTCCCCCATTCACTATTACCCTCTGGGCTCAACTCACGAGCCAGTTGCTCACCCACCACATGATGTGTTTATCCAACTGTGTGCTGGACAGTTTGTCCAGAAGGATCCTGTAAGAGACAGTATCGAAAGCTTTATTGAAATCCAAAAAGATTGCACCAACTGGCTTCCCTTGATCAACTAGATGGGCAATGTGGTCATAAAAGGAAATTAAGTTCATTGAGCAGAACTTGCATTGTCCTTCATGTATTTTTCTGTAATTCCCAGAATAATCTTCTGCATAATTTTACAAGGCACTGAAGTGAGACTAACAGGCCTGTAGTTACCATGGTCCTCCTTCTTGCTCTTCTAAAAAAATTGGGAAAATGTGTGCCAACTTCCAGTTGACTGGGACCTTTCCAGATTACCCAAACTGTTCAAAAATCATTGAGGGAGGTCTTGTGGTGACATCAGCCAGCTCTTTGAGTACCCTGGGATGAATTCCATCAGGCCCCATAGACTTACAGAGATCCAGCTGGAGCAGCAAATCCCCCAGGTTTGGGGTTGACTGGGAGTTTATCATTCTCGCAGTCATGGTCCTACTGCTCTAGGACCCCCAGAGCCGATCACCAAATATTGATGACTGAGATGAAGGAAAAATTGAACATGTCTACTTTGTGAGGTGACCATCCTCATCAAGTAAAAGGCTAATGTTTTTTCTGGTCTACCTTTTGCTATTAACATATTTGAAAAACATTAAGTTAGATATCTGCCCTCTTAAACTCTTTTTTTCCCTTGCTTTTTTTGTTTACCATCTGGCCTGAATTTTCATAATTTAACAACCTTTGATTTAAATCTATCCCTGAAACAGTGAATAAAATGGCTTTAGGTAATGTTATGCTATTTAACATTAGAACCACATTCTTTCAAGATGTTAAACCAAGGCTCCTTATGCCTTGATACTTAATAGTTTATAAACATGTAATCATCTTAATGTAAAGAAAATATTGTCCTTCACATGGTTGAATTGGCATTCAGCCATCGATCCACTGTTTGTTTACACTAATTCTTCATACTTCTCTGACACTTAGATCATTTAAACACAAATTTAGCACCACACTTCCGAAATGCAGAAGGATAATGCAGAGGAGGCATCACTAGCTGTTGGTAAGCATATGTCATATGACAAGAATGAAGTTGTATTTTCTGGTTGCTCAGATCAGTTTTGAGGGATAATACTAAACAAAACCTAGGAACTTTTGTGGTAGATTGAGTCTAAGGACCTGTATTCCACTTGCACTAGTGGCTAGTACCTGATGGCACAGAGAAAGATGAAAAGGGACAGATTATGCTAGCTAAATTGAAGCATAACATACAAATTACTTGCTTGATTTGTAATAGCAATAAAGTTTTCTGAAGCCTGAAGCGTGATCTGAAAAAAGATCTAGGGGGATCTTACTAGGGAGAAAATTTAGGATTAAATAAAACACAAGTCTAAAGCTGTCAGATGCAGCTTTTTCAACTTCTTAAAGAAGCTGATCAGAACTGGTTAGAATATTATAAATTGCATTTTTGTCATGTGTCCTCTTTTTATTACACTGTGCAGAGCTGTTCTCTGTGTTGCTGTAACATCCAACATATGTAGCAAATTGAATCGTTAAGATTTATTACTGCTTCCTGAGTTCTAGCATGTGGAGTGTTTCCATTACTTGAGAAGTTATTTTGGTGGTATTATATCACACAACTGTCTGATCACAGGAGGTATTAAGTTAAATAGAATGTATTCCTTAATTTCTCCAACAGAGTTTTTAAAGCTTTGATGGAGCAGATGACATAATGTTGCCTTTTGATGCATGAAAAACATTTAAAATTCCAATTTTACATTCATTGCTAGAGATATATAGTGACTTTTGTTCCATCAAATGGAGATTCAGCATAACTGTCAGATGTTTGGAACAGTCCAGATTTTTCGTTCAACACTCAGCCAGAGTTAGGAAAATAAGTCAGAGTTGATATACATTTCTGCTTCATTCCTGTATTACACAAGGTAGTAATAAAAATGCAAATAGCATGACTAGATCTGTGCAATCCATAAGAAACATTGAACTTTGTGTGCAGTAAGATAGTTTGTTGTTTTTGAGACTGGTTGCTGCAAGGCAGAGGGTAACAAGAAGATGTTTGTAGTATGTATTAAAGATAAGTTGGTTTCTTTTTTTGCAGACTTGGAAAGGCTGCAGAGTGTTATGTAATTTGGATTTGGTATTTCAAAATACTTGCTACAGAAATAACAAAGTTGGAAGAGTCAGTGAAAGCTCATGTTTGTTATCTGTAAAGTTTCTCTGGTACATTTGTGATAGAATCTTCTGCCGCAGCATCTCTCTAAGCTAAACTCTTATGTTTGTCTTCTGCAAGCAAAATGCAGGTAAATCAGTTCTCAACAACATTAATAAATATGAATATTGTGAATGTGGCTACTAGGAAGGCAATACTAAACTCTGTTTGAGAGGATGTCTGGAGCATGATTACCTGCATACTCATTACTTTCTTATCACAGATGTGTACCTGCCTCAGAGAAAGGTGAAATACAGAATTAATTTTCTTCAGATCTGTTGCTTCATCTGCTTCATCACACCTTAATTGTTGCAAGTTCCTTAAGTCTGATAATCTATCTGTTAGCTCTCAAAAAGGGAGATGAATGTAGAAGGTTCTGCCTCAAGACCAGGGCTAACATCCATCGGATCAACTATTTTGTAGTTGAGCTTTTCCTCAGATGGTCTGTGCCTCATGGTGTCTAGTCTCTTGTTTCTTTCCCTTACCTCTTCCAAGATCCTCTCCCCTCAGCCCATTTTGGAGCCACTGTTCCCTTGTGCACAAACCTGCCCTGTGACAGTCATCACTTGCAGTTGTGTGTCTGTGGTGACTGAGGTGAACAGTTCAGCTGGACCTGGCTGGCTTGGTCTGGAGCCAGACACTGAGGAAGTATAGTGGCCAGCACTGGTGTGGTGGGACTTGTGCTAAGACAGCAAAAAATAGCAGCCAAAAAATTATACTGGTGTCACTGCAACTTAGATCGTACAAAAATACCAGAATATTCTCCAAAAAAATCAGTTTGTAGATACCTGGAAAATTATAAGAGATGAGTAACAACCAGCATGGATGTACTAGGAGCATGTCATGTCAAACTGATCTAATTTTCTTCTCTGACAGAGTGAATAAGGGAGAAGCAATAGGAATCAAATAATTAGACTTTTACAAATTTTTATGCTCCCTCATTATGCCTAAGAAATAAGAAAATATTCAGTAGGTGAGACTATTAAGAAATACTGGTTTGGTAAGAAAAATCTACTCTAGAATTGAAAATAGGTGCTTTAATGTCAAATCAAAAGGATATAATCAAACATGATTCTTCAAGGACCTCAAATATGATTCTTCAAGGGCCTTGCTGGAGTCTAGCACTATTCAATACTTTCATCAGTGATTCTGATGAAGGAATAATGTTTTACCTATGCAAATGATATTTATTGGAAAACCTGTAAACACATTGGGAGACATATCAGGATCTCAGACTCTTGAGGAAGTATCTAACAGTTCATTTGAAATGAATGCCAGTTTCAGAGGGACAAGACTGCCTGGACAGCAGAATTGCAAGAAAGGATTTAAACATTATAGAGGATTGCAAACTAAATATGATTCAATGTGTCATGCTGTTGGAGTGACACACACCAAAGTGGATGCATCATCAGAAACAGTCTTGAAATAGGATTCTCAAACTCTTTTCAGCACTGAATTCTGCAGATCAGGAAGGATGTACATGAAATGTCAGGATCCAGAGTGGTGGGGGAACTTCAAATTTAATGATTAGAATATGAGGAGATCTAAGACTTCAGTTACATCCAAGAGTATAATAAACAGAATTCAATTCACCTCCATGTGCTGCAGGTAGGGCAAGTAGTAATGGACTTAAACAATAGCAAGCAGACTTAGGCAAGTAATTAGAAAAAGTAAGAAAAGATACTTTAAGTCTGATATTGGATGGGCACCAATGAGGGTACAGTATTTCAGTCTGGGAGGTTGGTTTAAAAGCAGACGCAGGGAATAGGCACATGGTGTCATCCTTGGGACTGTCCTGGCAGTGCCAAGAGTTGGACCTTGGTGATCCTACTGGGTCATTTCCAACTCCAATTACTCTGTGATTCTGTGATTAATATGAGGGATGACAGTTCTTCCTCTGGGCCAGAAGATAGGTTAACTAATATTGTGGTGTCCATTTCTGCTCTTACAATTTCCACTTCTATGAGGCTTTTTCCATGGTAAAATATATAGGAATGTTACCTAATCATGTTGACAACTTGTGTACTAGGTCCACTAATTTGTTCCCTGGGAAAATGGAAACAAACCTGAAACAGATTAAAAACAATGGACCTAAATGTAGGTAAAATGTTCTAAGAAAGAAGTACAAAAAGGGTCTTAGTGCTGGAAATGGGTATTATTGTGGCACCTTATTTCTGGCAATGCCTGCTTGAAAGTTTAAATTCCAACAGATAAACATGAATCACTTTGAATATTTAAGTAAACGTTTTTTATCAAAATATGCATGTATTGTATCAAATACTTTGCTTAAGGTGATCTGTGTTGCTCAGTCCTCACTAATACTAAATCTGTATGCTCTACGTTCTGTAGAAAAACCGGGTCATTCTGCAAAACTGAAGAAATCCCTTTAGGTTACTAAATATCTTCTCATCCAAAGGTGACACATTCCTGCATCCTACCTTGTGTCCAATGTCTAATGCAGTGAAATAATAGCTCACCTTTTAAGTAATAAATAGTCCTTCAAAAACACAGAGATGTGTTCTTTTGGAGAGAGAGGATCAGGTAGTTCGTGACTTACTAATGTTTTCATTGCAGTTATTATTGTCTGTATGTAATACTAAGCCTTTCATTTTAGGGGAACTGAAAAAAAAATCTAAGGAGTGCAAGGAAGGCCTGAATCAGATAGCCCAAAACTGTAGGGAGATTTCTACTGAGTGAAGAGTGACACCAGTAATTATATTTAGAGATAATATACCTAATATTCTACTGAACGATTTTACTAACAACCTTCGACACCAGTCATGCATTCAAGTGGTGTAGCATACATTCACTTAATAACTGACTGGTGTCAAAGGCTGTTGATAAAGTCCTCCAGTAGAATATTAGGAATATTATCTCTAAACTGTATCAATAAATATCACAAGCTGCTAAAATTGCCCTGTCCCTTAACATAGTGTGGAGAAGAGAAAGAACCATATTGTTTCTCAGATTTTTTGATGTATATATTTAAAGGTACCAGTTTTTACCTATCCACACAGACAACTGTTTTGTGTGAATTTGCATTCAAAAAAGCAGTAGCCATGAAGGCCAAGGCAAAGCACGGTGTAGGGAATCAAAGCAATCATTCTAGCTTGAGATTTCTGTATATGAGTGAATAGAACAAAATTGGGAGCAATCTCTTTTCCAGCAATCTACAGTGTACTTTTTCTCAGGTAATCTAAGAGCAACCACCAGTTTAAAGGGCAGTAAAATATGTGCAGCTATATTAAACTTTTGATTTGTAGCTGACTCTCTTTGTATCCTTACTGCATTTATATGGGCACAAAGAGTCAGCAGTCTGTCCAATCTTGCTCTTTGAATGTTGGTTTTAGCTATCCAGTACCATTTGTCATCCTTTCCTGTTTGTGCTGAATTCCCTGTGTAAAACGACAGAAAGCAAATCTTGTTCTGTCATGAGCAAGTTCTGTAAGAATGAGATATTTCTCAGAGAATGCTGATGAAAATATTTTCAACCATGTACCAAAAAGGCAGATAGAATAGAAGAACTTTTTCCATGGAATTTGCTTTCTTGATGAAATCATCCGTAGTGAGTGATAGCAGAACTCTCATTGCAAAAACAGCACTGGCTCATCAGATTCCTTTCCTTTTTGAGACTAGCAAACACAAAATCATGAGTTGTAATGAAGACCCAATCACTATGGCACGACAATTCTAATTAAAACTGTAGGTATTGACTAGAGCTAGTTAGATTCCTAGCTGATGTTTCTAAGTGTAATGCTGTACTGGACTTCAGCTGAAAAGCACAGGTTTAAAATCTGAGTATTTTCCTGCCAAATCCTAAACTCTTGTTCCTATATAGGTAATTTCAGTATGTAGTGATGATTCAAACGTTTTTAATAGTTCCAAAGCTGGAAAATTGGGCCACGGACTCTATTTAGGAAACATTATTGAATTACAAAATCAAAATGCATGGGCAGTTGAACTGTTGGCAATGTGGCAGGTCTGCAGTTGTTTAGATCATTGTGGGATGTTATGCAATCTTCCAGAGCCACTAGGAGCATGTAAGTAGATGCTCTGAATTTAAATATCTTTGTGGATTGCATTGGAGTTTGCAGGCTTATTGATTGTGCATTAAAAATTAACAGAAGTATTTTTTTGTTTCCCAGTAGAGATGTATCTATAAAAACTCCTAGATATCCAATCATACTAAAGAGTTGCCCTCCTCTCAGTATTGCTAATATTAGTAAAATTCATAATCACAAACACTACTACAACCTCTGAAGTTTTTGGAGGGGAGAGTGCTGCAGCTTTCTCCTGCCCTCTTCTACCAAGTTTATCAAGAGCAATTAGCAGTTCCAAAAATGAAATATTTTTTCTAGTGGGGTAATGAGTATTTCTAGTTGGTTTGTGGGGATTTTTTAACAATGTTTTTCTTAAATCTGCTTTGAGAAATGTCTTAGTGATTATGAGGCAACTGAGTAAATGTTCCATCATAGTCGTATTATTTTTTCATGCTTCATTTCTAAGTTCATGTGGGTGAAAGTACTTTACCCAGAGAAGTTTCTTGCTTGAAAGTAGTGAGTCTTGCGATTTTCAGTATTCCTTCTACAGTCAGGATTTATGTTTTAGAAGAACTGGTTCTCCTTGCTCCTTTTAAAGTTAATGATTTGAACTCTGTATTTTTTCCTTCCAATGGTTCTAAGTTTTAATATTTTGACTTAGATGGAAAAAAAATTCAAACACCTTATTGCAGATGAGCAAGTTTGGGTTACAGTGTTACTGAGAAAAAGCTTGTGGTTTGAAACAACTGCTATTTGGCTGCCATAGCTCCCACAGGCGTTGGGCATCTGCTGGTATATTGCCAAGAAACAAAGTAACATAATACAGATTTCAAGGGAAATTATTATGAAATGAGATTAAGTTTTCACCTAAATTATTTGTGAACTGAATTCAGGCTGGATATCTAGAGTAACAGCCAATCATTACCAGAAAGCTACTTTTTAAACCCATGAGCTAAGTAGAACAAATCAAAGTGGACTAGCAAGGTAGCAGGCATGAGTGTAGCAAGTAAGGTCCAGGTCTGGAGTCAGAGCAAGTTGCTTTGTGGCACCTGCACATGGAGGAGTGGAGCTAAAAATGAAGGCAGTGGCAGAGCACAGAGGAATTTCCGGCCACACAGGGGGAGTGGCACAACCTGGCCTGACTGGTCACATCAGATCTCCTAAAACTGGGAGAACTCCCAAATGGAGAGCAATGTGTTCTGCCCAGAGCCATGTGTGATAGTTTCTCTGGTAAGTTCTTCTGGAGGCATTTGTGTAGTGAGATGAAGCTGTGCTTTTTTCTTGAGGTTTACCTGGTTGCATGTGCTTGCCCAAAGGCTGTTACAGGCAAACTTTTGGCTTGCAGAACTCCATTCAGTTATGACTTCAATGTGGAGTGAGATTGCTTAAGGGAGACCTAGTGAGTAACAGCTGTCACGTTTTAACCTCGCCTATGGAGTAAATTTGCATGAATTCCCCCAGTTCAGTATTCAGAACCAGAGCATGACCAAGAATACAGGCTACTTGGTATCATGTCCTTAAATGGGGTTGAAGGCAGATAAAACAGAGTAGGAGCTATACACAGAGCCTAAGCTGTGTTGGCTGAACCTTTATCATAACGATTGTGTATCTGTACAAGCTCATCTTTTTCAGCATGAAGAATCTTACTGTACAGAAACTATTGTTAAGTGCCCCAAGTAACTAAGCTGAAAAAAGAAACACTTTCTCTAATCACTTTCAGTCATGTTGGATTTCATTTGTAACAATAGCAGATAAAGCTCTTACAGCTTTGTATCTTACAGTCTTATATCATGCTTTAAATAATGCAAAACCTGCGTCAAGTCTGTTAATGCAGTACAGACTGGGTCAAACTTGTTTGGTACTCTGTTTTCAGTACTTGAACTGGTATGTATTTAATTTCTGTCATCGGGTCAAACGTTTAGCAATGATAATATTTCAGAAGCACCTAATTTTTACTTAGCTTATTTTGTTCCAATAGGCCAGAGAGCAGAAAACTGTTTGTGTAAGAATGACAGAGGATAACAAAGGATGGTTCTTGATCTTCAGTCAGATGTTGTTTGCTTTTAATCTTTCCCAAAAATGTCTTGTATTGAGACTAAAATCAGACACTGCAGCAATGCTGAAAGTATTTTCAGATCAGTGCATGTGCATAGCTGAACTGCTATGTGCTCTACTTCTGTCTAGATAGGCACACACATTGCATAAAAATAGATCCAATGCTACTGCTGGAGCTCTGTCAATACAATCTGCTTTGTACTTTCAGGCAAAGTCAATGGCCTGATGGCCTCAGGCACAAATCTGTAACTAGAATGACAAGATATTTATTGTGAGCTAAACCAATAGTGGCTGTTTGAGAATACACTCGCTAAGTTTTGTAGCTCAGGTACACCCCTGCACATCTTTTGACGAATATGAACTCCTACTAAGTGTTAACAGCCATCTCTGATACCTTGTTCTGCCAAAGACTACTGACTGGTTGTAGATCATAATGAATTTTTCTTTGGCCTTTAGCAAGGCAAGTCAAAAAAAGAGTTCCAAAAATGTTGAAGTCAAGGAATTTAAGTGATCATTTAAGTGATTCTGGAAAGTAAAAATGTTTCAGTTACTCATAGATACTTAATAGTCCTAACAGACTCACTGGCTTTCTAACAGATCTCCTTTGTGCTGTGGCAGAAACATGCTACAAATACCTTTCAAGAACAAATGAAGATAAAGGTCCTGCTATGTAGCAAACACCTACATTCTAAATCATTACATCCAAGTTTCAGTCAGAGCCACAGTTTTCACACTGCTTCCTCTCACATGTGTTTCCATTCTTAAAATGTAAAGGAAACTAACATTTCTGGATCTTGGCAATAAGTTGCAGTGAAAAAAAAAAAGCCCATATTCCTCTGCTTCAACTCTTTAAAATACAATCGTGGTACGTGATGGCTCATTTGTGCCTATGGATTTGAAAGGGACACAGGTAGGAATCTGAAATAATCCATGGTCCTGTGGGTATAAAGTAATCCCTCCCACATGCACTGGTGTGGAAAGTGTGAGACTTTTGACACCCTTAGGGGTGCATCCTGTGCATCGCAGTCACATCTGGAATGGTCATGGCAAGGCTGTAGTGACAACAGGAGCAGGGAGATAGGAATGTGCCATTAGGTGCATTTATTCCCTGAGCACTTAGGCTCTCTGCACATCAGTCATCTCTTTTTCACATATGAAGTTATATTCCTTTGAAACTGAAAAATAAATATTTACTTATGTACAATAAGTACCGAAAATATAATCAACTCGATGCATAGAGTAAGCCAGATTGCAAGGATCTTTAAATGAGGTTTAACTGAAACTGCATATTTACACAAGGAGACCATTTTTTTGTGATACAAAGACGTTCTAGTCTCTATGGCTTGACATAGTATCTAGGGAGAAGAGGTTGTTCCAATTTGTTGTCTCCAGCTGATATTTGATTTTATGAAGTTCTTATTTTCTTGAAGGGTTTTCCCATGCATCTCTAGACATGGCTTACAAAATGTGGCTCATTTTATTCTCTGTTTTTCCAGGAGAAATGTAGCTAAGAAAATTACAGTTTTGGGTTATGAGTGGATACGTAGGTCACTGAAGGCGAGATGAAAATTAAATGCTTCTGATTTTTGAAACAGAATATGAAACTGGAAATTCCTCTATAGACACTTCAGAAGAGTCTAACTTTTACTGAATAGCACTTAGTCTGCAAGGTCTGTGCCTTTTCAGAGCATGGAAACATTCCAATGCTCTCAGGTAACCTAATGCTAAAGAACATACCTGGCAATAAGGATCCTCTCCTAAATTAGCATTATTTCTGAGGTGTTCCTAATACTAACCTTTATCTAAATTCATTTGAATAAAGGAACTAGAATTATCAAAAATTTATAACTTATACAAATCAATTAGTTGCTCGTGTTTGGAAATCCTACCTGTTTTTAGCATTTCAATGGACATGAGCACACTGAAGTCTCCTTTTTCAGGATTTTTAATTTAATGTAAAAACCTAACAATATGCACTTATTTTTAATAGCCTGATCTTTGTCATGACCCTCCAAGTTAAAGATGAGAGCAGTGTGTGGAATTACAAATGTCTTCCTATGTAATTAGAGGCTGTGTTTCTGTTTCATGTTCTCTGTTCTTACTTGGTCATTCTGTTCTGAATTATTTTCCAGCTGGGGAGTGAATGTCCATTGAGTTTTCATTCAGTGCGGCAGAATGCTAAGTAATATTATAAATCCCCAATGTGTACGGTCACAGAGTTTTGGAAGTAGACCTTCCTATCTTCTGACTATGTCTCAGAAAATGAATAGAATCTTTCTGGACTATTTCAAACAAGTGGCTGCAAGGTTTGCTGCTAGCATTTATAATGTGAAACTTAAAACAACAGTTTTATATTCATGCTAGAACTGTTCCTCCAAGGAATATTCTGCATTTCATGTAACAACCCTTTATTTTTCTCAATTGTAAGTTTAATACAACTCCAGGCTCATCAGATTCCTTTTCTTTCAAACTGCTCTTACAGCCATTCAAGAGCAAAAAGGGAACACAAGAACAATGAACAATTGTCATGTAAGTTTTTATATTACATTAATATCTCTTAGTACATACTACATGTAAGGGTTTTTAAATTCTTTGTGCAATTTCTTCACACAAGTTAAAATATGTTCTTGAAAGTTTCTCATCCAGTTTGAGTCATGGGCTCAGAGCATGAGAAGTACTCTTTTTCAAACAAAATTCTATACTTAGAAAACCAACTATTTTCTTATTAAAAACAGCAGTTATGGTAGATACAAATTATGAATGGGAATAAAACAAAAAAAAATGCAGGTATAGACAACTATGTAGAAAGGAAAATTCAGTAAGGCTGAAACTGTTGTTTAGGCGAAGTCATGCAACCTATAAGAATTAACTGTGTGTAGAAGTGCAATTGTTTGTGCAGCAGGTAAGGACAGAAATAGAAACACATAGATGACCCATCTCAGCTGTGCGATGGTAGCACGGTCCATCTGAAGTGGAGCACAACTTTGAGAGATTGTGCAAGCAAGTGAGCAAGTATTTTTGTGACCCACTTATATATAAAAGCTCTCAACATATCAGCTGAAATGACGTTAACAAAAAGATGTCCTCTGCTAGCAATTAATTCTAAGTACCCAATATTGATCATTACTGCTTAAAAATGGTGTCTTTTTCATCAATAATAAATACTCAGTCACTGCTCTTAGAGACTAAATCTATGTTCCCAATATTAATCAAGTTGTTTGGAAGCTGTAGTTCTGTCTTAGTACTTTTTTTATAGCTGAAGCAGGAGGAAGAATATACTTGTCATTTTAAGAAATCATTTGTTCTTTCTTTCCAGTTTTCAATTGGCACTTGGTTTGGAATGTCAAATGATTCAAACTTCTTCCTATTGCTATGGGACTCAAGTCCTAAGTGGTTTGTTTATTTACAGGATATATCTTAGAAGCTGAAAATATCAGGACAGATCTGATGTATCAGATTCCCTTTCAGTACTTTTGGTTTACCCACACTGAAAATAGTGAAGAGAATATTGTATGCAGACTGTTATGGATGTGACAAGCTATTTACTTGTTCCCACGAGTGGACACAAATAAGATACTGCACAGCACAAGCACTGTCTCTCTTCAAAGAAGACAAAGGTTCAGCTCCCCTCTTTATCAGCAAGTTAGTGCATTACTAATATTAGAAGGTTTCTGTGTCTTTTTGTCTTCATATTCAGCTGTGTACTTATTAGAGAAATTCCAGGATGAATTTGTGTGGTCTGTATTCTGTTAGTGGATAACTGAATTGTTTTTTTTGGACTTAATATTTGAGTCAGACTTAAAAACGGCATCAATCCTAGTAAGGACTGAAATAGTGATGTTCTTTTGCACATTTTACAGATGAGTTATTTTACAACTAATTATGGTAGTTAATCAGACTGTGAACAACTGCATGATGCAATCAGAGCCTTTGAGCATGGAACCAGGTAGCAGTTGAAAGTGATATTCTTTCTGTTAAAGTGTTTTCTTGCTCTACTGTGTGCTGTTGCATGTCTTCTCTTTATCTGTTTGGATCAGCATAAGTAAATATGCCTAGAGTAATGAGTGGATATTGAAACTTCAGCATTCTCCAATTGAGATCTTATGGAGAGAGAAAACTTTGCTCTAGGTATGGTACAACAGAGGCTTGTTTCCCTTGGCAGATCTCAACAAAAGGTTGTGGGATCCCACTGTTGTGGGATCCACAAAAGGGCTTTTGTTCTTGGTCAACATAGCTGTAGTGGTAACTTCACTTAATGCTTAATCACATTCACAGGCTGCTTCATATCCTTGCAAGTTTTGGACACATTTTACCTCATTATCTCTAGTAAATGTTGGTAAAACTTAGTCTGTGCTTAGGTACCATAGTTGGCCTTGTTCAAAAATTAGAAAGAAATTAACACCATAAAATAGTTGCAACTACCTAATTATGGAAGATGGGATGAAGAAATGGTCTACATTCTGGAAATAATTATAAGGTCAAGTGTGTCTTTAAGGAAGAGCAATCTCCGTGTTGTACTTCACACTGATGCTCAGGTGCTCCTCTTCTGTAAGCTAATGTCTTAATCCTTGGACTCATCAGCATCACTTGCAATGCTGAATCGGTTCTAACTGCTGTATCCAAAGACAGTGCACTTGTAAAGGTCTGATCCAAGTGAGGTAGCTGCAGGATTTGGACACTGAACATTTACTGAGTGAATCGAGCCCATTTTTACTATATTAAACTGAATGCTAGCGCTGACTGAGCAATCACTGAATTATGTTGATTACATTCTCAATTTCCTCCTTACCACCTTGTTTCATCTAGTTCTTTTTCTATCAAATATACTTCTTCCATTTTTCAGTGTTTTGAGACACACATGATAATTTTAATAATTATATTATTTTCTAATGTAATATTAGAGGACACTTGTTTTTAAGGTAGATTGCACTTTGCATTGGTGACATAAACTTAGCTCCCTGGGGTCCAAGGATCTCAAAACATTGCAATATTCCAACCCTCAGTATCTTTTCCAGGAAGACTTACATTTAAAAAGACATGCAAGTTGCCTTTTTAAAGGAAAAAAAGGCTGGTGGCACCTAGTGGTCTATAGTGGTCTTTTATGAAAAAAACCCCAAACATGTACCTGATAGTTGGGAAAGCTGCTGAAGATTTGAATTACTAGCTAAGGTCCTTTCAGGTCATTTAGTGGAAACAAATGTGATATAGCCTTCAGCTGGATGTCAGGACTTAGGCCCTGGCGAATTAATGAACTGTTGTTAGGAGGATCCAGGAATGAATGGGACTTGCCGGTAGCAACTTCCAGGGAACTATTTTACACCTGCTGCTAATCATTCATGGATGCAGACCAGACTGCAGAAGAAGCCCGAGCAGGTGGATAAAAGACATGATTTATTGATATGTTTTCCCAGTCTTACTGAAGTGAATTATAAGGTCACCCAGTTATTAATCCCTTTAAATTAACTAGTAGGGAAGCTGCTTATATTTGGACTTTTGAGACAGAGATGAAAACACGAGAGCAGATCTTTAGCCTTTGAGGGGACATGTATTTTGTTGCCTGCATTAACTTACTGATTAATCTCTTGTTCAATTTCCTGTTTTGATGCAGTCCAGGAAGGCAACTGGCAGTTTAGCAGCACTGAAAAATGTCAGATTTACACCATTGGAGTGCAATGCTATTAATTGTTTAGAGTTCTATAGAATGAGTACTATAAATATAATCAGATGAAACAAATTTAGTCTTAGGTTCTTGAGGAATTGTCAGACGTCTGTAATGGGTCCTGTAATTCAGGCAGAGTTGGTTTTTCAGTTTGAAGGTAATTGGTAGGAGAGAAAAAAACACCTGAGAGTCATTTCAGAAGACATTCAAATCACATATGAATTACAGTGCAGCAGATTTCAGAGTTATTTCTATTTATCACAGGCAAATATATTTAACTGTATGAAGGCAGAGTTCAAGCAATGAACCTGAGAGTTGGAGACCTGCTAATTTAAGAAAAAGGCTTTAATGTTATATATATAATGCAAAACAGTTATAAGGTTATAAGGTAAAAGTTGCATATCTTTTAATTTTCAGTCAATGCAAGTGATACAGTTTGAGTAGAGACAAAACTTACATGGATCAGCTGAGTCTGCTTTGATCAGTAACTGATTGACATTTATTGACACTGATTCATAATGTCACGAACACAAGTTCTTGTCAGCTATTTATACATTGCTCTCTTAAGCTTCTGTTGTCCAATGCACAAAGCAAACAGAAAAAAATAGGAGAATTTTCCCATTTTCTGCTGCAGTCACCTCAATGGTGTCTTTTACAGGTACATTTTTATGAGGTCCCTATAAACTGTCATAAAGAGAGTGACCAGAGGGTACACTTGCACTCTGCTTGTCCTGTTTGTCTCTGCTGTCTTCTGTCACAAATCTAAGAGAGGAAAATAGATGATCATACTACCTAGCACCTCCATGTTGTTCAAATCTTCACTGGTGGGGTTATTGAAGTCATCTGTTCACATGCTCCTTGTTGCAAAAAACGACCAAGCAGCACTATCACTTGTGCCATCACTAGTGCCATCTTGTACTAGCAATGGACCAGCGGCTCACCAGAAAAATGGCTTATGCCCTGGAGAGGAGATGGAGGAGAGAAAATATCATGGCCAAAAGGAAGAAATCGATATTTTTTCACTAGAGCTTCTGTAATCATAGACACTGTCCCTTTATGCAATGGAGCACTAATCCCAAGCATTCATTTTTTTTGGTGGCTATGGCATCCAGCAAGATGAGCTTGAATGGACATGCCATTTAGTGCTGCCTGCCACACACCACAAGGGCCAGCTCTGTTTTCCTAGAGGCAGTCCTGGTCTGCTGCCCTTGGCCAGTTGTATCCCATACAGCACTGTTGCTGCTGACAGATCCATGGAAGTTGCTGTCACAATTACCTGTTCTGGGATGAAAGATTTCTTCTCCATCTGGACCCTGCACACCTGATGAGCATGCTGCTGATACTTATTAATGCTTATCGTCACCCTAACATTTCCAGTGGGATCCCCCTCTTTCAGTGACATTTGCGCTTCCTTCTGAAATGGCTTTGTAGTTTAGAGATACTCAGGTGGTTTGCATTGGTGCCTCAACTAACCTCTGCCAAAACAAGACAGATGCACAAGGAATGTAATTAGGTTTGTGCCTAGAAAAGCCTGTCTCAAGGCCAGAATCACCTCTGCAGGATCATGAGAAAAGGCTGCTTTGTAAAAAGCCTTCTATCTGCCCAAGCACACATTTGCTGCCTTGCATTGCTCGCACTCTTCACTTTGTCCTTTGCTCAGCTTTCAGTAATTATGATTAAAGTTGTCTTCCTTTGCTCGCTTTTCTAATTTCTCAAGGACTAAAGGGCTTTTTTCCTATGCTCTCCAGTTTCCTCTAACATCGTTCCCTGAGCAGTGCTGTGTATACATCCAGGGACAGTCTCAAGATCTCTTTGTCATGAAGACACTAAATACCTCTTTTGGTAGTGGGATTATGTATTGAGAGAGTAAATTCATGAACCTTATCTTTCCATCATAGACAGGATGTTATTCTTACCTTTCACTCTAATTGCTGTGTACTTCACTGCATTATGAATATTTCCAAAGCTAACTAGATATTAGAATGGAAAAGCCTTCACAGCCTTTTGGAGAAAATTACTTAGTAACTCCCTCCTGTTTCTGGCCAGTAAGATACTGAAGGAAGTTTTGCAAAAAGAAGATGTAGTAGACCTTCTATACATCAGAGCATCTTTTATCGCAAGACATAGGATTTAAGATGCACTGGAGCATTGTTTTGGGTTAGACTATTTTGTTTTTCTGAGGGGGGAAAAATAAAGGGTTTCCTAGAGCTTAATTCTGGACAGATGGGTTTTCCAAAATTGTGTGGAAGTGCTGAGTGCTCTGAGTGCCCGCTTCCATCAGACGCTGAGTTCCTGTCAAAGCTGCTTTGAAAATGCTGTTGTTTCAGCCTGCCTGAGTTGAAGAAATTAGGCTAAAGTGCCTCCCTTTTCCCTGGAAGACTGAACAGTCCAAAAAGAGTTTCTAAACAAGTTGATGCCACTAATTACTACAATAGTACTGTGGAACAGATGACAACGAGGTACTTCTGAGAGAGTTGCTTTTTATTCTTCAAGAGTTTTATGTAACCCAATTTCTTGGAGTGCTTTTTGATCTGTTTAACTTCAGGTATGTGATTTATATACAGTAAGCACCAAAATATGTTGTGGAGCCACGATATTTAAAAGAATACCTTTTCTGAGGAGCAGTATCTTTGTTATTTGTTTTGCATAAAAATTAAATCTCCCCTTACTTGTGGGAGATCATCGATTTTTTTTTTCAATGAGGAAATTTATGACTGTAGTTCATCTGAGGTCACTTTGAAAAAAACTTTTAACAAGGGGGAAGAAAAACCTTGCGAAGGAGTCTTGGCTAATGGTTTCACAGATGTGCTTACGTGAACACTTGCTTCTGTGCCTGCTGGGATCACACTCTCAAGAGTGAGAAGCAACTATTCTGTATGACAATCACTTAGTGGCTACTTAAGCACCTGCTCTGTAGTCTTTAACTTGTAACCTATCATGTTATTGAAATAGGCATTGAGAAAGGAGTAAACATGCATGAATAAGTAAATAGCCTGCCAAACCAAAGATTTGTGCACATTTGCTAAGTGTAGATGTAGTTGGGACCACCACAAGTGTCCTGCAGGTACATTATTTATTTGCATTTAAGTTTGCACTGTGTTTAGCTTTCCTGCCTCCCAGAATCTGCCAGCTGGTTTGACAAGTGTGCAGAGCTGGTTGAAATTCCATTTGTCTTGCACTTCTCATTTAAATAAGGAAATATTTTGTTTCACCTGGCAATGGAAGGATTTCCCTGCCTTGAAGGAGATTTGCTAGACTGTTAGTTGCATGCAGAGATTAGATATCATCCTGCTTTGATACTTGACTGGTTCCAGGATAAACCTACTCTCTTTGAGCAAAACCTATCAGCAAAACTTACAATTGTGCACTGAGCCACATTTTTCTCTTAATTAAGTGTGCGGTTACATCCACACATACAAGAGCATGCCCAAGAGTCTACAGCGGTAGGATTAGGAGACCAGTTGTTGGCCTTTAGAATATGCTGTTTCTTCAGGATCAAGCAATAGGAAGGCAAGGCAAGAAAATTGAAGTTTAAGGATGCCCTTTGAAAGTACCAAGGAGAATAATGTAATGTACTCTGTGAAGTGAAACTAATTCTACAAAGCTTTTGAGAAACAGTATGAAACAACTCATTTAAAAGATGGACTAGTTTGATCAGAGGCTGGAAGCAGAACAGTGACTGGGCTCCCAGCACACTACCTGAAAAGAAAATTAAACTTTATGCATGAGGAAAAAAATTATTATTGTTCAAAGGTCTTCACCACTTGGGCTGGTGTGGGGGGGAAGGTATCTTTGCTGAATCAAGACTAAACTTGCTATTGTTCTTGCTTCCCTGTGAAAGGGAAAGTCTAAAAAATTATTTTCATCAATTTGCTGAAGAGGTACTCTTTAGAATGCTCTGATGCTATTGAAATAATCTTCTTAACAGTAGCTGGTGTGGGAAATCAGGGTGCTTTCTGTTATGGTCACATATGCTGATTTTTCTGAGGCCATTTTTGGTTTCATTCTATTCAGGAAACCAGTCATAGCTAAAGGCAACTTCTCACTTTCTGCCTCTGACCTCTGCTGTGCAACAACCGAACTGTAGTGGAAAGACTACTGGAAATTGATAATAAATTGTTTGACTGACTCTTTTGAGCTACTTTATTTTAACTGTGGCATTTGTGTTTGTTTTACAATGCATAGCTTTTTTTGTTGAAAACAAATTTTCACTTGCATCTGTTCCTTTCAAGCATAAAGAGAGTTGACTCTAGAATTGATCTTCTGAGTAATAGTACTTGAAAAGCTGCAGGGGCCATTTTTTTTTTCACTTTTCTTCTTCTCTGTGCTTAGAGACTAAAGCAAATTGGCATCATTTTCTTTCTTTTACTGAATTTTTTATTCAGAGAGCATTAGCAAACGAGTAGTAGGTCTTCATTTTTGTATAATTATAGATATTTTCAAGCACTAGTAAGGTCTGTAAAACTTTCTTCTTACCCATTAGCCTTTCCCAAGACCCTAGCATATGTTCACACATATACTGTCCAAATTCTGAAGGACTTCAAACTAAACTGTGCCTTCAGATTCTTTTAGTGAAGCAGACATTTTCATAAACTTACTTTGGCATTAGCCTGGTTTAATCCAGACACTAACACATTTTTTTTTCAGTAATAAGCTGTAAAAAAGAAGATTATTTCAGAATAACCATTTATTTATGCATTGAATTCCATAAAATAGATAAATAGGCTTGAATGAATTTTTATATTTTGTACAGAAAAAAATCAAGCCTTCATTGTGTTCTTAGACCTCTGATTTTCAAGGTTTATATTTAAAATTAAAAAATCAGCAATTTGCAGTAACCACTTGTGGGTCTAGAATTATTCTTTATATTGATTTTTTTTCTTCTGTAAGAATTACTACTGTTCAATAACTATTGAGATTCGGCTTAAGGAGTGAAGTATGATAATTTCATTTGATATAAAATTTGTGATGAGTTCTATTTATTCTTCAAATCTGCTTTAAACTAGTAAGTAAGGTCCTTAATGTATGGTAAATATTCTTAATGTATGGTATGGGGCATCTATGAAAAATAGGTTTAATTCTTCAGTGGGTGGCCCCCACAGGAAAAGTCTGCCTCTAGTGCATTGTTGTGGGGGTTTTTTTGCTTACTATGCCAGCTTAAGGGGCCCATGGTGATAGTTCCTCTCGCATTAGCACCTCACTCACAGATAATCTGTCTGCCCATTTCCACAGGGAGCCAGAGCTGGGAGCTCCAGGAGCAGGCAGACCATTTGTTTCTCAACCATAGTAGGGCTTAGCTTTCATTTGACTGCAGGAAGATGCATTTTCAACAGATTCAGAGTTTACAGTTTTACCCGATAAAACATAGCTCTCAAGCCCAGCATTTCTCAACCTTTTAAAATTCAAAGGATGACTTAGCATTGCTGAAACAGTCTAAAGACTGTCTATCAAACAATGCTGTAGCAGCTTCCTTTTGTCAACTCCTGCAATTTTTGACGAAGTTTGAGATTTCATTTCATATTTTATTCCAGTCTTTGTCTTGCATGTGTGAATACAGATATGCATATGATGTTGTGTTTGGGGGCTTTTATTTACAGATGTTTTCTAGACTACGTTCAGGTGCTTTTCTAAATCACAGAATGTGACAAAAATACATTTAGATACCATCAGGAACACAGAACCTGTGCTTTTCATCATTCCTTCATACATTGTTATATCTCTATTAATATTTTTGGAAAACCATTGTGTATGCATTTCAGGATCCAGCTGTTCCTGCACTCTATATTAAGGTCTCCAAATAAGAATTTACTATTTAGTATTGCTAAGAGCACTGCAAAAAGTGATTTGTTTTACTCCTTCAGCACCACTGTTCTTCACAGCAGCGTTTAATGTGTGCTAATCTATTTATCTAGACCATATTCCCTTCAATGAGGAAAATTAACGGCGAGGTTTTAATTTAGCTGCATTTCCATATTGTGAAGTTGAAATGAGAATGAAAGGATATTACAGGAGGCTACAGAATAAAGACTCTGCTGGAATCAGTAGCCCATATCATAAACACACCAAAGTCTACGTGATTTTGAACCCTTACTTAGAGCTTGCCTAACTTGAGGATACTCATCACCTTGTTGTATTGCAACCCTTCTAAAGAGCAGAGGAGGTGCATTAGGAAGAGCATTGCCAGCAGGTCAAGGGAGGTGATCCTGCCCTTCTGCTCAGCCCTGCTGAGGCCACATCTGCAGTGCAGTGTCCAGTGCTGGGCTCCTCAGTGCAAGAGAAACATGGAACTCCTGGAGCAGGTCCAGCGGAGGGCAACAAAGATGATGAGGAGACTGGAGCATCTCTCTTATGAGGAAAGGCTGAGGGAGCTGGACCTGTTCAGCCTCAAGGAGAGACAACTGAGAGGGGACCTCATCAGTCTCTCTAAGTATCTGAAGGGAGGGTGTTAAGAGGATGGAGCCAGGCTTTTCTCTATGGTGCCAAGCACCAGGACAAGAGGTAACGGGCAGAAACTGATGCACAGGAAGTTCCACCTGAACATGAGGAAGAACTTCCTTACTGTGTGGGTGACCATACACTGGAACAGATAGTGAGGGAGACTCCAAAACCTCTTTGGCCAAAGATATTCAAGAACTGTCTGGACACAATCTTGTGCCATGTGCTCTAGGATGACCCTGCTTGAGCAGAGAGGTTGGACCAGATGACCCACTCTAATCCCTTCCAACCCGACCCATCCTGTGATTATGTGAAGAGAGGATGTAATGCTGTCATTACTGATGTGCTATTAAAAAATTAGTCTTTAGCTTTAGATGTAAATGTTTTGAGTGTTCATTAACTTCATATTTCCCTAAAATACACTTACAATATTTCCTCTGTGAGTTTTGTATAGTTTTCAGCTGTTCCTGATGTGAAGTGTGCTGAAACAGCACCTGGAGTTGGGATGGAATATTGCCCTCTATGTGTATGATTTAATAAGGCATGCTTATAGTAAGCATAGAGCTAGATATGCTTTATCTTTTGCATCAGAAATAACTCAGAAAAGACCAGTCAAGTAAGGTTTCTATACTATTTCTAGTATAGAACAGCTTTTGGCAAGACTCACAAAGAATCACTTCAGATGAGCATATTTTTATTATAAAAACAAGACAATAAAATGACTGGGCTAAATACGTGATTGTCTCTCATCAATAAGTAAAATGAAAATAGAGAGAACATCTGTGACCACAGAAGAATTCAGATAATAGAAAATTGAACACATTTTACTTCTGAAGACTTGTACTGAATCTAAAGAGATGGGTCTTACTCTGTAAGTTGTCCTTTCTGTGCTCATTTTAAAATGGAAAATATATTGGATATTGCTTTTCTGTAAACAAAATGGTTATTATTCTGCTGAAAGTTAGAATAATTTAGCCTCTAAAACAGCTAGAATATGCATCTTGTCACAAAGACTCTGAAAACCAGCATTAGAAAAGTATGTCAGTATTTAAATGTTTCACAACTGCTTCAATTTTTAACTTCAGATCTAAAAAAGCCTACTTAGCAAAACAAGACATAAGTGGAGACTACTATTAAAATTTAGTATAGCGCAACTTTGTCAACTGAGCTTTGAAAAGGATATTTTCGTGGTAACGTAATTGCTGGAAAGAAAAGGTGAGAGCATCTGTTTAAGTATATTCTGGTCATCATAAATATCATGAGGACATTTTGAAAATCTGCTTTTAATATGAGGCTGCGGTGTTGTGCTTATCTAATAATAATTTTTGGTATGAATACTCCTATGACTTAGTACCATTTTGAGTCGTAGAGTCAGTAGCAGATACTGAGCCATCAGATGCAAACATAAAGTGGAAGACTGAATTTTGTAGCCTTTACATGTCCCACTGTTTGTGTGTTCCTTTATTCTTAGAGTAATACTGTGATTCAGTTGGGAACCTCTGCTTCACTGGGCATTTCAGTGGCACTGTCCTCTGCAATGTCTTTGGCCTCTAACTCTTCTGTTTTGGGGGTAGAAATTATGTTCAGATTAAATTCCCATTTCCACTGCAATTCTCTGTGTATGCCCTTCCACACCAGCCCACACTGGGGCTTTTGGATTTCCACAGCACTGGCACTGCATGTCTCAGTCACAGAAAGTCATGTACCCAGGTCAAAGGCTAAGCAATTTCTAAAAATCATTCACTTCTGTTTTTCTACTGGGGCCACGTCTTTAAGCTCTACCTACAGAAAAAAGTTTAAATGACCATTTATTTTGAAAGGAAAGCAGTTTCTGGCATATTGTATAACACGGTCTGGATTGTTTAGGGAAAAAACTCCCTGTGCCTAATGCTTGTGGTAAAACCTGAGGAGGAACAGCCCTGATTTTGAGCTCTCTGAGAGATCAGACCCCACAGAGCAGAGTGACTTTGTCTCTGTTGGACATACTTCTCTTGGCACTGTGTCGGAAAACTGCTCTTAAGTCCTAAGTCTTCAGTCTCCTGCACGAATGTTGCTAATGAGAAAACTTCACTCCTTTTAACTTAGCTCAGTGCTATTTATACTTCTCAGTTTAGTTCAGTAGCCAGGAGAAGCTAAATACCACCCTTGGTTATAGGTAAAATAAATTGGAAAGTCAGGTTACCAGTCGTGGTGTGATTGCTTCCTATTGCTGCTTTAGCAGAAGAGAAAGAAAAGGAGTGTGCAGTTTCCCAGGAAGCCACCGCTCCATAATTCAGGACCAGGCTTCAAGTCTTCATTATATGCAAATTGCCATGAGTTTTCACCTTGGCACTTCTGAGTTTGAATCAGCCCTTACAATAAGCTGAAATCCCTTTCATTTCCTCTTTGCAGTTTGTCAGCTTTTATTAATTCATTCTTACTTCAATGAGTGACTTGGCACTTTAAAAGTATGCATGGAAAATTATTTTTCTAGCAAACACTGTCCTTGTCTGAAGTTGCCCAGAAGGCCTCACACTCCATCTATCCTAGTGCCTGTAACCAGCAGATGATGGAGTCCCTCCACATGCTGGAGCCCTTTGGTTGATGGTGGGTCACGGGAAGATAAACATTAATACCTTAAGAGTTGACTGGGATCTGGATACATTCCCCTTCTCATGTATATCTCCATTCAGATTGCAGATCCAAATAGTTCTGAAGTTTATTTTAACTGTCTAACTGCTTATTTACACAATCAGTATTTGTCTTATTGAAACTGTAGCTACGCTGGAGAATTTTTGCTCCATTTTAACACAGATAGTTTGACTGTTCCATTCTTATCACTGATAAACAAAGCCAAGCTGAACTTAAAACACATCATAACTTCTTGACAGACTTCATAACCACTTGAAAATTAATTAAAACTACTAAGTTATATCTATTTAAGTGTATAAATTAATGCGATAATGAATTCTCTTAGACAAAAGATGTAGCTAACTGGTTTTATCTTTGTACTTCATTGGTAGCATGAAATAATTATAGACTGCTTCTCACACAGAGCTTCCCAATCCTACCTATCACTGTTTCTGCTCGATCAACAAACAAGATATTCTTAAGGGAGAGGATATTTGAGTTATATGTGGCAGGTTTAATTTTGTTAAGGAGATAGAGATCTTTTTTATATATGTATATGCTCTGCAAGAATTACACTGTATAGTGTACCATCTGCTCATCTCTACTCTTTATCACCAGTAGAGACTGAAGTTTTTAGTTTCCCTCAGTGCTCTGACTTTCTTATATGTTTAATTTTTTTTTTCCTAAGACTTAACAACAAAATCCATAGACAGAACTGACTGGTCAGCAAGTCCACATACTCAAGGGAACAGACCAACTAACCTTCATTGGTTACTGCTTTAATATCTGACAAATCTGTGCAGAGACAAAGGCTGAGGATCCATATACACCTATGTAAATGAAAGAGCTTCTTTGCATTGAGATGAGCTTCGTAAACCTATTTTCTGAAGAGTCTTTATAGCACAGTTGCATCCTTAGCTTCTATGACTCAATACCATTTTCGATTCATTGTTCGTTCCAACTAAGAAATCTTCTTATGAACAGTGTTTGAGATTTTAAGAAAAAAACCCACACCACTATTATTTTTTTCTTCTCTCCATATATTTGCCAAATATCCCAGAGATCTGTGATAGTCTTTTTCTGTGAATCCTCTGAGTTCTTCTGTGCAGGCAGTGAAACAGGAGCCAGGCCTAAAAGAGTTAACTGAGATATCTTGGCCTGTTAAGAAACCCCAATACCTGTTTTGCTAGAAGAACATTTTCGGAGCACTGGTTAATATCATGTTCTGTTCTGCTCACTGGACCAAAGGCCTTATTATAGAAAGAATAGGAGTAGTACCCACACAGTAATAAATTAGGTAAACTAGACATTTGAATAAGATCTAGAAGGCCCAGAGCCAGGATTTTGCAAGCTTGAAGAGTTCAGGTCACCTAACTGAAGAGGTCAAATTGAGGAAGACATCCAAGTATGATTAGCCATGGGTTTCTTACACTGTCTTCATGATGTTTACAGGTCAAACTGCATATGTCTTATTCCAGAGGTCTGCTGCTGGACTAACCTGATCCAAAGAAGTACAACAGGTTTGGAGATTTTTTGGGGGGTTGGGAGTTTGAGGGGTGGGGGGAGTAGTGTGGTTTTTGGGGGGTTATTTTTTCAATTTTCTGGACTGATCCATATTCTCCAAGGCACTGCTGCTTTTGCAGTACAGTTAGCACCTGCTTTTCTGCAGGACCAACCGTGGTGCCAGTAAAGCTCCTCCCTGAGATGCCACACCAAAGCTGTAACCACTTCAGAGGACTTCGGTAATTAAGGATGGCCCATTTCTTCACATTTCCTTAATCTACAAAAAGCCTTTACTTAGGTCTGTGGCTATTAGCAGGCTGCATGAATACATTAACTTTCACAACAGTCAGGTTCTTAGTTCAGCTTACAGTGAATCATCTCTGGGGAATGAGCTGTTGCTTATATTTGAAGTTTGTCCTTCACAAAATGTTCATCTTTAATTACCTTTTCTTTTTTAGCAAAATAACATTCGTTATGATCAAGAAAAATTAAATTATTTCACTAGAGTTAAAAAATAATGACCTTGTTTTCTCATTTGCAGTCAGAGATGGAATCCTAGTAACTTTGAGTGATCGTATGACCAAGGGGTTGAGCTAGAAGAGATTCTGCTGGAAATACAAATAGATGAAAAAAGGTAGAGTGGCAACCTGTGAGGGAATAATGTGCTGATAATTTGTATTAGCTTTAAATGTTAAATCTCACATGCTTATATAAAGCTGTGAAATTTCAAGGCTTATGTATCATGATTTCCATAAATTATTAATCACAGATGTGCCAAAAACAACCTATTAAAGCATAATAATAAAGGGGATTGAAACAAACAAATAGAGATGAAGTATTGTCAGTTTGAATGTTTATGGTTAATAAACCCTGCTCTCAACTAATGTATTTCTAATTTCTATCAGTTTCTCGTGATTTAGTACACAGTATTTGATGTAATTGTACTGTAGTTTGCTAATCAAAGAAAAGCAGCAATTGGAGACTGTGGAATAGGAAGCATTAGTGTCTGAACTAGCCATAAAATGCCTTGTTACTTAATCTGAGATTTTTTTCATTATTAAAAAATAGTGTCACATCAGAACTAGCAGTTAGTATTTCTCTTCACACAAAGCTATTCAGGACTGTGGCACCACAGTATTCTGACCACTGCTGACTGCAGTGGAGGCAGAAAATATCAGAGCTGAAGAAATAATCTATAATGAAGAACTTATTCCCCAAACAGATCATTTTCTCATTATGGAACATCCATCAAGATTCTTACCTGATTTAATCATCCGGGTTCACTGATGGCAAATTCGTCCCTGCAATTTCTCATCATTTAAAGTACTTGGATTAGTTATTGCTGCACAGATCAGTTCTGGACATACAAACTCTTCAGCTACAAATGTTCATCTCTAGAGAAAGTCAAAATTAGCTTTGAAAGTACTAGTACATAAACTATGCAATTTCATTTTTCATGAACAGGGCACAATTAAAATTTAATTATTGGTATGTTAGTTGAAAGTTAACAGAAAAAAAATGTGGCTAGTTCAAATTTTAATGTAAACACATAGTCACAGGACTTTGTTATTCATCCTCCCCTAAAAAATAAATTTAGTCTAGATTACATGTGTATATTGCTATGACTCAGGCTCGTCCCACAATAATACAGGCTTTTGAATATTTTACAAGATTTTCTGTTTCTAGAAGTCACCAGTAAAGATCCAGGGGATATGCTGAACACAGTGTGATCTTCCTGGATAGCAAAAATGTTATATGTGACTGCTTTCTGCCCCACGCTACCAGGAACAAGATTGGGAAAATTACCAACTTTGAATAAAAATACCAGTTCTAGTGTGCAGGATGAGGTCCCCAGATGGGTTCCTCTTGTCTGGCAGCTGTGGAACATGAGACTGGGGATAAGCACCCAGGCATGGGGTCAAGGCTGGAGCTGCTGCTGCTGCTGCTAATCACATTGAATCGTGGCTTGAGGCACCAGGGAAAGAGAAAGGGAGAGCACGTGTTTTCCTAGGAGGTTAAGTGATTGTAATAGGCTATGAAAAGGAGAAAGGAAAACACGGTCAACTAGTAAGGGTCTCTGGTTCTGTGTTCTTCCAGAAACTGGTACTTTGGCATCACACTGCACAAGGTTTTACTGGTGGGCCAGCTCATGTCAGCCCCTGCTGGAGCCTAGATGTGCATTGCAGAGCTGCTGATCATTCTGTTCTTGGTGTGCATACCTAATGTAGAGAAGTCTTTTTGCTCTGCTTTCTGCTATACATATCTCATTCCTGAATACTGAGAATAATGTAAAATCAACTTCATGCCATAAGATGCAAAATAATAATAATGCAACACTGTGGCTAGAAATCACATCATAGACTTTAAAGACAGACCATCAGCTGCCAGCACCAAATTGCCCTGAATCACAGCTTAAATTTAGTCTAAATGTTAGAAAAGATGGATTCTTTAAAGACTGTGGGTAAGCTACAGCTTTGCCATTTGTTTCAGTCTTATCCTGGAGCAAGTCAGGAAACAGACTGTAATTGGAGCCACTGTTCTTTCGTTGATTACTCTCACTGGTACCTAAGTGCATACTGCAAAGAGGAAGGGAAGGAGAATAAATTCAATATGTTGGTTTTGTACAAAAACTAGGGCTGAGTCGGTCTGTGCTGGTTGCACACTTCACAGGTCAGATGGACCCTGCTCCTCTCAGTCTGACATCTCTGGTCAGAGGGACCTCAGCAGTAGTGTCTTCTTCCCTTTGCTTCCTCAGAAGAAGTAAATGGGGTGTTAGAAAAATGTTACATAAAGAAAAAGGAAGGGGATTGCTGCTACTCCAAGGCTGGTATATAGATCATTTAGTTTGGAAAAGACCTTTAAGATCATTGAGTCCAACTGTAATATGCTTGAGGTTAGACCTCTCTGCCATTTAATACGGGCTTGGTGTAAATTTATTCCCTTCGAGCATCTTTCTCTGCACCCTGGCCAAAAAAACAAGGGGATCCAGACCAGGAGACACTTTTGTTTCCTTATCACCTGCCTAGACACCACAGGATCTACTTATGTTGAAAGCTAAACAGAGGCTTCCATACCTTTTCTCCACTGAACAATTCAGGGCTGAGCAACAAGTTAGCTTCAGATAAATGAAGGAAAGAAATAATCTCTTGCAAATGTTCAGAGTGACTGGGCAGCTGACCGACTGCTGGCAGTGTGTCACTCCCCAGGCAGTCTGCTGACAACACAGCACACACCAGTCTCATTTTCTGCATGTTTCCTCTTTGTTAGAAAAAGGAAAAGAATATTTGAAGGCTCCTTGTTGGGCTCACAGCTGGATTTGGGAGCCAGACAAGAAGTTACCTGGGGCTGATGTGGCAGTCTTTGACATGACCTCACTTCATAGGAAAGCTCACATCCCAGACAGCAACAGAAGGAAGAAACAGCAGGATTGCCATGGTGCTGTACTTCTGGCTGCTCTTGAGATGTGTGCTCTCAGTCTGATGCAGTGTGGGAATAAACCACCTGCCCTGCAGTCCACGCTGGAGCTGAGCACCTTGGCTCTTCTTACCCTGGCCCACACCTTCAATGAGAGATGTTCATGAGGAATATAAAGATTGGGATAAAAATAAAGAAGCGTGAATGTAGTAATGACTGCATGGAGTAATAATGAATAATTCCATCTTTTTATTAATGGGATTTATTTCACGGGCAGCAGTCACAAGAATGCAATTATTTGAAGTAAATATTTACTATTCTTATTAATAATATAGTTTCTATTCTCTCTTCCTATTAATAACATATGCTATTTGAGTTTTCTTTCTTACCATTATGGCAGAAGAGTTTTCTCTTTCAAAGCTAATTTTTTTTTTCCTAAGTTTTTCTTCAAAAGAGAAGTAAAAACTTTCCTGAAATCTGATAGCTCTGCTGCCCTGGTCTAGAGCAGACAGCCAGTTTTGTTTTCTTGCCAGTTAGTGATTTTCTGAAGCTGACAGACGTGCAAGACAGTGATAGATCAGATTAATTCTAATTTTTTTAAGTGAGCTGACATTTGAATCCAGCTAATTTAAAATGTTCCTTCTGTGTTTAGTCTGCTCAAGCAATTTAACTGCAAATCTCTTTCTCTCAGTATTGTCTTTACAACTCATGTGGTTGGGTACATGGAGCAGTGAGATCTAACTGCTTGCTTATTATGGCAAACAGATGCAAGCAAATCGGAAGCTCATGTGCATGCAATTCCCTACATTAATTGCCTGTTCTGCTTTACAACAGCTTTGTAGAGCTACTCAACTTGCCCTTCACTGGGTGGATGGTTCCTCCTCAGCTGGTCACCCAGGATCCTGAGGGTCATCACTTTGGGAAGGGTGGTGGAGAGTATGAGCTCTATCCATCTCCCAAGCCAGTTCTCTATTTGGTCCTATTATTTTCTTGCTTTCCATGGCTCACGAGCCTCACAACATTATTTGAATCAGCCTAGCATAAATATTTTTTTAAAACACTCATTTGTCTTTGTTTCCACAAATGTCCTTTCCAAAGCTGCTTTCATTTCTCTCAATTCCTGTCTTACCTATTTCAACATGAATTCACTTCCAGGCCTCCTTCTAAGGTGTCTGAAGGTACCTGCATCAGAAAATGGCTCTTTTTCTGAAAAGCCTCTACAATTTTCATTGTAAATATGAAAACCTAAGATTGTTTTCAGTGAAAATTTGTTGGGTTTTTTAATGGAAAACAGACACAGCCTATAGAACTTGCTTTAATCAAAATCTCAATGTTTCACTGAAAAAGTCATGATGTAGCATATTTGAAAAGTAAACATAAGCAGAAAGAGATTGCTTTTTCTTTTGACAACACTATTTGTCATTTCTAGCCTCTTGCAGGTCCTTACACTTTATATTATACAATATTAAATCATTGTCAATTATGCTAATCTTTTTAATACACATTCTTAATATTGATAATACTGTAATCTTTCAGGCATTTAATTGTTTTTGTATTTTATCTTCTTTCAGGCTCGATAGGCAATGAATCCCTTTCCACACTTTCTTTACTTTTAGGCTTTCCCTTATAAAGCACGTACACTTCACACAATTTGACCTAGTTCTGTTTCTATCTCATACGTGCATTTCTACTGTAGCCAGCTCTCCTCATCCATTTGCTTTGCTCTCATCTGATTCTTGTAGGAAAATGGAAAGACTTCTCATGGCTTTTCAAAGCAAAATCAGACAACTTTTCCAGTTGTTCCACATTCTAGTGGATGTTTTTTCCTATGAAATAAGGTTGTAACAATGAAAAAACAAAATCCCACAAAAGCTAGTTACTAATTTTTAATTTAAAGAAGTCATTTTAGATTTTTTGGAAAGTTTTGCCATTTGCGTTTGAGAACTTTGAAAAAAGTTTCTTTACAAAGACTTCTGAAAATTTTCAGTTTCCTCAGAGATTTTCTTTGGGTCAAGCCACTTTCTGCTCAGTCACAGCCCTGGTACTGCCAGTCTCGTTGTTGCATTGTAATCTCCCTTGCTGTCTATGTAACAGGAGACTGCAACATGTTCCTGTATAAATGTGTGCTTGTCATAGGCCATGTCTGTGTTCTTCAGTCTTTCTGCAACTAGTCATGCCTCTGTGCACAGAATTCACCTTTCAATCGATTTACAATTTGCCATTTTAATCAGTTTTTCCTAGAGGTTATATGCGTTTAATCCAGCTTCTTTTATAGCTATGGTTTTTTGCCATTGTATTTTGATTTTATGATCTGAGACTGAAAAATGCTGTTAATAGTGGATTTCTTCAACACTACCTTGTACAACTTGAGCAGCTCCTAGGATAGCATTTTGAAACTGAGTGGTCTCATATATTAAATTAAATAAAATTTAAAATTAAATTTTGCAGAAAATTCAAAATGAATGTAAATTAATACTATTTTGTTTCTAAATCTCCACTACTGAAATGAGTGTTTTCCCTAACAGAAGCATACTGCTTGCTACTTTGAAGAAATGAGACCAGTATGTGGCAGGTAATAAACAGCAACATTTACCTTAATACTAAAGTCCTTTTTCCATAAGTTGCATACATTTATTTTTTTATTTATTTGTCAGGACACCCCATTATATTTAGCTTTTGTCAAGCTTTGAAGAGAATGTGTCTAATTTCTGTTTCATATTACTTCACAGCTCACTGTAAATATAGCGTGCTGCTCGTGTCATTCTTGAGCAGCATTGTGTACTGAATCTGTAGTGTCTTTCAAGGAAATTGTTTCAGCTCAGTGAATAAATGAAAATCACTTGGGATTCATTCCAGCTCTGTTTTTTTCATCATTGAACTTGCTCAGTGTCTTGATTTTTTCCCTTATCTGTAGTTAGATATTTAATTATTTACTCCACAAAACCTTAAAAAAATAAAAGTCCCCCATCACATCAGATCAAACATACGTATATAGTGAACAATAGGATAATAAAGTAGATTAGAAGAGACCACGACCATACTATGTGATAGTCGTGGTTAATAAGTTCTTTCAAGAAGTGTTTGCTTCACTGTCTAATTGCTATCGCTGACTGGTCACTTCAAGGGTTAGGAAATGCTGAGAACAGAAAGTCCCTGGGCAGCCATACTGCTTACTGTATAATTTGAATTGATTTTTCCTTCTACGCCATTAGGTGCTGTCGCTGCAGAAGGTGATGACTTTTAATTTTTATACAGGGGATTTTTGCTAGGCATTTTAACAGAAGAAAAAAAGTCTCTAATGCACTCCATGGGGTTTTTTTCTCCTTACATGTAGGACTGCAGGTAGGTAGGGAGCCCTGTGCAACTTCCAAGCTAACAGTACTGGGATCTTTATCACAAGTAACAGATCTTCCAGACACTAGGCAGAGAAGTTTTATAAATTCAGTATGAACTATGTGCATAACACCAAGCCAGACCACCCCCATACTGATTAAGTGTCAGCACACTTTCCTGAGTGCTTAGGAAAGGGCAGCTCTTTCCTCTCACACAGTTGTCATGTTCTGCCCCTCTCTTGCTCAGAATATATGCGAGACTAGAATATTTCAGACCATTTTCCTGGTCTAATTCAATACACACTGTCAAAGTAGGATCAGAGGGCCTGGGTTACAAAGTGAAATTTCTTTCAGTGTGCTTTTGAAACAGCTTGGCTGTGCTCTGCTCTTGAATCATGATAAACTGTAAAATGTTAGGTCAATCCTTAAAGAATTAGTAAATGGGAGAAAAAGTGCTAACTACAGGAGGAGTGACAGAGGCTTCTGATGAAATATGAGGTAGGTTCCTCATCTGTAGATTGTGCTGCTTGCTGCTTGTTTGTATGTTTGTTTAGATATATAAACCAACCCAGATTTCTGAAAATAGAGTCAGCTTTAGAAAAACTGATGACTGAAGCAGTGAAACTATTAGCTTTCTCATTAAATTAGTTACTGATAACACTTGACTGACCTATATATGTCTTCAACAAGAAAAAGGTATTTCTAGACTGCCTGGGGAGATCAGCCATCACTAAATTTTCTTCAGATTTTAGAAATTCTGTTAATCATTTTATGCCTACAAGTTTCATAATGCGGTTTGAGCTAGGCAGCTGTTGCTTATGCTGCTGGTCTCATGCAATGCTGTAGAATTATTGCCTGAATGAGAGGCTAACCTGGTTGGTGCACATGGAAAGTGAACAAACTCCCAAAAAAGATTTGAAATACTGAAAGAGTCCAGAGGAAGAGGGATCCTTAATCTGTATGAACTTCCCACTGCCACTGCACAGCAAACACCCTGGTGCACTCCATAGGGACACTGCAGAAGTGACAGACAGATGCAGGGCTTCTCTGCTCACTAGAAGCCCTTTTGGCACCTTCACTCCTGCTCTCTGTGCCCATGCTCCAACCAGGAGTGCCTGCTGTATTCCCTCCCAGAGCACAGACTCAGTGCCAGGCAGGAGAGTGCCAGGAGGTGGGGCATAGCACTGTTTTGCATTCCTTTTCTACAGACTTCCCCAGTGCTTTGTGGGAAGGAGGGTAGCACCTGCAAGAACAAGGCAAAAGGGAATTTTACCACTACACATCTGAAACCTGAATTTCACCTGTATTGTGGAGAAATCCAGACTCAGCTCTGGCAGCACACTTAACAGCCACATTTAGAAGTCTTCTGTAAGCTATAGTAGGGGATTCTGTGAATTTGTCTTTATACCTCAGATGCTGGAATAGCCATGTTTATGCAGTGCGATAGTCTGAAATATTTTTGAACAACCACCAGTGAATTTGGACAAATAGCAGCTTTAAAGATGAGTCTTGTCACAGAATCACAGAATATTCTGAGTAGGAAGGGACCCACAAGGATCATCCTCAACACACATCCCCAACAATCACACCATGTGCCTGAGAGCATTGTCCAAAAACTTCTTGAACTTAGACAGGCTTGATGGTGTGACCACTTCTCTGGGGAGCCTGTTCCAGTGCCCAGTCACCCTCTGTGTGAAGAACCTGTTTCTAATACCCAACCTAAACCTCCCCTGACACAACTTCATGCCACTCCCTCAGGTTAAACATAGATGCCATGAAGTAGGTGGCAGTGTCTTAACCCTATGCATGTTGTATGGGCCATCAGGGCCTCTTCCATCCTTGTAAGGGGAGTGCTAACCTTTCATGAAACACATAAAAAAAGGTCATCGTTCAGAATGATAATGCTCCATAATTCAGAAAACCAGATATCAAAGTAAATAAACCTTGTCCTTCTTCAACTACCTACTTCAAACCTGCCATCCAACTCCTAGATGTAGACCTCCCAGGTCCGAGTGGATCCTAAGCCCACACTTTTGCAAACAGAAGTCCTACTGAAGGATGCAGAGAAATCTGGATTATGAGAAATGGCATATAATCGGTAGTACATAGCATCAGTCTGACTGGTGTGTGTTGTGTTGCCACTGCTCTTCCTAGTCCTGAGGGTGCAGAAGACAAGTTCTGTTTTCAACCATCTGTTGATGCCATCACAGGACCCTGCAAAAGCACCACAAGCATATTCACAGCAACACTATTAAATACAAGCAGCAGAGGAAAGATTTATAAGCAGCAGTATTTTCCTGTTAGATTTTCATGTCTCAAAAAACGAGATGCTTCGTGCCTGCCTTTTGCTGATAGCTGGCCTACTGCTTGGTTTTATAAGAAATTATTTGCTGATGAAAAGCCAAGCAGCAAAATGCTGAATGTATTACTATGTAATTTTGTGTGAAAAGAGATAAAACCAGCCTGTATCCTTGGATAATAAATAAATATTAATTTTCTAGTAGTTGTTTTATCTTCACCCAGGTCATCATTTATTGGTAGAGACAGTTCAGTTTCTAGTTTAAATAGGATTTGCTGAAGTTTAAGTCCCTATTTCTCTTACAGTGCAGCTTTAGGTAAGCAAATGGTTAGTAGATCTTTTTATGAATAAGCACAAGGCAACGATATACCAGACCTTATGGTGAAGCTCTCAGACTTCATTTGCTGAGGGAAACATCGACAAAAAATGGCAATGATTCAGATGCAAAGAAGCATTAGTCCTCCATGCAACACATATTTAAGCCTTCAAATCTTTGGCCAGGGAATATTAAGTTCTTGAATAAGCTTAAAAAGCAAGACAGGTTTGCTTGGACAAGTTTGTGGAATTGAAATCTAACAATTTTGTAGCATGCAAGGATTTATTTAATATAGATCACCTATATGTGGTGTGTGTAGCTCTCCAGAAAACATGAAGTGTTGGGGGGAGTTGTCAGTATATGCCTATTCTCTCACTATTCTCTCAATGATTCACCTCTTCTGGCCTTTTGGGGTTAGACAGACCTCTGATTCAACCTTGTCTATCCATTGTGATGCTCTAAAAAAATGAACTCTACATTTTGTAGGTAATTTTCAGTGCAACCTTCTATATACAAAAGGTGCGAACTTCAATATAGGTGAGATGGTGAAGTAAGAGTTTTTATTATTATCTTGCTTGAGTCTCAAGTTATGAATAAAAATAAGTTACATCAAGTCCATGTTCAGCAGAGAGTTCAAATTTTTGAGTCAGCTGCAAAGAAACTGAATGAATTGATGCATGGGGCACCAAGAAGTAAGGAATAGTAAAGCAGAGAATCTAGGTTTGTCTATCCCTTAAAAATAAATTAATAAATCAATCTCATTTTTTTAAGTCTCATAGCTGTTCTAAATTGAAATTGCAGATTTCTGTCTACCAGATTTTAAGAAGAGGCAGGATTCACCATTATTTGACTTCTCATAACACGTAAAATTACTTCCTTCTACTTCAAGTAAGAAAACGATGGAAGGAAAGTAAGTGCTCTTGTTAGCAAATGCACTTTAAGTAAAATCCCAAAATGTTCCTTACTAATGAAAACCATCAAGGAATCACTCCTGTCTGCATTAAAATGTGAAAGTGTTATTGGAAATAGATGTTTCTCATACAGACAGACAAAAGGTTTCAGTTTTCCTTAGCCATTTTATTAGTCTTGACAATCACCAGCTTAGTTAGCTTTCTCATCTGTTGCAGTAGAAGTACCTCAAGGCTGCCGAGGCATGAAGACCACAAGAATTAGTGTCTGCATATATAAGATTCTAAATTATCATGAAAACACACCAAAAAATGTTGTGAAATCCTGTCACAATATGGAAACTAGCTCCTAGAATGGTGCTTTTCATTTTGGGATGGATGTTTTTCCAGCTTGTTAACAAATCTATCATGGAGACTGGTTTTAAATGGACATCCACCTGCTCATGTAATATCTCACTAAGAGAACCAAAAAGTCTTATCCTTTGGGGATGATGGACAGGGGGGCATAATTCTGTGATTAGCCTGAATCCAGATGGAGCACTGTCATTCATACGTGATACGTCTGTCTGAAATACCACAGAATCACAGGATGGGTCAGGTTGGAAAGGACCACAGGGGGGCATCTGGTCCAATCTCCCTGCTCAAGCAGGTTCATCCTAGAGCGCATGGCAAAGGATTGTGTCCAGATGGCTCTTAAACATCTCCAGCAAGGGAGAACCCACAGCCTCTCTGGGCAACTCGTTCCACTGTGTTCACCCACACAGTAAAGAAGTTCTACCTCATATTCAGGTGGAACTTTCTGTGCCCCAGTTTCTGCCCGTTGCCTCTTGTCCTATTGCTTGGCACCACTGAGAAGAGCCTGGCTCCATCCTCTTGACACCTTCCCTTCAAATACTTAGAGACATTGATGAGGTCCCATCTCAGTTGTCTCAAGGCTGAACAGGCCCAACTCCCTCACCCACTCCTTGTAAGAGAGATGCTCCAGTCCCTTTATGATCTTCACTGCCCTCCACTGGACCCACTCCAGGAGCTCCACGTTTTTCTTGTACTGAGGAGCCCAGCACTGGACACAGTGCTGCAGATGTGGCCTCAGTAGGGCTGAGCAGAGGGGCAGGATCACCTCCCTCAACCTGCTGGCCATACTCTTTCAAATGCACCCCAGGATACCATTGGCCTTCTTGGACACAGGGTCACACTGCTTGCTCACAGATAGCTTGTTCTCCCCCAGGATTCTCAGGTCCTTCTCCACAGAGCCGCAGAGCTACAGGCACCAGCCTGTACTGGTACAGGGGATTATTCTTTCCCATGTGCAATACCCTGCATTTGCCTTTGTTGAATTTCAGATGGTTCTTCTCTTCCCATCTCTCCAACTTGTCGAGGCCCTTCTGAAGGGCTTCATAGCTGATAAAATCTACCAATTTTGAGGCAGGATGGAGCCCATTCTGGGAAAGATACTTTCTTTTCCTTTTTGGCACATTTAAATGCCAGGTAAAATTGTCTTCCTTTACAGGAACGTGCACCATAAAACACAGTTGCTGGGCCAACTGCTGCTCCTCTGTACCATTAGAGAACCAAAATAATTTCAGTAAGAATAAGTGAAAGCAACATATTGCCCAAAAGATGTGTGAGCACAAGCACTTACAAATCTACAAGACTAGCTTTACAGAAAATGGTTACAACAAAAGAAAGAATTCAATTTCAACAAATGTTTTTATCATATCAATATATGGAATAGTGAAAGAAACCCAAACAATGTATTTTGCTTCTCGCTCACTAGGGCTAGTGAATACCATTAAATTACAAAGACAGGAACTCATGCCTACAGGTGGTTTTTTCCATGGTTTTTTTTGTTTATTTTTTATCTGGTAAACTCCTACTGATCTTTCACTGCTGTTGATTCATTGTCTGTATGCTTTCCTGAGGAAATATCTCAATATCTCTATACCACTTGAGCCTGTACCTCTTGTAGTTTCCACAGGATCTTATGGTTCTGTAGCTGGCTGCTTACTTTCTGTCAGTTCCAATGAAAAAGAGCCCGAGGTCACAGAAAATAAGGAGCACTTTATGAACATCTTTGCTGTTGTTGTTTCTTTCAGGAAAAAAAAAGGGAGAAAAAAAAGCTTTACCTAAGTTTGACTATTTTGTCTCTGTTTCTATGGGAACACGAATAGATGAAGGAGCAACTGCCAGCCATCAGGTGGATTGCTGAAACTTCTGGCAAGGCAACTGGCTGCTGATGAGGAGCTTCAGGCTCCATTTGAACTGTTCACTGGTTTGCAGTGAGGATAAACAAGGAACTGCATCAGGTTTAAAAACTATGAAAATATTTTTCCCTGGGATCTCTTAAAATCTTGTGACTACCATAACAAACTCAGAATAAAATATTTTTTTTACTAAGATAACACAAAGACAAGTGAAACCTCCCTGCTCTGGTGATTGAATGCCCTATAGGACTTTTTTTCAATTTTCATAATACTTACAAAGTATGGAGACCAATGGATATTGCCATCATCCTATAATAAAGCAGTTGAGTGAAAAGGGCACCTTTTCCCAGGCCTGGGAAAAGAATCTCTTTATTATCCCTAGCTCCCCGACCATAGCTCAGATTCCTGACTCTATCACCCTATTACACAGCTGTTCTTCTATAAAATTTAACCTTCTGGATCTAAGACCTCTGCTTCTCCTTTCTATCTCCATAATGTGTACCTTTGAGCTCTCTTGCAAAAAAATCCCTTATCTTCTTGTTATCCCATTTTCAGGCATCTCCATTCAACCTCCTACCCAAAAGCCTCCAACTCACCAGGCTTTTTTCCCATGTGCCCATTGCTGCTGGCAACTGCTGTGACTCTAACCCTGGCTGCTCTGGTGTGCAGAGCCCCTTTCCCCTCTAGTCTCCCTCCTGCCTCAAGAGACATTTCAGACAGGACACTTAGATGTACATGTAGCTATAATGACAGATGATCTCCCTCAAATTCTGGGCTGAAACTTTGCTTTAAAAGGAAATTGATCACTTTGTTTTTCTGCGCATCCAACTTCAGTTCATTTGGAAAATTTAATGTTCTCAAAATCAGGGTTTTTTGAGGTTTTAGTGAAATAGCCTGATAGCACTTTATGAGATGTTTGTCTCGAGATTCTACAGATAATTGAAAGTGGAACATAGTCTCCATCATCTAAGACTTCTTAGATTTCAAATTCGGGTGAAGTCTAAAGAGGCTGAGATTAGTTCAGTTGGTTAGAGCACAGGGCTAATAAGGCCAAGGTTGTGGGTTTGATCCCTGTAGGGGCCATTTACTTACAAGTTGGGTTCCTTCCAACTCAGAACATTCTGTGACAGAAGTTGCATTTACCAATAATCCATCCAAACAAAGCTCCAAAGACAGAAAAATAGGGCATATGAAAAAGTTTGTCATAGTGCTAATGTAGTGAATTTTTTTTTATTGTCTCTACCTGATACTGAGCATGTGAAAGGGAGAGTTCTTCAGGCTGGTGCCACAATGGGATATAAATAGGCTTAGTATTACTATGTGCAGTGGAGCTACACTGATTTAATTTCTGGAAGCTGAGAATCTGGTCATCAGCTTACCTGTCTACTGTTCTGCCTTTGCTTTGGAAAACATTGAGTGTGAGCATTTAGTTACATTTTCTGACAGTAAAAGAATGTGTAATATAAATTTCTGCATGGAAAACACTTTTTTTCTTTCTCAACAGTTCACTCCATCATTTCCAGATATAATTGCCAGTGTCTTACTTCTTTCTCTCCTTTTTCTTATAACATTCCACCCAAATTAAGCCTTTCTCAAAAAAAAAAAAAAAAAAAAGAAAAAAAAAATTCTCTGTCTTAGGCAACTAATAATTTTGTATTAAACATAACACAATAACTGATGGTAAAATAATAAGACTTGTCTTTAAGACTTGTCAAGCTTGTCTTTAGTTTTCTCCATGGAAAAGAATATTTTGGTTTGGTATAATTTTACAGAGTTCAGTAGAGCTCTTCAGCATGGATTTACAAACCAATCATGACCTCAAGTGGCATGCTGTTCATCTGAATAAAATACCTGCCAATGTACATTAGGATTGAAGTACTCCAGAGTTGCTAGGTGCCACAGTGTTCAGATCTAGCAGGGTTTGCATTAAGTGTTTCCAAGATTATAAACAATGTGAACACATCTGTGCCTTAATAGCCTACATCTCCCTTTTACCAGTCCTGCAGTCACATTACAAAAATATACTAGGAACACTGCCTAAGATCATATTTTTTAAATGAGCTGTTTTGAAAATCAATTAAGCTCTATATGTTAATAGAAAATGGACATCAAATGAATTGTTGAACTTTAATAGGCAATTCTCTCTGTGTAGATTTTATCCTTCTCTAATGTTGAATGAAGAAACTAGGCTGTTCATTTGTGTTCAGGGTTGACTTTCAGCTCTTTCCTCCTGAAAGGTGTCTACTGAGAAACTGAAATCTGCATCAGGAAAAGATTCTCAGCATTCTCTGAGAGGATCAGGCTATAAATGAGGCTGTATATGACTTTCAGACATTAAAAAACAATTCATAAAACCCTATTTCAAATGCTGCCTAAGATGTAAGCTCCACTGTAAGGAAAGAAGTATGGCAAACTATGCAAAGTGCATGCTTTCCATTTACTTTGCCAGGTATTAGCCTTCGGGAGATCTGCTGGTGGACTGGGCTCTCAAGGGCCTGATCGTTCATATTGGTTGCATCCTCATGGGTGAACCAGAACTTTACCAAGGACAGTAAAGTGTCTACAAGCTTTCCAATTATCCTCCAAATCATCCAGGTAAAATGAAGGCCCACTACTTAGCCACCTTCAGTCAGAGTAGTACAATAGGCTCGATGAAATTTAAGTCAGATGCTGCTGATCTTCCTATGCAACTGAAGGAGAGTAGGTTATATGAGCTAAGTGCATGTATATGTATATGTAAAGGTATGAAACTGCTTGTGGGGAGACTTTCAAAAGAATAAAATGGATTTGGAAGCATGAATTCAAAATCATCTTTCACTGAAATTTGCCTTTCTCTATCTCTCAGTTCTTTTGGTAACAGAAGCTGGTAGCCATTCATCAAAGTTCGGCAGTAAGCACATCAGCTTGCAGGAGTTCAGCTATAGATACCAACACCAACACCAAGAATCACACATGCACGGGTACAAAGATTAGAAGTGCAGTTCAGTCTGTGCTGGAAAAAGAAGTCCTAATAGTTTACCTCTTTGATCTGTTTTTTGTCTCAGCAACTCTGAGACTGGTTAGGTGCAACTTTATCAGAAAAACGTAATGCAGTTTCTAATCTGAAATTATCAATGTAGGAACAAAATAAGGCATTATTGCTCTCACCTTCCCCATTTTACCTGTTTTTCTTTGATGAGTCAGCTTTTCATTCGCCTTAAACCGGAAGGCTTGCTGTGGTGGAGTTTTAGTTCCTATTTGCACTGTTGGCTCTTCCCCACTGATTAAATGTCAGTTGTTTAGGATTTGCAGAGACACAAGGATGTAAACAGACCGTGAAGGATTGTCGCTTGTAGAACCCAAGATGAAAATCTCTTCTGTAGAAAACTGGGTGGGAAGATGGGCATTAAAAGGTGAAGAGGGGGTATTCAAGGACACTATAGTGCTGCCAGCATCACACACAAAGGCCTGTGTATTTTGTTGCCCAGGAACCTATCCTTTCAGCAGCAGAGCCCACACTATGAACACCTGTTTGCAACAGAAGGGACAAGCAACTTTCTGTGTAACAGGACAAAATAGTTAAGCAAAATTCCTTCTTGAGCCAAAGTTCAATATTTTTCAAGTCCCATGAACTCCCTCATCCTGCCATCTGGTCCTCTCAAGCACTCATGCAGCTCTTTCTGCTGCTTTATTGGTGCTAAATTACTGGGGTTTGCATAGTGATTGGAAATAGTTGTTGAAGTTGTAGGCTTGGGGAGTTTATACAGAAATCAAGATTCAAGCATTATGCAGCCAAATACTCTAATCTCCTTTATATCAGTACCAAGCTTCCCATGTATCTAATCTCATAGAGAGAGAAACATTTTCTGGCATCACCTGTATTATGTCTCAGAGAAGTAGTAAACTAAGCAATAAAAATGATGGATTGGATTTTATTTATTTTAATGGATTGGAACAGCTATATTCTACCATAGGAAAATCAGAGAAGCCAGAGATTATCTGTATCATACATATGCAACAGATGCATATGAGAATATGAATTGTTCTAAGAGTTTGTCAGGAATAGCTAAATAATAAACACAAAGTAAGGTTAAAGGAAGTTACTACCTGATCTTATAGCCCAAGATAGAAGAAGAGATCATGAGAGACACTAGGTAGCAGTTTGTCAAGAATAAGCCGACACATCATTGGGGTTTCCAGCTAATTTAAGAGTCAGAAAGTCAGCTTCTTCTGATGTTTAAAATCAGCATTCATAGCATAGGCACAAGCACTAAAAGGGAAAGGATGATGAATGGGATTGATAAAACTGCAAGCAACCTTTCAGGGTATATTTCAATCTTGGGGTTTTGAATAGCAATTATGGAGGGCATGATTTTTCATTTTGATTTATGTCCCGGTAATCAATTATACACTGAGTTGGACAGAAGCCCTTTCCTGCCCCATTAGAAAAAAGCAAGCAAATAAAATAAGGATTCTGAATGTAAGGAGTTCTCTTTCTTTCCTTTTTCTACCTTCAATTCCAGTTAACTGAGCTAACCATGGATGTTCAGCTTTGAAGAAAGCAAACTTGCTGTACACAATGAGACTGCCTTTATTATAAGTTAACTCTTTTCTCATTTCTATTTCTACTTGTCCTGGAAATCATTCCTCTGGCTTAATATAACTCATAAGGGACCTCAGCATTGGAGACCATAAACTGTGCCTTCCTATCGCTAAAAATTCACTGGTCATCTACAGAAGCAGGAATTAGCGTTATTCAGCAGGGGTTTCTTGATCCCTGCATGTCATACTGATTAGTACAAGTTCTGCATGGCTCTGTGCAAGAAGAGGTAGATGTCCATGCTTGGGAAATGCTCCTCCATTTTTTTCTGCTCCTTCACCATTTCAAACAACCCCCTCCAAATGTACAGAAACCATTAGCTCCTCCTTTTGAGACAAAGATGACTAGATGGCAAAGTGTTATTTTATGTATATTTTTTGTATCATGGGATTTTTATGAAAATTTGAGGAATTGATCAAGATGTCCCGGTAACTGTAAGAGCAGATTAAATCACCTTTTCCTGGCAAGAAGTTTCTACCCCATGTGAGAAATTGGGCCATGGAATATCACATTTTAAATCAAAGCAGCTCTTCTGGGAAAGAAAGTTTGGTCTGACTCCTCTGATCAGCAATGCCTAAAGCAGCATCTGCCTCATGCTGCGGTGACAAAGGAGAGGTTTGCAGCTGCATGCTCCCATCCCACCATGCTTGCATCCAGCTCTGTCTTAAAGTATTTATATTTTGCATAACCGCCTGTCAGCCAGTGTTTTTGTCAATATAAGAAAATTACAGTTCTTATATGTAAAATATTTTCCGCCATGGATCTCCCTGCCAATTCGGTTCTGGTATGAGTAGTACAGCTGATGGAAGCATGTGGAAGAAATGCACTGCCAAAGTGGCAGTCTACCACCACTTGCTTCACGTATTAATATGAAGTGGGCATCAGCTTTTGGTGCCTCAGGCCACATCAGTGCTATAAACAGTGGGAGGTACCAGACTGAGCCATAATTAAGGCTAAGGATGAGCCACCCTGAGGTGAACTGCCACAGCCAGTGTCATCAGCTCAGGCTCACTGACCTATAGCTCTCCCTGTGACAGTACGCAGCTTCCATGCACTCAGTACAAGGGTGTCTGTAAACACTTACTGTCAGCTGTCTTTGACCTCTGGAATCTGGACTACACTGAACTTGAGAGCCAGCAGACATGCAGCACTTGCACGATGACACTCTGTTAGAGTGTAATGGGGATGAAGCACTGCCAAATGCAATGTGTTGTCCTCAGAGCAGCATAAACTGAGATTCAAAGCACTGAAAAACACTTTTCCCCAGCCCAGCTGCTGGGAGCAATCCTCAGAATGCACTGGGGAAGAGTGTCTCTGCCTCAGCTCCTATCTTCAGGTTTAGTTTGGTGAGGAATGGCTGGGTAACTGTAGCCATGCTCCGCTGAGATGGGCTTGCCCCAAGCCAGAGTGCAACCACAGCAAGGTCAGCTGTTTCATCAGCTTGGTTACCATAAATAAATTAAGGCACAATGCTGCCAACAAACTTTAAAATTCAATACAAATAGCTCTAATTTTAGAGAATGCCAGTAAACAGGAGAATTGTCCTAAACTTCTATTTCTTTATGCAAACTTGAAGGGATAGAAATACTTTGGCCCAACAAATGTTTAAGCATGGATTCTACTGTTGAAGATATCCTGTATAGCAGAGTTAGTAAATTATCGGGGTTGTGATGTGTACAAATAAAAGTCTGTTTCATATAAACTCCATTTGAGCAAATTCAGCTCCAGGTCCAAGGGGCAAAGTACAGCCTGTTTCTCTTACACAGTATCAGCAAAAAAAGTTAAAATTTTTTCAAGCTCAATTGTGCCTCCATCATCAGATAGGTAATTCCACAGTCTTTAAGTTTTATAGCTAGAAGCTCTCTTCCTTCCACAGGAAGTCAGTGAAGTCTGAGAGGGAAAAGATTTTGATGCAAGCACCATTTTTTTCATATATCCCATCTGAAACAAGCCTATGAGGAGCTTGTATACATTATTTATCCCATATACTGGCCAGAATTAGTAACACATCGATTGCTTCTGATACCTTATCAGTACAGAGCTGTTTAGCTATATTGCATTCAGGTGAAATAATGTACAGATACAGGTTTACTTGCTTGAGAACATGATGTGAATTTTAAGGCTCAAGTTATCACGGGAATTTCTCCTCAGTTCCTCAGTTTCCCTGGGCAACACTGTCCTTCCTACATGTGTCTTCATTTGCCCTGGTTTCATTTCAACACGTTTCTCTCATGGCTCAGACTATAGGAAGGAATGTCTATAAATCAACGACATCTTCACTAGCCTCATTCTTGCTCTCTCTTTCTTGCTTCTTGAAGTAGCCGCTCATCCGATGACTTTCTTATTTATCCAGTTTTACCAGCTTCAGTGTTCCTTACTTGTATTAATTTCCTTTTAAAATGACAACCAATTCGATTTTTTTTAAAGTGAAGATGAGATATGAAAATCATTACTGATTGCATAAATAAGCATTTGTACTGCAGTATTAAAAACACAGCTCTTCAGCAAAACTAATCTTGCATAAATTTACATACATCTCATTGCTTTTTAGGGCAAAGAACCTGTACTTTGGCACAAAGTAGCTCTTCTGTTGTGGAATGGCACTTATAATGACAGTACTAGGTAAATAACTCAGGGATCCACAGACAAAATTCATCCCTTAAGGTCATTATCTGGATTAATATAAGAAAATCCCCAAGAGAGTTTAGAAACTATGAAGCATGGAAATGGATTATACTAATCTGTGAATTCAGTGATACTTTTGTGGTCTGACAGATCAAATGCAGATAATATTTTCCACTCACTTATTACTCCTAGTGTTATCTATTATTATGTTGGCAAGGTATGTTTGTCCACAATACACATTTATACAAGACAGGGTTATAGCAACAGACAATTATTTTCAACACACTTAACTCTATAAAACAACTTTTGCACAGCTCTGACATACAATTTACATATAAATAGATATGTATACTAAACCCATTTTTTGTCCAGGCTTAGTCCTTCTACTTTAACTGTTCAAATCTTTTTTTTTCTCAGATTAACAATGGTGTACTTTCTGCTCAGTCATAGTCTGCTGCTCTTCTTGGAGATCACAATTCTCAGTGAAGGCTACTTACAGGGCTAGGTGAGAAGGTTCAGCACTGTCCCCACATAAAAAACTCCCTAGTTTCATGGCCCTCCAAAAAACTCCAGCAAGCATACTCAGGATTGCTTCTCCACTTGTAGTCCAAGGGCTGCAGCCTTTACAGGCAACATTGACTTTTAACACTCATCCAGAAGCAGCACAGCTCTATGTTCTCCTCAAGGCAAAAGCATGACAGCCTCAGGAAAGTCCATCAGTGCAGCTCTTCTGCCTCCAGGCTTGAGCTGCCTTGTGCCCAGCCAGTGCTGGAGAGCATACAGCTGCAGCTGCACTGGAGAGCATACAGCTGCAGCTGCACCTATCTAATTACATACTGCTCGGTACTGCACTGATGCCTAATGGAGACATGTTTCTGCCATTAAAATTCGCAAGGCATCAAAATGTGTTCTTCCAGGGACACTCAGAGCTAAGTGCTGACCAGCTAAGATTCTAGATCACCATCTATGTGGTGGAGAGGTCTCATTTTAAAAGCCAACCCCAAGTCAGAGTCCAAAGCAAGATCCACCCAGAGATCAGCATGGTACTACTCAGTGCAATCATCCTGCCTGTACTGCAGTATCTTTACAGTAGATGCACTCATGAAGAATGGGGGAGGAGCCCTATCTTAAATTCTGTCTGTATCTGTTTTGATATCCTTGTCCCCAAACCTTAGTGCCATGCAAAGGTCATAACCACCTGCCCATAAAATCATGATATTCAATGTTTAATTATTTTATATACAATAGAACAGCCCTAAGAAGACATATGTTGCTGCCTCAGGAGAGGCTGCAGCATGCTGGCTAGATCACACTAATGAGAACTGGGGTGCATTGGTTCAAATTCTTGCCCTGAATCAGTGATGACATTTCCTTTTGGTACCCTGACACCCACTAGCAAATTCTTCAATGAGAGTTGCTCCTGGTGTTCTTTGGCTTTGCAAAAAACTTGTACAAGCAAGAGGATAAGAACATAATGCTTTTAAAAAAATAATTAAAGCACTAACAGCTGAATGGGGAGAGTTGGATCCTGATTCCTATTTCAGGTAAAATGGAGGGTCCATTCCAGTGGTTAGATACTGCTTATAGGTTAACTTTCCCTTGGGGGAAATGGGGATGAACCCATTTCCACATCCTTCTGACAGCTGGGATTTGGGGCAACCCTAAGGAATGTTGCTACTTCATTGCTTTTGGTGATAAAACACCCAATTTTTCTACAACATAACAGGGTACTAAAGCACGTAGCTGTGTCTGCACAGGAGCCAAGTCTGAGGAGTGATCAACCCATGGAACAGGCATCTGTGCTGGCTCTTCCACATCCCATCTCCAGGTGTTCATGGGAGAATCCACACCCTGCAGTGGGACACTGCGTAGAGGTTTGTTACTCTAAAGCAGGCACTGACCAAGGCACCACTCCACAAGGCAGAGAAGAAAGCAATGCAATAAATTAGTGCACCATCTCTGGCTCAATGTGATGGCTGCAGAGAAAACTCAGGAAGCTGTAAAATAAAGATGCCATGAAATAAATGGAAAGATAATTTGTAATTAATCACTTTTATACAAGATGAGGTAAAGCAGACTTAAAATTACAGAGAATTAGCCCGGCAATTGTAGCTTTAGCACACACTGTCATGGTTACTTCAAAACTGTCTATATATCACATTCTAACAGGCTTAAAGGAGTTTAAACAGAACTTTTAAACCATTTGCTTTTTAAATAAAGGAGACTATTTGTAGTAATAATACTTTTGATGAAGGGTTCGGAGTTAACTGAAACTGATAGATGTGACTGATGTCCATAGTAATTGCACACTTCTGTAATCCTTCCTCACCCGTAAGAGTTTTGAGCTGACATTCTGGATATTACTAATATTCAGACAAAAATAACTTGTGGACAATAACATGTTCTGAACATGGCAGAGAATTAATCTATTTTGGTAAAACTGTTTAAGAATGATGGATACTTTTCCCTGCTTGAGTAAACACTAGCTAATTCTCCAGATCTCCCTTTTCTCCTCATGAAAATCCAAGTCCAAATGATTTCATGGATATTTAAAGGATGGTGCTGAATACTGAATACAAAAAGACTAATTTCTCCACTTGATAAAGACGTGATGTTATTTATTACATTGCAAACATTTCAGTACTGGAGTTTTTTTGGGTTTTAATTTGTAAGAGAGAACACAATGAATTTAGGAACAACAAAAAATTGAGTGAAAAAAATGAAGCAGCTGAAATGTCACTGTTGAAATAGGCTCAAGTGAAAGTATCACACTTGGTTTTATTCTAGATAAGCAACAGAGCAGCTTGAAATAAAAATGGATTGAAATTTTCTTCATCTCTTTAATGAGTTCAAAGAGGCTGAACGAAGACATAGAAGAGTTGAACATTGCTGTGTGCAACACAGTAAACAGATTAAAATTTTATACCTGAGCAAAAAAAGGAATTTAACTATTAACTACAGCATGCAGAATAACTGTTATCACATAAACATAGCACACTGTTATTAGGTTACAGTCATTCAGAATTTCTTAATTTTTGCAAAGACTAAAGATGGAAAAAGCTCCAAGACGAGATGAGTATGTGACATAAAACCACAATAATGAAAAGCACTTTACCATCTCACAGCCTTTCCAGAGGATCAAAATTATCTGCTGTTTTATTATCCAGGCAGAAAGCAGCTACAATTCAAAGCCTGTGGAGTTAATAACACATTAGACATTTAAGCAGGTCCTGAAAACGAAAATATTGGCAGTTTATGAAGTGCTCACAAAAGACCTGAGCCTGCATTCCCTGCCCTCAAATGCCACTTTAAAACACTGCATTTGTGAACTGTTTCCAGAGGAGAATGAAAGGGAGGAATCTGCAGGGAATGACTGATAAGTCACAGGCTCGTGATTTTCTCACCAGCATAACAGCCAATTCTTAAGGAATAACTTTTCACCCCATTTGGCTGACCAAAACCCACAATTTATTTTATATAGAAACAACCTTTCCTCACATTGAATGTGTTGTTTGGGTGGGTATGGTGATTTTTTTTCCTTTTTCCTTTTCTTCTTTTTTACCCCCTAATGTACTTCAAATGTTTGAACCACTGTAGTACAAGTTTAAAAAAAATAATGTATTTCTCTTCTTAATTCCCCTGTCTTTGTAAAGATGCCTGTGGGAGAGAAGGGACCTGAAAAGTTTGAGCTTTAACCAGCACAGCCCATTCCCACCCAGACAGGCTTCTTTGTCCTGGCAGACTTCTGCTCTCCCTGATGTCCACATCCAATATAAAAACTACCTGCTCCCATCATCAGTATTCCTGTGCTACAAATTGCCTTCCTCTAGCAAAACCAGCACACTCTGCCCTTGTCATTTAGACTTATCAAAAAGATATGGGAGGAATAGAAGGGTCTCTTACTCTGTTAGAGACAGCCATAAACAAAGCCTCTCCCTTTTATTTCCTTGTAGTCATATAGTTACATACTCGTGATATCAATCAACTCCCCCCAGACCATAGCACCTGCCTTGATTTCCTGCTACTTTTCTTTCACTCTTTGTGAATAAAACTATGCATTAAAAATGCATGTATCAAAATGGATTTATCCCTTTGTCCACCACATATTGATTTCTTCTTTAAAGTCAGACATCTTAGACATTGGTAGGTTGTGTGAAAGAGTCCCCAGGGAATTGAATCCTCTTTGCTTCTAGTTTCTTCCTGGCTTTGAAAGCTGCTGATACTTCAGGGTGGATGGAGTCCAGCCGCTGTTCACACTGGAAGGCTGTGAGGAACGCCGTCCTGTAGTTGTTATTCATCCAGCCATAGAGAAGGGGGTTAGCAAACGTTGAGCACATGGCAATGACATGAAACACTGTGTAGATTAGTTTGTACTCTTTCAGGTCTAACACCTGACTGTCAATGTCACTGACTAACTGGAAGGTATGAAACGGCAGCCAACTGACAGCAAACACCACAACCACACACACCAGCATCTTGGTGGTTTTCCGACGCCGGTGGTGGTAGTGGTCACTCCCTGCCCCAGGACTAACATGGTTCTTGAGCTTGGTCCAAATACGAGTGTAGGCATAGGAGATGACTGCCAGCGGCAGCACATACTGGATCAGGAGCATGGAGATGCTGTATATGGTGCCATAGTTGAGCTGCCCCTCTCCTGGCCACTTCTCAGAGCAAACCACAATCTTGAAGTCAGGAATTATCTCAATCAACGAGTACTCGCGGAAGATGGCCAGAGGACTTGCCAACAGGGCACTGACTGCCCAGGCAATTCCTATAATCAGGAAGCTGATTCGCTTAGAGATTTTGCTTTCCAAGTGGTAGACGATGCAGCGGTGACGATCTAGAGCAATCACAGTCAAAGTAACAGTGGACACGTGAACAGCAAGCGCCTGGGCGTAAGGCACCAGGTGACACAACACTGGGCCCAGTTTCCATTCGCCCAAGAGCGTATAAACCAAAGTGAAGGGCAGGCACAGTGTATTCACCAGCAGGTCGGCCACAGCCAGATTGGCAATGAAGAAGTTAGTCACCGTGCGCATGCTTTTGAACTTGATGATCACGTGGATCACGAGGGAGTTTCCAATCACCCCCAACAAGATGATGGAGCAGTAAGCAAAAATGAGAATTATCTGCACTTCAACTAGTGTTGTGCTGTCCTTCAGTTCTGGTTTAGGGTCCAGAGCCAATTCATTGAGCGGTGTGGTGTATCTTGGCAAGTACAGCTTGGTGAACAGCTCCATTTTCATTTCATCTGTCTGGTTTTCTTCACCTACTGCTTCCAGGGGACCCATCCTTACAGCAGCCTGGTCTGAGCCACAGAGCTGCCCCTGAAAACAAAACAGTACAAGAACAAGCAGAAAGATTAGTCCACTTTGGCTAAGGCAAGAAGCAACGAGCTAAAGCTACAGCTCTTTCCTGACCCACATACTACATCACAGGATTAAGAGAAGATCTGTCTTAATATATTTAAATTCTGTTGCCCTTACATTTGAAGGCCAATCCCAGAATATTATTCAGGCATGACTCCTGCTGAAAATTGGGACAGATTTCAAAAGCATTTTAAAGACAAAGTTTGCCTAAGTAAATGCAGAAGTATTAAGATCCTGCTAGGCAGCATATCATTTTTTTACAATCCACTACCTAAAACTACTGCTGATTTAGCACATAACTTCCATTAATGTCTATGGGAATTCTACATGGAATAGCACCATCCAGTCTGTTATTAGCATAATAATCTTTCGATTTTTCCTTAACAAAAAGTGTTTCCTTTAAATAGTCACAAAATACTTATAGGTTTATGGCCCTCCTTAGTAGCAGTGAACTAATTACTGGGATCTTTCTTTAAGAAACTTTCTTTTAGAACAGTTTGTGCCACAAGGCAAGTAAAAATATCACTGTAATAGAACTGAAATAATAGAATCTCTCTGAAATGACTGTGTAACTTATTCATGCTGAAATCAACCCCAGAAACAATTAAAACACAGTTATACATAATATTCCCTTTCTGTGTTATGTTTGAGAAAACACAGCTCCTCGGAGGCTGCCAATCAGGCATTCATTTCTGACTGCAGTCGTAAAGAAGAGCAAAGAATTCCCCTGCTCATGTCAGTAAGAATTTCACCATCAGCATCAAAATCTCATTTTGTTTCCCTCCTTACACAGCCTGAGACAAATTCTGTGTTGCCCTAAGACTTCAGCAGGCACAACATATGGATGGTTTACAATTAATTGCTGACTTGGACTTCAGTCCTAGGCAGAACACGCATGTTCCCCTGGAAACTGTCCAGAGAATCAGTGGAATGCTAAGCAAGAACCACACACCTGGCAACTCCTTGCCTTGACCTGGGAAAACAGTAAGAAATTTCCTGGGCCAAGCAGGCTCACCAAGAAAACTCCACTGAGGAGAAAGCCAAACCTGAGTTAGTCACTCTATTTCCCATTCATACATCTCCTAAGGAAAACAAGAGCAGAGATGAAACGTCACTTTCTTGCCATCAGGTGTTGCACACAGCTTAACCCATCTCAAATTCAGGTCCGCCTAAAAAAACAGTCTAGCTATTAATGTGTTTGGATTCACATGCCTTTTTTAAAATTCTTGTCCTTTCTTTTCAATCAGATCAACTTTCTTCCTTCCATTTTCAGCGGATTGTTTCAGAGGAACCGAGGTATGTTTTCATCCCTACCTCCGTTCCCAGTAACTATCTATGAGTGACATCCTTCAGTGTGGTTTCCAAACTGAAAAAGGAGGACTGACTACCAGCAGGTGGCTGAGCCCTTTGTATTTGGTTCCATCTCACACAATATCCCAAAGAATTTCTCAGTGCAAATTCTTTTTGCAAAAGCAACGGATCGACTGCATGAACTGAAAGGTATTTTTCCCCCAACAAAACAGGTCAAAATTATGCTATACTGTTTAGTCTACATTTACTTGACAATTAATAGCGTAAGCCTGAGATGTAAAACACCCCAAGATACATCAGCTGAGATGTGCCAGCTGTTCATACTGGTGTATCCTGCTGATTTTAGCAATATAATCAATTTTCATCTACTAGACTAAGCATGGGTGGCAGGAAGGGATTCCTCATCAATACACTTTTAATACACCAGGTTAAAAATTTAAGAGATCCACCACAATTTGCACAGTCAAGGCTATGCAGTAGTTCAGAACTCTGCTGAGCATTTTCCTTCAACCTATGTACCTACATCCAGGAATTATGCTTGCATATATTGCTAGATTAGAGATTTGATGAGGTCCCACGACTGTCAGGTGCTCTAAAATCTCATAATTTTTTCAGTGCAAAATAAGAGCTGGTCATATTTACACACAGAAGTAGCAGGGTGAGAGTGATGGCAAATTTCACATTTTTTCCCCTTCTTTGCCATAAATCCAGTCAGAATGATGTAGCTTAGCCAAAAAACATTTCTTCCCAAAAATATTTTCCCCCATTTCTCTAGTGCCTGACTTTCTGTTGACTCCTACTTCCAACCCTTCCCTTTTAGCAGAGCCTTCTTTTGTTCTGACACTTTTTTAACTGCCCTGTTCGGGCTGATGAAAGATACTTTGGTCTTGTCAATAAGACAAAGCTGAGGGAGAGGGAAGGGACGACCACGGTTTCAAGCAGAGATGAGCTGGCATGTCAGCAAGCAATGAAATAAATTGGACAAGTTTCACATTGTCGGTGTGACAGTTACATGGGCAAAATATCAGCTTCTTTCAAAGAATGGGGATAAAACTGAGATGGCATTTGAGACCACACAGTGTTTGACAGAACCCTTTCTGTTCTTTTTTTTTGGTATAAACTCTCTAGGTGTGCATTTACTGGCACACCTTGCATACTGCACCACACTAGGGGTTTTTTCCAATTTCTTTTCCCCTCAGCAGTCAGATCCTCATGGGCAGGCATCAAATTGCGCCTAACTTTCGGCAGAGGAAGGCCCAGAGAGGATTTACATCGGTTCTGAGCGCAAGTAGGCAGAAAGAGCGGAATACGTGATTACATTAGCAAGCAGCATTCCCACCAGGACCGCAGTGCCTGCGCTGGGGAAGGGTCCGGGGCTGCTGGAGGGAAGGCGGCAAGAGACGTGCCTCTGGGGTGCGGCGCCGCTGCCCTCCCGCCCCCGTGGACAGACACCCGCGCCCGGCGGGAGCCACCCGCGCCCGGGAGCTGCGGGGACCCCGCCGAGGCCCCGCGCCGGCCGCGCTCTTCGGTCCCCCCATTCCCGTTCTCACCTTCCTCCCGCCCCGGGGAGGCGAGCGCGGCCACCGCCGGCTGCAGCCACAGGAGCCGGTCTCGCAGGGCAGGGCAGGGCGGGGCGCGGAGCGGAGCCCCCTCACTCCGCAGCGGGGGCGGCTGCTCCCGCCTCCCACGGCACGGTCCCGCCGCCGCCCTCCCCTCGCCCACTCACCGGGGCGGCTCTCTCCTCCCGGGCGATGGATGGGGCAGCAGCGCCGCTCGACCCGTCGAAAGTTTGGCGGCGGCGGCGGCGGCGGCGGCCCCCGCGCGCCGGGAGGGCGGGGCAGGCCGGGGCTGGGCTCGGGCGGGACGCGGCGCCGGCTCCGCCCGCCGGGCTCCGGGAGCGGGGGAAAGGGGTGCGGGCAGCGGTGCCGGCACATGCCGGCAGCTGCTCACTCGGGAGGCAACACCTGCAGTGATGCCGGCCTGAAAGTAGGAATTTCCAAAGGGGGGGAGGTCGAGCCAGCTCTGAGCTGGTTTAGGCGCCGCCATGCCCGAGCCTGCTTCCTAGTTTTCCCGGTCCCGAAGATGCCTTCTGGGGCAGCCTTTGCTGCAAACAACTGCTGAAATTCTTGGTTGCAAGCACCCTAGCTTGCACAGATTTGCTCTTCCTCAGAAGAGGATGTGGCTGTTGCCAGAGCAGGTGTAAGGATGAATAAAGCATTTACATATTCTGCCAAGAGCAAAATAAAATATTTCCTATTTACTTACGAGGTTGGAAAGGTAAAGACAATAGTTACTGCTGCTGCTTTTATTTGGTTCTGTATCAATATCCTTTCAAAAAAGGCCTCTTTCCAGCCAGCTTGACTGAGAACTAGCTCCAGCCAGCATTGCTGTCCCTCTGGTAGGGTCCAGTTTTGTTATATCAATCCATCAGTAGGTTCTGCTTAGTATTTTACTGCATATCTGATGCCTCTCTCTAGGTATAACTTCTGTTATTCAAGGGGTTGTCTTCTCAGTGCATATCTGGAAGACCTGATTCCCCAAATGGTCCTTCCACCCTGATTGTAGCTTCTAAGAATAGGAACTGGGAGACTTTTCTCTGTTGCTAGCATAGCACTGGTGCTTAAACAATTTTCTTCCCAAACCTTACAGAAGCTGCTCTCCTGAATAGGAATGCTTTTTTACTTCCTGTCACTTAGGTAAATTTAGTCATATTTAAGGTAGTTTCAAGGATCAGCAACATAATCTTGCCTTTTCTGTCCTCCTTTTCTTCCAAAGGAAACTCTGTACAAAAGCTCTTCCTTTGTCAAAAGTAGTGCTCCTTGCTTTTGTTATAGCTCAATATTATGCCCTTATCAACAGCAGAGAATATTAATGGAGCATCAAGGAGTAACTTCAGTGATTTAGAGTTGGTTTTGAAATTCAAAACATGTCTTGAGAACCCCCTTGGATCTTTACTAATTCAGGCTATCTCTTCAGGAAGAGCCTTGCTCTTAGTCCTTCAGCACTTCTAAGACTGTTAATGGAATGCCCATAGCTTATTACAAAATAGATTTCTTTGATGACTAAATAAAGAACCAGGAGTTTCAATTCTCCTGCTCCTGTTTATTTCATTTCCCATATCAATCTATTTGTAGGATTTATTTTTTGATCTATCAACAGACATAAATGCATGCCATGAGTTTTAGTAATTAGAGCTCTTGTATAATATATGGCTGTAACGGTCTGCAGTCCTTCCCTTTCCTTCTCTTACAAATAGTCAGCAGCGGTGTTCCACTAATCTCAAGGGTGTTGCTATCATGCCCTACTCTGCACACTCTTTCTAACTTAACGTATTTTTTGCTGCTCCTAATGTCGTGGAAAGTGCAGTGAAAGGAGCTACAAAGCTTTACAATCTGTCCAGCTCAGGATCTCATAGCTAAGGGAAGGCTGTTCCCTACTTACACTTCCAGACTTCTGGAGGAAGTCAGGAAGTGCAAGTTCCTAGAAGTTGTTAAGCCAGTAAGGGCTTGCTTCCCACGCAAGAAGATGTTATGCGCAGTTACAAAGCAATTCTGTGTTCAGGCACAACTGAAATCCTTAATGAAAATGCATTGCTAATAAATAACAGCAGTTTCTATTGCTCGTAACAGAATGGGTTCCATGAACACCACCTTGAACCAAAAGCCCATGAAAACAGTAACATCAAGGGCAGAAAGAGTCAAATAGCAAATGGGCTGTGCAGGGTGAAATGTGCTGCCGAGTGACCACCTCCAAAGCAACTGTGGATACTTTGCTTTGTGCGCACTTGAATTTCCATCGCATAAACCATGACAAGCCATGAGTCATTGAATCACAGAACCATATGAGGAGGGTGGAACTTCCATGTCCAGTCTTATGCTCAAAGCAGATCTAGATGGAGCAGGTTGTCCCAGGCTATGTCTCTAGGAGAGTTCTGAGTGTCTCTAAAGTGAGGGATACTGCCCTTACCGGGCAGGCCATCTCAGGATTTGACAATTCTCACAGTAAGACAAACATTTTTGTGTCAAGTCAGACTTTCCTGTGTTTCAGCTTGTACCAAATGCCTCTTGGCCTAGTCATGTGCTCCAGTAGTTGTGAACTGTAGTTATATATTTTATATATTTTTTTCTTTAGCCTTGGCTTCCTTAAGGCTGAACAAGCTCAATTCTCTCAACCTTGCTTTGAATATTATGTGGCCCAGCCTCAAGCACCTTGGTGGCCCTTTGTTGGACTTACTTCAGTCTATCAATGTCTTTTTAGCACTGGGAGTCCCAAACTGAACCAGTTGTGACCACAGATGTGGTCTCACAACTGATGAATAGAAGGGAATAGTTATTTCTCAACCTATTGGCTACACACTTGCTGTGTCTTGATATAGACTGCAAGTTAGACTAAGTTGACTTGCACTAAATAAATAAGCTACGTGAACTTTAAAACTTGGCTTCCTATTTAAGGCAACCCTATAAATGAGTTTTTGCTGTGAATATGTATATGTACTAAGGTGAAATCTGATAATCTATCTTAACAGCTTGAAAAAAAATGCCTTTTGGATTTATCTTGTTTCTAGTGTAAGTCACACTTATGGATGTGTGACAGGGTGTAAGATATTTGATATACATAGTTTGCCTGCAGCAGTATCTGTTAGAAAATTTTCTTGTCAAATTCTTTTCAATATAGAGGTTTTTTTCAGGGGGAACAATAAGCATTTCTGTCAACTCCTTATAAGTTTACCAGTTCTCAGGAGCAAAATAAAGGTCTGCATGTAATACCCAACTTGAAGTAGTAATGACTTTTGTTTCAGTCATAGAACTCGGAAAGGGTTTCCAGTCCTTGTCCATTGTGTTGTCCAACATCAGATTTGCTGAAGGGGCAAATAAGGCTTGATGAATATCAGCAAGACAGAAAAGGCAGCAGTTCTCTCATCCCCTGTCCCCAGACAACATTTCCTTGTTTCATTTTACTGTAACGGTTGAATTTAAAAGAAACCACTGCCCCTTGATCACTGACCTTTAAAAGCAGTGCTGTGCTTCATGCCACTCACTTGACCCAAACTCTGCCAGTCCTTAATCATGCAGATTTTCCTGGAGTGAGTTGGATTTCAGGGAATTAAGTTTTCTTCATAGCATGGACAATCTCTTCAGAAAGAGTATGTGTCATGAATCTGTTAAATAGTACCCACACAGAGATCATATGGTGTAAACTTGTATAAGACAAAGACTTGCTTAAAAGGCCAGAACAAATGTGTTTAAGTAGCTGAAGACTGAAGTTTCTACTTATATAGACGTGAATTATAGAAATGCATTCTCGAATGCATTTATAAGCTGTTGTTTGTTCTCATTCCCTTTTGGCTTAGTTTCAGTCTCACAGGTTCAATTCTACTTCTCTCTCTTTTTCAAATACAGTAATAAGAAACAGTATACATAAAAAAGTGTAATCAGTCTGCCTTAGATGATGAAGAGTATAAATACAGGTCAGTGGGGAATGAGATAAATTGGTAGGTGTGTATAAGTACTAACTTCGATTTGCTAGCAGCAGCACTTCACAGCCAGTGCTGGTTAAACAATCAGTTTAGTGCATCTAGTTCAGAAACTATTACACCAGGGGCTTAGTTCAATTGCCTGCTTGCTCTCAGATGGTGACTGATTTTGGCATTGTTTCCACACAAGGCAAGGCTTCAGAGCTGAATGCTGTGTTTCAAAGTCTTCCCAAAGCATGTAGTGCATTGCATACACATTTCGTTCAAAGAAAGTTAACACTTAAGTAGTTCATCCAAGAAATAACAGGTTTAGAGTTGTCCATTTAACACCAACACAGCTATTTGTATTTACATACCTATGATACAGCCTGTAAGTAAATGGACACATTATTTTTCTCCAGGGTTCATTCAGTGTTCCAATTTGGCAATGCTTGAGCAATGAGCACATATATAAAGAATATATTTCTTTATATTCTCAGTATATATTTTGCTATCTTATTCCTTCTCTTTACCAACATGCTATCCTTCCTCTGCAGAGAATATAAGAATTGTCTTTTCTTCACAGGTTTGTCTATGCACTTTTCACTGCTAGACCTTAGCCAGAAATACTTAACCTTTATTAAGATCTATCTTCTGTCATCTGAATTCAAAGAGGCTGACCAAACATTTAATTGGATTTAAAAATACAAGCAGTAAACCATTTGACTGTATTTTTTTGTTGCTTGCAGTTTAGACAGTTTTTTCTTCAAACTCATAAAATCCTAATTTCCCTTAATTCAACTTCTTTTTAAGTACAGAGATTTCTGTAAACTCTAGAATGTAATGTGGACAGTAACACTTCATTAAAGTATTCAAAGTTCAGCATGCAATTAGTTGTTGCCATTTCTAAAGAGTTTTTATATGTTCTCGAGGCAAGCTCTATTTATTTTAGAGCATTCATCATAGAGAATAGATTCTTACATATAGCTTAGAACTTGAATATTGCACACACTTCAGTCCTCAGTGTCTAGTAGCAGGGAAAGCAGAGTATATCTACATGCTTTCCAAAAGGGAGTCAACTATATGTGCTTGCTGTATGCATCTTTTGACCTTTTCTCAGCCAGCCTGCATTAAGATGGAGAAGTTTGTTGATGTGGTTGGCATCTAGGTCCTGAAGAAATGCTTGGGAGAATCAATATAGAATAACCTATCACAAATTTAATTATTTTGATGAATAATGGCATCCATGAATGAAGACAGCCTACTGATAATGCTGTCTGACATGTAATGCCATGTAAAACATAACATCTTTGTTGTGAGCATAAATATAAGATGCAGTTAAAAACAGCTTCCAGTGATTCATGAAACTGTGTCATCCAACATAAAGAAATGTTTTTTCACTTGCGGTTTGTAGGTCAACAACAAGATTGCTAAGATCCAAGTGAGTATCTTTCCTCCATGTTGCTAAAAGTGAATTAATTCTAATAAGTTTTCAGCACACTATTTCAGTTCATTTTCCATATTTACACATTTGCAAGCTGTGCTGAAATGCTCACTGGCTTCATCCAGAGTCATTCTGTGCCTCTGTGTGGTATTTTATGGAATAATGTCATTTGGTAATAGTACATGGCACTAAATTAATGGATTTCCTTTGTAAGCATTTTTTTGTCCTTATGAAATTACTTCAATTGCTGAAGAAACAGGAAAAGAGCACTTCCCATACCTGCTATCATTAATTTGAAAAAATGAAGTAGTTACTCTCTCATTTGTGAACTCTGTCACAGTTTTAGAACGACCAAAGGACTAAATTTTAGGCTAAGTGAAGCAAACCTGTATGGCCCCCTTCTCGAACTGTAATCATATGACTAAAACTAGTATACAGAAATGTTGAGGAGTTTCAACTGCTTCATCTTCTTCCTTGCTGATACACCGACAGGATACTTTCCATTACAGGTGTCACATCTACGAGTATAGTGAAACTTCAGTCTCATTTTTAACTGATGGCACCATTTGTGAACAAGTTAAGCTTGTCAGCCTAGCTGGTTGGAAAAGTGCTCTGATTGCAAAGAGTCTGCCTCCTACTCAGAACTAAACTGGCAGTTTTCTAAATGCACTCTTGGTTTTCCTTTGTTAATTGCCTGTGATTCACACCCACATTTTGCGGAGAGTGATGGCATTTTAATTGCTGAGGGTATTTTAGGATGGAGGAGAGGGGATGGGAAGAGGCTTGGGAAAAAGTGGGTAGGAGTTTGGCATGTTTGGAAGGCTAACTGTTCTGTGATTGCACACAGCTAGGAGACCAGCAGCCAGAGCACCATCTGTGCACACAGCTTATCCATACCGACCAGCTCGGCACAGAGAAATGTGTCAGCTCCCACTTTTCCAGATCAGCTGAAAGCCTCCTTCGTGCTCCAGTGAAATTTTGCAACCATTCCCTGAAGATCTATTCCCTTCACCCAGCACATCTGACTGCCACAGCTTGCTTTAAGCAAGAAGCTCCTTCTGCAGTGCTGTTTTCACAGGTTGGAGCTGGGAAGATTCATCTGCTCTTCAGTGTCACTTCCCTGCCCTGCAAGCTGCAGAATGATCATACCAGGGTCCTGGGGAATGGTAAGAGATATATGATCACCCACAGAAATGTAAAAACATCTCAAGAGGCTGTGTGTGGCTGTCTATGGTGGAGGTGTTTGCTTCTGAGATAGTTATCCCACTAGGAGAGAGTTACTCAGTCTAACCGGTGGGGTTTAAAACTTGCTTCATCCCCTCTTAAAACAAATAGTTATGTTTGGTTGGATGAATTGCACCCTAAACAACTGTTTGCAAGACCTTCTCAAACAATAGTGGGGACCTCAGCAGCTCATTGTTTGTACACTGTGGGTACCTAAACTTGAGTGAAGGTAATTCCACATGTCACTAATAGTATCATGAGGATGTGTGAGTAAATTTTCTCACCATCAGTATCTGGACTGGAATCCAGTGTATGAGTAGTTGTTTCCCAGACCCTCAGTGACATTTAAACACCTAGTGTCAATTGATTCCAGATACACAATTTATACAGGGTTGGGTGCTTAATACTTTGCAGATTGTATAGAGTTTTCCTTACAAAATGTCTCTGTGATATACTCCTTGTTGTTCACAAAGACTTGGGGAGCTGATGTGTGTGCAGAACCTCCCAGAGAAGTTCCTCGTGTAGACTCCCTTTCTCCTAGATATTATTTACTGTGTCTCAGGCCAAAATATCAAATGGCAAGACCAAAATTGCCAAAATGGGGGGGGGGGGGGAATGGTGGTTTTCATCTGTAAACACCTCTTAATATCCATAAATTTTTTTGTCATATTATCAATCTCACACATTCACACAGAGCCCTAATTGTTTACTTAACAGTGTGGATGATGGCAGGTTTAGATGGATCTGCCATTATACGAAATAATTACCACATCTTCCTATCAAAGAGTCCCAGTGAGGAGATTCAGAAAAAGCAGATTCCTCTATAGATTCTGCAGCAGAGTTTTGTAGAGTAACTAGAGACCACTCTGTTCTGTGTATCTCTGCACATCCTGTCTTACCCTGGCTTTTCTGTTATGTAGAAAAGATTTAGTTTGTGACTCTCCGACTTCACCCTCCCCCTTTATTCTGAAGTCTTCCCCGTGATTCTAGCTTTCTTCCAGCGTTGATTCCTGCAAGTCAGGACACAGACACTGCCATCCATTCCTGTCTTCCTTCATCCCTATCACCTTCCTCCCAATATCATCTCACCAACAAGCTTCTGTACATACCTGTTTCTGCTGTTAATCTCTCCTCCTGGGAATATCAGATGCACTCTTCTCTCTTCTAATAGAAAATTTTGTTCACCACCAAAAAAGAAGAAAATGCTGTTAATGTCTGTGTGTGGAAGAAGAGAGATCTTCTTTATCTGAGTCTTTACTTTTCCCTCATATTTGAAAGCAAAAGCTTTCAAAAGCAGAAGCATTGCTTCTTTACCACCTCATTTCTCTCCTCAGTGAAGATTAATTGCCATGTAGTTTTGCATGTTTTTAATGTTACAGTTCTGTTCTTTATAGTGCAAATATATCTGGCCTACATAGTGGGAAAGCAGTGAATATCGTTAAAGAAACTGATAAATTCTTGTGTAATTTTTTTTTAGATTTTCTACCACATTATGACTTTTTTAAAAAGTTATACCTAAGAAAAGGTCAGTGGTTTAACTGATTTGCCTTGTCAGAGACAGAAGGCAGAAGCATTGAACAAAATAACACAGTTTTTTCTCCAAACATTGCATAACATTTTATCTTATACTATGCATTCAAGTATTAACATGAGTGTTACACCTCGGGTTTCTGGAAACCTTTCCCTTAAACCTAACGGGAATTGTATATCTGTCTTCTCAGCCACCACTGAAAATCCTAATGTCACCATTTTAAATTATTTTTACTCTGGCAGAGGTTTGCACTTGACAGTTTCTCAGGTAAGTATTATTTCTGACCATTCAGCTGAACAGAACAGACATCCCTGTGTCAAAAAACCCCCCAGTCAGTTCTGTATGTTCTGTATGTTTTTCCCCAGAACAGATTTACTTCAATAGCTCATCTCATTCCCTCAGATCTTACAAATACAATTCAAACTATGAAGTAGGCAGAACATAGCCCCCTAAAAAGGTATTTCTAGGTTAAAAATAAGCATGAATCTGCCTTAACTCCACAAAAGTCGAAGAATAAGTGGGAGCTGCTGTTATGAACTTCTGTGCCATATTTTCAGGCCAGCCTGAGGTCGTATACTCTAAAATGATATAGAAATCATTGGTGTAAAACAACTTGAGTCTCCCTTGCAAACCATTTATTTGCTCTTTTGGAGTCATATGAGTACCTTCTGCCAGGAGGCATAAGGCCTACAGTTCAATCCTTGGAATCTCAAAGGCTGCTGAGCAAACCTCAGCTCCTAAAAAGAACATGTGAGTGAAAGGTTTTACTCTGTTCCCACTGAAATCAGAGGTAAAATTGATTCCAGGTTTGAACAGAGCAGAACAGGACTTCTAGCTGATGAAGGCAGCTGATCTAGGCTGCCTTCAGGATCTACCAACCTGGAATCTGTTACTTGTAGGAACCTTGAAATTGCCGAGCTTAAACATACCCTTATATATCTCCTTTTTACTTTTATTGCAGTGAAAATATGTTATTTTGGTAAAGAAACTTGAGTATCAAATACTCTTTTGCAGAGATACTTTGCAGGACAAGACAGTAAATTCATGAGCTTGAACACAGAAGGACTTCACCACACTCAAACTTCTCTTTAGGCAAATAAGTTAAGGTTTTAACCTCTTGCTGCAGCAGTGGCTCGCAGAATCCACAAGCCATCACCTCTCACCTTGTTACCAAATGCAGTAGGCACATGCGCCTCCACTACCATGTTTATTTGGAGGTGTACAATTTAGTTTGATGCTTATGGAAATCTACATTAGTTTTACTATTGCAATATAGTAATAAACTACTGATAGTTGCGAGTGAGAAATATTCCCTTTTTGGTTATGCTTCTTTGTGAACTTTTACACAGCATAATAGAAAAAACATTCCCAATTAAGAAAAATAATATAGATGACAGATCTCTTTTTTCTGGTAAGGTCAGTAGAACAGTGCAGTAATGCTACATTACACAGTTATAAATACGATTGCAGATATAAAGTGAACTATAATATGAAGCATTATTTTAAAATAATTCCTATGTCAAATGTAATTGTTAATTTATAGATATAAATAGAACAATAATCTCCCTTTCTTTGGAAGATATCTATTTATACTGAATAAGGTTCATGTTAGTAAAACTTTAATATATCATAAATTAATAAATAATACCAAGCTAAATGAAGGGGAGAAAAATAATTTCAAACTTAAAAATTAGGCTTGTGAATATATAGCAGACTTTAGGTTATTACTATTTTATTAATATTAGGGGAGCTTAATCCACAAACTTCTGATTCTGTACAAATGAGTCTGCCAGTGCTACATTGGTGAACTATTAATTGATTCCAGATCTAATCCATACTTTTTACCCAAAAGTTTATACCATATACATGTGTTATAGTTCAGAAAGTATTGAGATGGTGATGTAAGAAAGGCCAATTTAAAATCAGGGCTTTGATTCTACTACCCACCTTTGTTTTTAAGGTCTGTGATGTTAAGCAGTACTTCACTGCAAGGCCCACAGCTTAAAATGGGTACTCAGTCTGGGGGAAAAGTGTCAAGATCCAGACTCACCTTTGTGACTGATGACAGCCTGCAGCTGTCTGCTTTTCATGAATGGCCTCTTCTTCTCTAGAAAACCAGTCAAAAAGAAACCAGTGAAACTAAACATATGAGGATCTGGGATTGCAGAAATAGCTCCAGAAGGGCCAGCCCAGAAGCTCTGCAGGGAAAGCCTTTGCGTCTTCTGCTTTTCAGATGTTTAGGGTCAGAGAACAGAGTTATCCACTCCAAATTTACCTGCTGTTTTGGAAACCCTGACAATGATCTTGTCGCTGTTGTTTAACATTGGAGCTCCTTACTAGCTAGCTAGCCTGGAGCCTGTAGGGCAGGAAGTTTCCACACTGAGAAGGCTTCTGCAGGCACTGGATTTCATTTTGGTCTATCCAAAACAGATATGTTTTGGTTTATTGCAAATTTTGTAGCATCTCTTCCCTCGGGCTGTTTTGGTCTAAGCTTTTCCACCCTAGGTAGATCTTCAGAGGATCAATTCAATATAGAAAAAAGCCATCCCTCTCATCTTTTCAGTGCTCAGAAACAGCTTCTGGCAGCCAACACTTGGATTAGTGCAGGATTTAATACCATTTCGATATACAAGTGGTGGCCTTCACTGCACTATGTAAATCCTGTAAAGGAAACTCCTGCAAAGGGAAATCCTGCTTCACTAGTTTTCTGAAGTTCTACAGGTTATCTATATGTCAAAGATATATTTTGTTTGGATTTTCAACAAACCCATAATAAGATGCTTAGCAGAAAGCTACTAAAGAAATGAAGTTGCCGTGGGACTGATGATTATATGATTTGAAAGCTGCTGAGTAGGGAGCAAAGGAATTCTTTGTCACTTTTCAGGATAAAGAGGAAGCAGTACCATATTGTAGGGAATTAGTTTTATTTAAGATCATCATCAATAACCTGCAGAAGGAAGGGATACGGGTGTATGTCTCAGTTGACAGATGACACTGAACTCCTGCAGGGAGTCAAATTACATATACGTAGTAATGAGCTCTGGAGAGATGATACACTGCTGAGTGAGTGCAATAAAAAGTGGTGGATGAGTTCTTATGTAGATGGTGCATCTAGGGAAAATAATCTAAGCCATGTTTACACAGTGTTGAACTGAAAACTGGCAACCGAAGCTCAGGAAAGAGACCTGCAGGTGTCTGAACTCGTCTGCTTGACATGCAACAGCAGCTAAAAATGCCAAAAAATTTTTGAGTGTTCTCAGAAAGGATAGTAAGAGCAAACCAGAAAATATAAAACCTTGGTGCATCCACATCTTGAATACTGTGTACAATCCGATTTACATGTTTTAAGAACGACATAGGGAAATTAGAGATAATGAAGAGAAAAGCAACTAAGATGATTAAAGGATGGAGTAGCTGCCTTTACAGGGAATCAGAGAAGGCTGGGACTTTTAATGATCTTATTCCTCTCCCAGGCTGAGTGGGATATGGCTAAGGTTTATAAAATCATGGAAGCAGTGTATAAAGCAAATACAGAACTATTGTTTCCCAAGTCCCGTGGTGTCCTATGGGCACTCACTGAAAGTGTTGGAGAGCAGTTTAAAACCTGCAAAAGAAAGTCTTTTTTTAAATACCACTACCTGCTCTACCTTCTGAAATCTGCTGTCACAGGAAGCTGTGGAGGTCCACAGTACCAGCAAGTTAAAACAAGGAGAAAGCAGAAAAATTCCACAGCAGCAGATGCATAAAGAGACACTAAAATGAAGAGGTAGGAACATACTTGCTGGCATCCTTGGTATAGTGGTGGGTAGTAGAGGAATATAAGTGAATGAACTGCAGAGAGGCAGGATCATGACTTGTCCCCGGACAACATTTCCTATTGCCGCTGCTGGAGGTGAAATGGATTATTAGTTTGACCCAGAAGGCAATTTTCTATGTTGTCATGAAAATAGGGCTCTGTGCTCCTTTGCTAGAGCTTAAAGCTGCCACTTCAGAGTTATTTCCACCCGTTTAATTCTTATTGCATCTCAGTAGGCAGTCAATGGTGCAGAATTTGTCAGCTAGAAGAACAATTATCAATGGCAGGGATTTTTTTTGTAGTTTTGACCATGTCAGTTTTTTCAGTAGAGTTAGGGAAAATACGGGGTTTTGCAAAAATGAAAGAAGGTGAACAAACAGTGTTAAATAGCTATGGATCTTTTGTATAAATCTATAGAACTCAAAAATTATTTAAATTCAGTCAAATAAGAAGTATGTTGATTGAAGAGAATGCATTAGGCAGTCACAAAAAGAATTATTTTTAATGAACATATTTTTATGGCTTTGTTCTGCTACAGTCATTAAAATTTCTGGATCAGAGTCAGGTTTACGCAGTTGAATATTGTTACCAGATTTCCTAAAGATGTGACTGTTATCCTTTGCATGACAAGCAGGTACTTTTTCTCAGGAATGAAGAGTTACTCAAATAAAGGTATTAAGCTGGCCCTAAATAATTAAAGGATCAAAAGTCCTGGACACTGTATAATCCCCTCTGCCAAATAGTCCCTTTTGGCAGAGATTCCCTCTCACTTTTAAGATTCCATAAGTATAGAACACTCTGCCTTCTCCTTACTCAACATTTTCTGCTGCACTTTCTTGTCTTTCCTTGTCCACCATGTTCCAAATATCCCACAGAAGCAGAGTTCTTTTTCATTGCTCCAAATTTCTTGTCATTCCTTCTAGCAGCTCAGAGAAAAAGCTGAAAATGTGGAAGAGCTCTCCACCCCCTCTCACCAGAGGGTGATTTTGTGTTGCAGAAAATACTGAAAAGATATTTCTTTTATATACTGTTAACTGTTCCAAGGCATGCTTATTACCACTTACTTATTTTCATCAGGTATCACAACCTCTGGAGATAATTATCAGTTGCAGTTTTGATACCCATTTGCTGTGTCGTAATGCTGAGAGAAGAAGGACAGATCACATCCCCTAGAAATGTACTATATTTGAGTAAAAGGTTGAAATCGGAGGGCTATTTTTTTTTTTTTTTTCCCCGGGAGAGTAGAGGAGAGAGAGTAAGGGGGGGGGGGGGGGGGGGGGGGGGGGGGGGTGTGAAATCTCGGTCTATTTATCTGGCATTTGAGTTAATGGGTGACAATTTATTCTGCATATAATTTAGATTCTGTATGTCTCTACATATAACAGCAATAGTAAGAACCAAAATAAGTTATTATCTTACTGCTCTTAAGTTTAATTTTCTGTTGCATCAGCCTTAACTTGATCTATTGTAACCACAAACAGGAGGAAAAAAACCAAAAACTTTTCTGTAATTAAGGATGGGAATTTGTTTCTGTTTAAATGTGCTCGAAAATCCACTGCTTGTTTCAAACACTGTGAAATTTAGTGGGTGTCTAGAGGGTATATTAGAATGTGCTAGTGTTGAAATCTGGGATCAGATGAGCTGGAGATTGTTGAGGAACTGTCCCTCAAGGCATAAACTTTTTTTATTTTCTTGTTTGATGAGTTCCTATAACACATTGTTGACACTGTCCCTAGAAAATCAAATCATAATCCTGATTATGCCTGATTGATCTCAGTTGCTTGACATTTCCCACTGCTGGCACAGAGGGATCACTGCCCAGCATGAAATAAGGAATGAAAATTTGAAAGCCAATATTCTCTAAAACCAGTGTAAACACCTTGCTCCCCTCCTGCAGCACTCCCTGGGTCTCATGGTAAATTCAGTTGAAGCAACTGCAGCTGTTCTCTTGTGTCTGTTTTCAGTTTCAAGAGGGACTGACTAAAGGCTGCTGAGATGCACAGCTCAACTCCTCCGATTTGTTTTCAGTGGTTTTTCTGCACTGGATGTTCCGGAAATATAACCATAAATCTTCCTCTGTCATCATTCCAAATAAATCATGGCATTGCCGTGAAACATGAGAGAGAATAGAGTTAAGCTGTCCAGGAGCAAATCTAAAGGCAGAATAGCAGGACCTCTAGTGCTGTAGAAGGCAAAATATTTACCCGTCACGTTCTTTGCTCACAACTCCCCTTGGGATCAGTACTCACAAATACCCATTTTGGCATCCCCCAGGGGAAATTAAATAGCATCCAGTATTGGACTCGCCTTTGAAGGCTCACTAACCTTCAGATTCTCAGGTGTGACTGACAGTATCCATAGCATCGGCTGCATCCCTGAAACCATCACCGCAGAGACCTGAGTTAGCTTACAGAAGTTAATTGGTGAACATCTCCCCCTCACATACTTTCTGAGCTTTCTCCAGCTTTTATGTCACCAGCAGTACTGGCAGAGTGCCTTAGGAAGCTTTCAAGAGCATATACTTTTAAATGAGTGACAACACTATGCACTGTGTGAGGGTGGTGGCCGGTTCTTGGGATGCACCTATTCATAGACCCAGTAAGTCATACAGGACATCAGTGAGTTTCTTACATCTCTCTGTCCTCTGTCTAATCTTGATGCAGTCCAGAGCAGCAATCCCAGCTTGAATCCTAAGGAAAGATTGGTAAAACTCTATGATCCTTACAATCAGTTTGATCCTCCCTTCTTTTTTTCTGTGTGAGTCCTGAGCCCAAATTTTCTCACTGTCAATATATATCCATTGTACAGTCAACCCTATGTTCTTTCCTTTGATTTCTTTTTTCTTCTCCTCTACTGCAACTGTCTTTTGTCAGTCTTGCTTTAATTTTAGATGACCAAAGAAATATACAGGCTTTTTCAAATAGCATAGTTTTTTTACATGAGATTTAATATGTTTTGCCTCTTTTCAGCTGATCTACTTCTGTCATAGGGTGAGATACTCTATGTATCTTGGAAAAAGAAAGAAAAGATACGTCTGAAATTGCTTTTGCAGATAGGGGGAGGGGAATAAATAGTTCTGTTAAAAAAGAATCATTAGCCAAGCCAGCTGTGGTTGCTGCAATTGTTCAGAAGAAAACCCTATGACATAGCTTGCAAACACCCACATATGTGAAATGGTTGAGTCCTTTTTTTCTAGTTATTTTTGCTTTTAGGCTGAAAATTTTGAAACATGGAAGTTGAAATTTAGACAGAGGCAGCTTTGCCAGTTCTTGTAAAGTTATTGCAAGTATCACAACTGTTAATGCTTTCTCTTGAAGTCCCAAATGCTAGCAGCAAGAAACTGCAAAGGAATCTTCATTTCTGAGTACATTTTGAGCCCTTCTGATCTCATGGACAGGTTTGAAGCTGCTTCAGAAATGTAGCCTAAAGAATAAAATAGCAAGTAAATAAAAAATGAAAGATTTACAATCTTGTGACTTTTAAACAACTCTGATGTTTTTCCAATTACATGAATTTTGAAGATGGGATTGGCAATACTGTGCATCATAGCCTTAATCCAGTTAAAGAAAATAGACCTGTTAGGTGTACTACTTAGAACATAGGAAAGCGCTGTCCTGACTAAGAATTACTTTAATCTTTTATATTCAGGTACTGTCCTGATTCAAGACCCTTCTATGTTTACAACCTGAACAAAACTCCAAAAGAAGTTGTTTACCTTGCAAAAATAAGCATGGAATGGCCCCTCTCCAATACACCAGGAAAACTGCCAATCAACTGCTGCTACACTCAGCTGCTTCTGGGCAGGAGTTCTCCTGTCTGCAGTTTGAGAAGCATTAACCATTCAGTTGGGCTATTGCCCAGATTATTCCTTCAGGTTGCCTTCAGCTGTGAATAAATGTTCTACAGACTGCCATGCAGTACACTAGTCCTCTTTTGAAGAAGGACTCCTGACTGCCCCTCAGGTTATCAGTGGAGGTGAAGTCTACTTTATTCTTGGATGCTGAGCACTTGTAAGGCACACCTTAGAGATAACACCTTACCCTCTGTCCTACAACCCTTCCCAAATGGGTCATCCTCCCAGTTGCAGTGTTTCCCTTTGAAGACAGTAGTAACTGTAGTTTGTTTCAGCAACAATGATAGCTACTAAATGAGACATATACTGAGATAATATACTGGTAGCAGAGTTCCTCTTTATTTACAGTAACAGGCTTGCCCCAGACATCTCATCCCTCCTCAAAAAATGTCTGTGAACATGGACATCTGAAATAGGCTCAGACTCATTCTTGTAGCTACCAGCAGTGAGATGTGTGGAATACCATCTTTTACTTTCCTATTTGTGCTTGTCCTTCCAGCCCTTGGGAAACATTACATTTATTGGAGGTTAGGCTTGCCCTTATGCACTCAACAAGGCCATTTTTATCCCTTTCATAAACGGGGTTATTTGGCTGTACTTTATACCTCTTTGTTATATGGAAATGATCAACATCTATAAAAATGGAGACAGAAACAACTCCCCCAGACTGGACAACATATCAGAAGAGTTTATTGCAGTTCATGGTGTCTGAGAAGAGTGAGTCAAGACCAAAATTACTCTCAGAAGCATGAAAATAGCTTAGTTGATTTTTGCACAAGAGAAACCAAAATCAAATGAATTATAGCTGTTAAGAGTAACATTGTAATTGCCTCCCTAGTAGTCTATATTCAGGGTGGACTCCCACTGGTTTAACTTTGTCATACAATCCATTTATCAGGTCTTTCATCACAAAAATGCTTTATGTAGCAGGAAAGACAAGTCAGGAAAAAGCGGGGCCTTTCAAAAACAGGATTGTACAAAGTTGTGATAAAACTCCAAAAGAAACAAGTAATGTCAACGGAAATCAAGAGTGACGTTTGTCTGATAATAGAATTAATCATAAATAAAATGAAATTAAAACAACATAAATGAACCAAAATTTCCTAAACATACAACTAAAAGAGTTTGTTAAATGTAAAATAATAATGTGTGTTTATTCTATGGGCACTTGGATATGAAAAGTGTCAAGGAGCTGGAAAGTAATAGACCTGTTGCTTGAATAATACCTTTACTCTATTATTCTTTATAAAGAAGTGTGATTTATCAACTCATTATTCAAATCCACACTTTTTTTAACATTTTATAGCTATGAAGCAGACTTTGAAACATTGATATTTCTGATTTATTGAACTGGCCTTAAAGTAAAAATCTTGATATTGTAGAGGATTGTGTGGAGCCCATTAAAGAACAGTTTCTTTGGGCCTTATCCCAAATGAAATTAAAATTCTTGGAGATTCTGCACAATGTTAGTCCTTTTATTGTAGGGCTGGAACAGTAGGGACCACAACCTAAAGTGTCACTGATCACTGCTTTCAGAACACCACTACATCTGAGTAAGAGATGTCAAACTGCTTCAAGGGATGTAAGGTCAGGGCATCACAAAGCATTTTTATAAATATAGGTGCATCTTATATGCATCACATGCAGAGAACAAAAAATTTCTAATTGATACGAAAATTCAGATTTTGTGAGCTCAAAATGCAGTTAGATTGCTCCACCCCTCAATTAATGTATGTTCTGAAAACATTTCCACAGCAGAATTCCCCACGTAAACAGAAATCAGGCCTCTGTCTTGGCCAGACAACAAAAAGCCATTCACCTGACTACAGAGCCGGAGTTCAGTTGTTCTTACCCAAAGAAGCAAAGATGAGAGAAAGGACAGCTGTGGGTTGGTTGACTCGAAGGAAATACGTGTCTATTGGCCCATGGTACATGACACTGAATGGCTGCCTGTGGAGAGTATTATGATCCCTAAATTGTTATCACATTCAGTAGTCCTAACAGTGACCACTGCCAGTTTCTTTTCAAGCATACAGCATTGAACTGCAGGTCAAAAGGCTTGATTGTCCCTCTTCTGATCTGTCTGCCTTTGGCAGTCTGCAACACAGAAAAAAACCCTCTGTTATGCACTTGCAGTTACTCTTCATGGCAGAGAATTTGTGTTCAGGGATTCAAATTTATAGGCTTTCCAAATGTATGTTAGAGCAATTTGGAAGGTTATCATCCCCAGCTGCCCATCCTTTCTCTCTGCCAGAGGTTATTGCTCCTACAGCAGAGACAATTGAATGACTGGCACGTTATGTGCACTGTTCATGACCTGACACATTGATTTCAGCTCACATTATTGACCAACTCGGCTATGAGCATAGGGAGCAGAACTCCATGAATTATCATCCCCGCTGGACATAGCTGCAGTGGTTAAAATGTTTATCAGTTCCCACATGTCATAGACAAATCCCACAGGTACTGAGGAGAAAGCCACAAATCCCACACACGCAGGAGCTGAGGGTTACTGCAAAGCACTGTTTCCCGTAATGCATGGAAAGGATCAGGCGAAGGAAGTGAGTAACTTCCAGTGTCACTGGAAGTGTCAGCACAGTCAGATAACCCTGGTAATCAGAAGAGGGCCAGGCACACACAGGTTTAGTGGACTTGGAAGAAGTCAGTTGGGAGTTAAGACAACCAAAGTGCTAAAGCTGACCATTTGGGAAAATGCCTGGAGAGAATTTGGAAAATTCGTTTATATGCACAACAAAGCCTAACCTTTAAACAGTGCAGTGACCTGTAGGAACCACACTGTGCACCTAGAAGAAAATCCTAGGAGGCCCCAAGTCAACCAAAAATCAGAAAGAAATTGCAGTGAGGGACAGTCGATTTGCTAGCATCACCATGGAGCCTCAGAGCACCACAGACTGGAACATATTGTTTGTGTATTCACTTGAGTGAAGAGGAATGCAGCTGCACCATCTGTTCCAGTTCTGCAGGGGAAGGTCTTATGTGCCAAGGGGACTAGGTCACCTCAGAGGTGTGCTGTTGTGGAAGGTGCACATCCCCTTCTCTTTTGCCTGAGTAATGTGCTGTCTGAGAATGACTAGTCTAAGAGATGTTTGGGGTATTGATTTTGTGAATACATCTGGATCTCCTTGGCATACCCAGAGTTTTGTGAATGCCAGACAACAAGAGGCATGGAGGGGCTGTTATGGATGCAAATCAGCAGAATTTAAGCATCTTGGGAATAAGGAAGCAGTTACTCAGAATTTCTGAAATTTCTAATAGCAATTTAATTTTGGAAGTACACATCTAAATTTGCAAGTAGGATCTAGGTTCCTTGGTGGATTTAGCCTTTTTGATCTGAAGGTATTTAAAAATGTATCAGTGAATCAGTGGGAGTTAGGGTCTTTGATGTCTTATGTGCGAGTTTCCATCTATAAGCATCTGAATGCCTTTCTAATCTGGGCCACAATGAGTTCTTTGAACCATGCTGGTGTGAAGCTTTTCCACAGCCAGAAATGACCTTGCTTCAGCAGAGAGGCTTTAGCATGAAGCAGAAAAGTGGAGTTTAGTAACATTGGAAAGACTCTTTGGGTTGGGCATTCCCACACAGAAAATAAAATTGTAGAAATACCCAAGCACTGTTAATTATATTCAACCAATTAAGCACATGCATCATACAGAGAAAAAAACTTAAGATTGACAGGTTTTTGCATTGCCATTCTTACACCTACCCCACGTTTAGAGTAATTCCAATGATCACTGATTTCTGTTGAGATGGATCGTTAATGGTTAATGGCTAGATTCAGTGGCCAACAGACTGCACTTTGCCTGTGCCAATCCCCACCTCCTGCTTGTGAAAATCTTGTGTTCTCTGGATGTTGCTGCTAAAGCAGAGGCCAAAGACTGAGGCAGCAGCAACTGCACTAGGACTAGCTCTTCCCAGCAGAAGTAGGTGTCACTGCTACAGCTTTGTCTTTGGGAATGACAGCAGCAGAAAGACTCACTCTTCTAGTCTCCAACCAGCAGACCAGCCCTGCTCCATCCCTTCCCTCCAGGCCAGAAGGTGCAACAGATCAAGGAGGGCCCAGATAGAGGGGAGCACTGGGACCTTTGTGTCTTGCAGGAGTGAAGGGTAGCTGCCTGAGGCCAGGTGCTGGGATGGATGTGAGTAAGGAGCATGGCTTCTGAGTCTAGGGAAGAGGGAAAGCAGACAGGGATCCCAAGAAAGGAAGAATACATGGGTGAGGAGGGGAGAAAAAAGCGGGACTGAGATCTGCCTGCCCTGCCAGGCTTCCACAGCTCTGTTATAACTTGCCTTCATCCACTCAGAGCTCTTCAAACTTCATTGACCCTTACTTACCATCATTCTCTTTCTCAAAGAAGCTGAAATCTCCACTGACCCCTTCCAGTACTACACACATACCTCTGAGGTCATTAGTGATCTCCTTCCATCTACTCAAACCCATTCCTCCTCTCCACCCTAACCCCTCTGCTCCATCCTCATCACAGCCCCTACAGTCCTCATGTAGTACATCCCTAGTCCCTCCTCCTCGCCCTGGCAGTCTTTCCTACCCAATTGTCAGTCTTGTGCTCAGGTGAGCTCCAGTGACTGCTCCAACCTTCCTCTTGGTGGGGAAGGTTTTCTCTCCAGCATAGCCCTTTGAAGTGCTCCGTGCGTAAGTGCTCACCACAGAGATCAAGGAGCACATAATCAAATTCTGTCCCAGCACTACAATATACTGCACTTCTCTCAGTGTCCAAACAATCAATACACTTCTGTCTGCACCTGTAGAAGTGTATTGGCAAAGATGATTATTCCAGTATTTAAATCTTTAAAAATTTCACTGTTGCCCTTCTTCGTCACTGTGGTCTTGCAGAGAAGAAACCCATAATAATGATATCCTGTAAAATTTACGTAAGGCAAGTGTTCCATCTGTATCTTGCCTTTGTGAAAGTCTTCTCTTTGATACCAGGCTTCAAAATTAAGATGTTATATACTACTCAGTGATCAGTAAGAATAGGGTTAACCATACCTTTGCAATAGCTGGAATTTCTTTGAAATTAACCATCCTATTTTGATGAAATCCTGATTAACAAATTGCCCATTAAATTTTCAGATAGGAATAGATTCAATTTTTTTTATATCAATCTTATTCTGGTAAATGTTAGCTTTGCTTCAAATAATTGTAGCTTTTTGTAGTTGGGCCTGGGATCAGATGCCATGTGATGTCCAAATAAAGATACAGCATAGCATTTGTAAATGACACAGAATAAATAACAAGCAAACAAGTCAGTGGTAACTGAAATTAATAGAGAAAAAAATTGAGAAAATATAGAATAAAGCAGAAAATACTACTTTATTGCTGATTTCTATTGTAATAACCTCACTAGAAATGCATAAATTGATTCATTTTATAAACTCTTAAATCCCCTACTACAGATTAGAAAGAGCAACAATATGAAATTCATGGTATTTGTCACTGGCCTTTATTGACAAAGAGTAAACAGCCATGACTTCTAATAGAGCTTCTGCTGCTGGTTTAACATCTCCATGAGAGGCTCATGCTAGGACTTCAAACTGCACAATAAATGTGTCACAGAAGCTTAAGCATCTCTTAACATAAAGTGATTATTATACATCCTCATCTTATTGGTCTGCCAGCTATTCACATTCAGGCTTTGAAGTGTCTGCCTTTATTCCAGCCCTACCATCCTTTTATTACTCTTCTGAAGTTGCAGAGAAGTTGCTCAGGAGATCAGCACCAGTGTCGCTGTGACTCATATGTAAATTAAAAACAAGTGGGAAAATTGTAACAAGCCTTTAGGGAGATAGAGTGCTTCTTTATGGTACTTGCTTGATGCTCAAACTAAGAGGAGCCATTTCTAAGACTATCAATTAGAAATGAATGAACAACTGAGGTTATTAGCATTGGACTAATTCGGGACTGCTATTTCAGCTCTCATTTAAGCTCGTAGTTGCTTAAACTTGTTAGTGGCACAACAGAGCTCTCCTGCTCTCAATCTGTTTCTATCGAATTAGGACTCAGGGAACACTAACAGCATGAACAGACTGTCTTGTCAAAGAGGTATCTTGTAGAGATTAAAGAGTTTGAAATATCAGCTAAATACCCCCTAAATGTATCCTCAGGCATCCTGAGCTCAGTTTTCAGGTGAGCATAAGCAAGAATTCTAATGTAGGGAGTGTCTTACACCTTATTATGCTCACCTCCAAACAGTTTTCCCAGATGCTGAGATTAATTTACTCTGTTTTGCTAAGAAAGTAACAGTGGCAAAAGTTTTGTTGGAGAAATAATGAAGTGAAAAATAAAAATCAACAACAATTACACTAATGAACAGTTATATAAAATCCATTCATTAAAAAACAGGAAATTAAAGGGATTATCAATCTGCGAGAATTTTACACATGGGAAAGGTAATAGAGTGGATAGTTAGATCTGTTACTAAATCGCAAATAATGCCCTTGTTAAGAGGAAAAATCAGAGAAATAAAATTTTCATCCTAAAAATGTACCTACAGCAGAACAAAGACTGATTTGGGGCTGCATAAAAGGGATTTTACTATTACATTTTTTCCCCTAAAAAATTACCAAAAAAATAAGGGCTGACAGTTTTCCCATCCAGCCACTAATGCGAGAAAATGCCACCTCTTCTGTATATATTGCCAGAAGTAGAGTGGAAGGTCTAAGTGGAAGTCCAAGCCAGGCCTAATCAACAATGAAGAAAATAATAAAATATTTATATCTGAACGATTTAAACAAATGGAGCTTTATCCTTGAAGTCACAGATTGATATATAGTTATTTGAAACAAGTAAAATAGCTTATTAAAAGAATGAAAAAATGTGGAAGAAAGGTAAAAATTAAAAATTTCTTTGTTTACAGGTGTCTGATTTTTTTATCCCAATTTTTTTCACTTCTTGTGTAGAAAGAACCAAACCAAACAAAACCAAACCCTGACCTAAATAATAACTAAATAAATAGACAAACAAACGTGTTTGAATCTGTCATGAGTTCAGGGCCTGATTGAACCTCAAACAAACAAAATTAAAAAGCTGAATCTGTTAAGAAGCATTGCTTGATTACTAACAAAAAAACCTCTCTCAGGTACTCATTCACCTCAATAGTATCCAAGCACCATGTACATAAATTACTAGTTTACTGCAACAACAGTATAAAAAATTGAAAGCAGTGAAATGCACAAAACTGAAACCGAATATTTGTTTGCCCATATCTTCCTAGTTTTGCAAAATAGTTACCCATTACTGTAGGCCAACCTGACTTTGCAATGGTCACAGATTAGCCATTATGTCCATGTTTTTTTAATGAGTAATTATAGCAAATCCCTATAAACTTTCAAATCATCATTATTACATTCACGAAAAGTATTTGAAAGTAAAAATGTGTCAACAGCACCTTTGTGCTGAGATTACTTTTCTTACCAGCTTTGAAGTTAGTTCCTGTCTGAAGCCCTGCGTCCAATTATGTTAGATCATTAAAAAGCAAATTATCTTGACATTTTACTTTAATAGCCTAACTTTGCTTTGGCCAAACATGAAACGCTGAACTTCCAGGGTATGAACTTTCCTCACCAGTGTATGTTTTGAGAACACTGGGCTGAAGAGCGAAAGAAAGGGGAAAGAAACTGTTGAATTGGTACCAGAGTAATAGCCCCTCAGTCAATGAATTACGTGCTTTCTTAGATGGAAGAAGGAAAGAAAAATCTTGCTCTAATCAATATGCTGATATTTGTAATCATATAAATTATTCACAGCTTAATTTGAGCCTCTTTTTTGTTCAGACAATAAGCTCAACAATTCCTATCTTCAGAATACTCACGCTTTGTAAACTCAGTTGTGCAATACCCTAAGACATATAAGAGAAGAAAATGCATTTAGCGTAACAGAAGAAAACATTACACATGTGATTTTAGTAAAGTCCTATGTATATTTGCATGTTAACTGCCTACAGCTCAGAAAATATATCAATGTGTCTCCTCCTGTGGGGCGAATTAGAAATGATACAGAAGAGAGAGACAAGGGTGATCCAATGAGTAAGAAATTGTACTTCAAAGAGAGATTGAAGGAATTATTTTTTTTCTTAAATGTAAAAAATGAAGATAGGTATTTGTCCAGGTGACATCTCTAGAACGTGAGGTTATTGCAATATGTGTTGCTGGAGAGTGGGAGGCTGTGTGTGCCCCAAGAGAAAGAGCCGTGTCTCTCCTTCCTACTCATCTTGTAGTGCCACAAGAGATTTGACTAGATGGATAACACCAGGAAAAGAGGTAATCTTGTGCTGTTATGGGAAACAGAGTACAACTCTGCCCTTGTACACTGTGTTTGGGTTTTTTTATAACTTTATAATCCACTGCTTAGGAAGTATTTCAGAAAACTTGATCATGGAAACAGGGATTGATGTATCAGGAGGGCTGAGAGAACAGAGAGTGTTCATCTCTGTTTCTGTTAAGAGGAAAACAATAAGATTACAGACCAAAGTCTTGTGGTTTGTATTTATACACCTGAGACTTGGAGCCAAAGTATAGGCTGTTTTATAAGACTTCTATTTCTAGAGGGATAGATTATTTATTTCTCTATCAGGCTGTTTGAGCTAGAGTTTTGAAACATGCTTCAACTTTTTTTTTTTTTGGTGGGGGAACTTATTTGGTGGGATCCATATTAATTTTACAAATAATCAAATACTGTTTAAATGAATTTTAATTAATGAAATGGAGAATATTTCCAGCTTTTTTTGGTCAACAATATAGATGTATGAGGAAAGAGGATGTTTAAGAGATTAGAATTCTGCAAAACTCTAGATTTTCCACTGAAAGTATGATATTCCACAAAAGCAGACTGAAAGCTACAAGCAATTTGTTCTGTACTCCTAGAACAGATTTTTCAATTGAAATATAACAGAAATATTATAGAAATAATAATAAGTGTTATGAAATAACTGAAGAATAATATTTACCTGTGCGTAGACCACAAAGAAAAATCTAGTGTACAAGACGAAATGCAAAATGTCAACGTTATAAAAATATAGGCATGTATTTAGTACAAGTGCTGTGCCTCCATCAAATCAAGGAAATTATATGAAATCCTACTCTTACACTGCATGGGCAAGTAGAGTCGGGAAATCTTCACATGATGTGTTTCCTCAGTGAAAAAGTGAGACTGCACAAACAGCGTTCTCAGACAAGGGGCAACAGTTAGGTTTGTGATTTCAGAGTACTGCTCTGTGGGAAATGCAAGAACTATGCTTTAAAAGTATGAAATTAACTAAAGGCCAAGGAATTATATCCCCTTATCCAAGCTGCCAAAAATATTTGTGGAACTAAAAATCTCAAGAGCATAAAACAATTTATACTGTATTAATGTTTATACTGGGTACTTTCCATTAGTAAATTTATGAGAGGGAATAGCCATACCCATCCATCTGCTTAGTGGCTGCCACAGAAGCTGCTACATGTCAATTATTAATCCTCCTGGGGATAGAAAACTATTTTTTTCTGGAGAGGTACTTTTGTGTTTATTTTTTCTTTTTTTACCTCTTATTTAAAATAATCTTTTTCTTACAGATATTGATAGATATATCGTACAGCTTTACCATCAACTACATTGCAATTTTCCAATAGAATGATCAGGATTAACAAAACAAACCTTTTTCATCTTGTTCAAGTTCTTTAGAGGCTTACTTTGGTGCCTTTGTTGCAATGACAGCTCTTCCACCAATAGTCGTTGACATATTTGAACAGTTATGCTGTTTCTATTTTTACTGATGAGGTAGTGATCTTTCTGTTTTCTGGCATAGCAACAGACAGGAATGCAACAAATCTATCTATAATATAAAAATCAGAAGTGTCTAATTTAGATTAAAAAAAATAAAAGACAAAACAGTGATCATGGTTGCTGGTACTGTTACTTAAAAGCTAATCAGGTAAGAGATGTGTAACATCAAAGAAATATTAACTTCAGTGAAGTGAGGTTATTTTCTGATGCTAGCCACATTAGCAAATTGTTGATTTTATCTGGAGTCAAGAAAGGTCACTTAGTTGTCCTGTTGCCTCATGATGCTGCTTTTTCACGAGTTGTTTCTGCCAGGATTGTCTTCATTACTAATGCCACTGTAATTGCATGGGAGAGTAGGTACACAGCATCAAAGCAAATCTTTGCAATAAACACAGGTACTAATTAAACCTACTGATCAGAACAGTCATAGAGCAAAAGCTAATTTACTCATGCCAATCACTGAACATGACTCATCGTGAACGACTAACTTTTGCAAAAGAATGCATAAACAGACAAAAATATAAGCTTCAGAAAGTACAGTTACAAAGTACTTTGTTTAAGTTGATTCAGAAGAAATGAGGGAAATATCAATAATAAGATTAAAAATTTTCATTTCAGTTTAGCTGTTAAGTCCCTCATGGAGTAGATAAATAGTTTTAGGTACATAGCCTTGACAAGAGCTTTGTCTGTACTATGTATCAGTGCATCACCCTATCTTAGTGCAATACTTTTATCTTCTAGTACTTAGAAAGCCAAGTGAATTAGAATCCCATCATGCTGGGCAATGCCATGCAAATGCACGTACAGCAGGAGATAGTGTCTCAGACACTCTCAATAGATCCTTACTTGCTAAGAAGCCAGGTCAATGACAAAACTGAGACCTGGGCCCAGGAGCATCCACAAGAGGTTCTTGTTCCCAGCCTACCTCAACACTGGGGATCCCAACTGCAGCCAAGCATCTATTTTAGAACATAGACAGGGAAAATGCTTGCTGAATCCTGATAGGGAAATGCTTGCTGAATCCTGAGCACAGAGAACAACTAACAAACCACTGAAGGCTGAAGTCTCTTGCTTTGTGCTATGGTTTATAAGTTCTTAATGTACAACATGCATCATCAAAGAAATGTATAAATGACAGTTTGTTGCTGTTTTCTTGTTTAATCAGCACATTTTATTTAAGTAGATAGAGCAAATACATTTTATAGACATATTTTTGTCAGTAGCACATGGTGTTTTTAGTTCCATTGTAGTGTGCTTTTGTCCTTTACAGATGGAAAAGGACAGATTGCAGATTTCTGCTGAAGCAAGGGAAGACTAGGCATATGTCTTGGTTTATTGCAAATTGCAATTATTTCAAAGTTATTTGAATATTAACAAATTCTTGAGTTTAGGGAAACTATGAATTTGCAGTACCACAAAATTCCATAAAATATAACATTTGTGTTCTATCATATTTCCAATGGTGTAAGATTCTCACAAAAAATCTTATGTAACTGCATCTTTGAATTTCTTTTAGGTTCAAAAAGGACCTCTGAATAAAATCCAGGTAAAACCCCTAGGCTTCACCTGCTTCCATGTCAAAAACAAAGAAAAAAAATGCAAGTACATAGCAATTTCAAAGCACAATCCCAAATCAGTTCCTTTATAATCAGTTTCTAATGAAAAAGTGGCCGAGAGTTGAGAATCTTTTCAGATATGATTTACACGTTGAGTCTGAAATGGAAAGCAAAACCCGAGAGATTTTGCCAAGTTTTGGACTGACAACATTTACACTGCTTTGGTGGCTGCTTGGATCTGACAGCTTCTTGCATCAAAGAAGCCAGTGATTCTAACCCTGCTCCCTCTGCTCTCTCTGAAGGTAGGGAAAGTGTTCTGTTATGTTTCGGGGGTTTTTTTCCTCTTCATTTCAATGACCACCAGCTGTAAAACAGGGATACAAATCATGGTTGAGACTCCTTCCAAATTGTGAAGTTTTGGATCTATGGGTGTGTTTGTCCTTTCAAATGCTCTGACACGTAAGCTAAGTATTTTTTTAAAAATAAATGCCCAGGAACACGTCATGTACTGACTGCTTGTGCTGAAAGCAGCTCACTGCTTCATAGTGCACAGTTTCTACAGCTCCTTGGCTCTGATGAGGAAAAACAATATAATAATGATGCTTGTATACCTGTTCAAATGATTTTATGCTTCTTACAATTTATGAGTTTATTAAGAGATAATTGCATTTTATGACTTATAACTTCACAGCTATTTTCCAGTTCTCAATTTGAAAGATTTACCAAGCAGAAAACCTGAGGAAATAGCAGGGAAAGTTTTATACAGCCTGGAGCTGATGGATAAATGTCTGAAAAACTGTGTATTTCAATTTTTTTCAGATTGAAAAGCTTTCTTCAGTCTCTATAGTTTTTCAAGAGTTTGTCCTGTCTACCTGAAGGAGAATTACTGAATGATGCTTTCATGAAATAACATTTTCATCTGAAGTAACTTGATTTTCTGTCTCTCTTGTGCTGTATCTATCTGACAGTTGTTCAGAGAGGTATTTGATATACCCCTTTTGATGCTGTACATCTCACCTTACTCAGACTTCGACTCTAGCAAGTATCAGTTCCATTTCTACAAATTGGATAAGCAGAACTCTGTCCTGCTCTGCTAGGAGTGGGTTTTTTATTTGCCTTTGCAAAGTCATAATAGCAATTTTGCAGGACCAGAGAAATAATAAAAAACATTATGAAATCTGGATGTTGCATAACATGTTTTGTCTCCAGACAGTGAAACTAAGTTGTCTGTAAACACTTTCCGGTATTGCTGAGGGAAGGGATGTGCTGAAGAAAAGCAAGGGCTGCAGATATGAACTGGAATTTAAATCCCTGCTTACCATTAACTTCACAGGGGTGATGTTCTCATTGTTGATTTCCAGGTCCGTTATTTATGACTTATCATGCAAGATAGGATGTAGGATTGAGAAGTGTTAGGCTTGAGACAGAATTAGCTGTTTCTTAATATATCTCTTGCTACAGTAGCACTTGGAGGATCCTATATTGTGCTGCAGAATAGATCAAAGTGCTTCAGCATGCAGCAAGGTAAAGCAGGTCAGGAACTCTCACTAGAGGATATGGACACATTCAAGTTTCTGCTTCTGAAAAGTTAAGGTGTATTCTAAAAATCTGACAGTCACTAATTGGGGAAAATTGGGGGGTGGGGGAGGTTGCTTTATTTTGTGGTTTTTTTAAGACTATGGAATAAATGTTAAGCTCACGTTTTGAGCCCAGGAAAACTACAAATACTCTATATGGTTCTGAACACATGTATTTTAAATTTAAGAACATTGTCTTCGTGAGAGCTAATGTCACTCCAGACAACAGAACCATTTTTCCCTTCTACTACTTTCTCACATTGGCATCTTCAGACCAGCTCAACCTTGCTATGGATAAGCATTAGTTAATGACAGCAGATTAATTATTATCATCCACATGTAAGTGCTAAAGAAGCATGCAAGTACCAGCAGAAAAATATCTTTTCTGTGTGACTCCCACCTGAAACCATGTTTCTTCTGTTGTCAGCCATAATACCCTCTTCTTGATGCTCCTGAACTGCTGCTGCTAAGATATTCCCACAAATTGTTTCAGTTAGCCATTTCTCCATAGTAATCATCATTTTGTCAGGAGCTGAAGCAGTCTAATTATTTATTGTGATAAATCAACACTTTTGCATGGTGTAAGGAAGCAGTGAGAAAATGCTGGCATTGAACTATACCTTTGGTCCCAGTGGAAGTGAGGTTCCTTCTTCTGCAGCTTGTCTGTTGGAGAAGTGAATAGGAACCTCAGAGCAGAAATAGCCTCAAATCTGTTTCTGCCTTCCAGTAGAAGCATATTCAGCATGAATTTGTGTCTGTGGATCATGTATATATCATTTCACGTTTACTTTTTAATAGAGATCCTGCCCCAAGCAAATTAATAATGCAGCAAGAAGGGGAAAATATTTTTTTAAAATCTCCCTTTTATTAGTAGCTTCCCTAGAAAATGTGAGGCAGAAGTGTTCTTGCCCTCATAGTGTTGCTTTTAAATCAACTCTTGTCATGAGTGACAGCTCTACAGTCCTGTTTCTGCTGCTGTGACTGCTCTTCAATTTATCTGTGGAAAACACTAGGTGTTTACATAAGGAGGCACCTGACTTGACTCTCAATCCCCTGCAAGTAACTATTGAATGTTAAATCCAGAGGCTGACACTCCACCAAAATTCTCAGACCTGTAAGCTTTAACAGCATTTCTGTTCACCATCACGAGATGGCCATGCCATCTAAACATAAGTAATGAAAATCAAACTCTCTAAGAGGAACAGTCTTGGGAGCCTTGATTAGCTCATTCTTTCATGTTATGACTACATAAAGCAGTGAGGAGAATAAAAGATCAGGGACCTAGTCAATACAGTTTTACCATGCTTTTCAAAAGTACCTTCTCCAAACTTTTTCTAAAAGCAAACTCCTACATCACGGTGTTTCTTTCCCTTTCTGCAACTACCTTCAGCATGATACGTCCTGTCACACCGTCAATTTTCCCTGCCAGTATCATTTCAAGGAGGGTCTTGGCCCAGAGGGCTTGATGTGTATGTGAATGGTGAGCCACATTTTTACAGTAATTGTAGGTATTTGGGCTCTCACCACCACCTTTGATTTTGATGCTGGGGGTGCTTCATGAAAGATTCCAGCAGAGAAAGTTCTCAGCAGAGAGCAACCAGCCAGCACTGAGATCTGGCCATAGCACCAGTCTTTCAGGATTAGGACTGTTCATTGAGCTGGCTGCATGCTACAGCAATTTTGCCCATTATCTGTCCCAGAGCAACTACTTTACAGTGGTGGAAAATGTCCTGTATGTAGCTCAGAAAAAATATCTGGCAACCTTTTAAATGTGAGATTTAGTATTAAAGAGTTATGAAGACATTGTGAAGAATTGCAAGACTTGTGAAGAATAATGTATTTTTCATGGTTCAGAAAAGCTGTGTTTCCATGACATTCACATGCCTGTTTTGATGATTGCTTTTGAACTGTCCAGAGGTGCTGCAACACAAATAGAAATAGTCAAATCTCAATTCAGTTGATGAATCATAAAGATAAGGGAAACATTTTTTTTTTTTAAAGAAACATGGAGATCAACAGTGGAAACCTATGGGAAGACGTAGATATGTTCATGTTCTCCAACAAAACGAAAGTAATTGTGTGGCATTTTTCCCTTGGAAATATGAAAAAAAAACAAGGACAGAAAGAGTTTCAGGTCAACCCAAAATATATTGTTTAATTTCAGCGTAACAATTTATTTCATTTTGAACAGATTGTTTTTTGAAATGTGTAATTTTATATTTTGTCTTTATTATAGATTAATTTCAAAATAATGCATGACATATCCAAACTCAAAAAAAATAATTTCAATAAATTCGAAATAGAAAGTCTATGGACATTTTTTAAAAATTCATTATCTGTGGCCATAACTGTTACATTTACTCTAAATTCTCAAAAGCTTTGGTCACCTGAAATTACTTTTCCTCTAAATTTCATCATCAGTGAAAAGTATTGTCCAGATCCTCCATATTAGTAAATTTTTGTGGATTTATTTTTAGTTAAGATGTGCACTCTAACGAGTAAAACAATTTGGTAAATATCCTTTGTAATGCATAAGCTATCATAGCAATTTCTTTGCTGTCATGTTTCAACCCCTTCACATGAGAAACTAGAAATACATTTACAGACACATCCTCAAAGTGGGCAGTGTATAGTTCAAATAAGGGATTCAGAAGAGGCGCTGAAATATATGTGAAGACAGAACAGGTGCCTAAATATAAGTACACCTGAGTGTATTCCAGCTATCACCATAGCTGCTCTGCCAACGTATGGTTTGCTAGAGCAAGCACTAAAGTCATATGCTGTTTGGATCCCTCTGAAGTCAGCTCTTGACTTCATGAGACTCAGGTTTTTACTTCTTTTATACAGTGAAGTCACAGGATCGCAATAGCATGGCAGCAATTTTGCCTGCCATGATTTCATCTACAGTTCCAGGGATTTCTACTACAATGAAAAAATGAGGTCATCTGACAGAAAATTATATTGCTCAAGGAGTGACAGAATGCTTTACTCAGTAAATCCAGGTGGAAAGAATACTAATGGCTCAGAAAAGGTCAAAAATCTTTATTCAAATACAAACTGTCATTCCATTAGTTAGCCTTGAATTTTTGTATTTGCCTAGCATGTATGCTTTTCTCTTCGCTTTGATAAGCATAATGTCAAGCATAATGTCGTATTAGCATTCCTGCAATGGCATATGCATGTGCCTATAGTTGAAGTAATCTCACCAAATAAATGCTGAAAGCTTTGCAATACAGCTTCATGACTTATTCATGAGTCATGCTGTTTGTGAATGAGACCACAAATAACACACACCAAAGGAACTTTTTATCTGAATCACTACTAGTAGTGCCTAATAACTTAGACACAAAGCTGCATATAAACATACATTTGACATTATTATTGGTTTTGTACCAAATTATTTCTAGGTGAGTCAGATAATGAGGAATGGCTTATCACAAGCTTTACATTTTGCTTTTTACATTTGTGTGCTCCTGGAAATATATTAACTGTGTTTTTTCTCTAAGGATCTGTTTCTTTCTTCAGAGTCAGACTGTAACTGTGATGTTTTTATAGGGAAGATATTCTTCAAGTTTCCATCCTTCTTCCAAATTTCCATCCAAATTGTTTACAGAATAAAGTTAGACTATGCTTGGTCTTATTTAATGCATAAAACATACATACTTTTTACATTTATCTGTCAAATACAAAATTATAAATGTAGTGCAAATAAAAGATAAAGATTTGTTGTCAACTGCTTCTCTGTAAATCAAAGCATTTTTATTATGGTGAAAGCTGAGAATTCTTCTTACCATAACTTTTTAGAAACTCATCTTTCTTTAAACATATGTCCATAACTAGAGTCTTTCAAGCCAGGCAGCATTAGTGTTTCATCTGCATTTAAAAATAAGCTTCATAAGGAAAGACTAGCTGAGGATTGTTCTTAAAAAAAACCTAGTAATTTCTTACACATGCAATTTTAAAACTCCTCTTCTGTATAACTGACTTCTTAGCTTCCAATTAAAGGTTGTAAATAATAGTGAGTGTTGATAATTTGGATTCTTCAGAAATAGCAGAAAATTATACTAAATAATGTTGCTTTTATGCAACACATTTTTTTTATGTTTTATCCAAAATTATTTTGGAAGAGTGTTTTCATATGCTAAATTATTCAGAAGGTACTTCCCCATGTCTGCTTACATGTATATACAATAGTATTCAGATAGGTTCTTTTTGGAACAGCTGTTTTTCCCTTTTGTCAGTAATCACTATTCCCATCTGTTATGTGAAAAAATACATGTAAAAAAAATACAAAATATTTTTTAGGTAAGATATTCCGTCTTGGAGAGGGAAGGTCTAAAGTCAAAGAGATGCTCTTGGGGATGATCCTGTGCAGAGCTAAGGGTTGGACTCAATGATCCATGTGGGTCCCTTCCAACTCATCATATTCTGTGATGTTGTCATTATTGCACCGCATGAGGTCTGTGTCCCCCTTCCCCTGGAACAGACTTGCATAAGGTACCCCAGCTCCCTGCGTGATGTTGGAGTAGCTTTGGGCTCATTAGAACTGGCATTGTGGAAGCCATGGAAGCTCAGGTGGGCCTCACCAACACAAGGAGAGACAAGCATCTGGTGAGAATTCTTGACCATCTTGACCTTGAGGCATGAAAGGACACAATTAAGAAAACTGGAGACACTGATGAAGCCACTTTTCAGAGACTGAAGCCTTCTTTCAGCCCTCACTTTGCTTAAGTTAGCCTCAGGACTAGCCATTGGTCCCCACATGCCAAGCAGAACATCTTTTCACCTATGCTTTTGGGGGAGTTAGAGTAAATGATCTCTCAGTTGCTTTTGTTGGAGTTTTTGTTTACTTTGTGCAAATAATTGGAGATTCATTTAGTCAGAGGCTTGAACATGACTCTCTAGTCTACAGACTCAATCTCTTCCTTGCAGATTTTTTTTTTTCATCTGGCTCAATGCGTATGCAATCTCTAGTAGAAAGTTAACCATCTCCAGCAGAAAAGATTGTGATCACCTCCTCTTAGCACAGCAGTTCCTGGTGATTGAATGAATGAGAATTTTCTTATTTCTAAGAAACCTGCATCCGACTCCTTATTTTATGTAAGACAAAATGAAACTGTAAACCAAGATTTTTCACCTCCTCAGTCCTGTAAACATTGAGTCTTAACAAAACATAGTACCTGCATGAAAAAGACCTTGTCCCTAATGTTTTTGTGTGAATCTCAGCACAGTCTGAGAATATCTGGCTAACCTGATCACTAGAAATGAGATATGTCTAAACTGCTAAGTTCTGACAGTTCTGATCTGTCTGGTTTTCAAAATGTAAGCCCTGCTACTGAAGGGAAACTATCAGTTTTTGAATACAGTTTGTATGGAATGTTATCCTAAGTCCTTGTTGCCCAAGAAATGTCATGATCAGGAGACAGGCTGGAATAAAGGATAACAATGAAAATGCTGGTGGCAAAGTCTATGAGAAAGGAATTTAGTTCTTGTGGATAATACAGCAGAAACAGATGTGAACCATCATAAACACCGGGCATGAATTTTTTACATCTCATATGTCTTAATAAATGATAACTAATCTTTTCAGGAAAGGCAAGGAAAAAAGCCTCAGTCTGAATGATTTTGGTATTATTCAGCATTAGGTTGTTGTTTTTCAACATCCTGAAGCATTTTTTCAATGTTTACTTTCTGCTGTTCTTATTTTCTTTGCTGTGGGTGTTCTTGTTGCCTCTGTAATTGAAAGGTCATTGCAATTCAGTATTACAATTATTTATACTTCCTAAATCCATGCTGTACATAAATCCTGCCCCCCAGGCTTATATGCTGAGTGACTTGGGGTACAAAAGTAATTAATTTTGAAGTACTATCACTTTATCTTTCCTAGGATAAAGTCATCCTAGAAGGGAATATTTATTCATCTCTAGCAACAGGAAGGGAGAAGTTCTGCACAGCACCGCATGAATTTATTTAGATGGAGGGAACTCACTTCACCTTTGCCTTTGTGAAATATAATTTCCTCTGTCAACACTGGGACTGCTTTGGTGCCACAGATCAAAACTAGATAAGCTTTATCTTCCACAAGAGCCTCCAACAGTAACAACTCAGCGGGATGAATCCAATTAAATGCAGAAATACAGCGCATTTGTTACAGAACATAAAAAGACAGTTTCTTGATTGGCATTTCAGTACATGCCAAGTCAGTCATTAAATGTAGATGAACGTCTTCTTTTCGTAAAGTCCAGGTTTTTTGTCAGAAGGCGTAACTCGGCACAGTCTCCTGTTACAGTTTATGGGCTGATTTTCTACATAAATCCAGATGCATCTTTTAAAAGAAATTTAATTAAGTCAGCATGACAGAAGCAAAGGGCAAATGGTCACTTTTTGGCAATTAAATCAACAGGAGAAAATGTTCAGAATATAAATATTCAGAACATAGATATTGTGAATGACATTTTAAAATAATGGGCAATAGATTTTGATATCATCACAGAGCTATCTTTAGAAATAGAGAGCAGAGCAGTGCTGGACAGACTTGCCCTGGCAACATAGCACATTGCTGATTCCTGTCAGCAGCTGAACACCTTTCAATGCATAAAGAGAAATGGCTAGTCAGGGAAATGCAGCACTACCTTCCAGGATATTAATTGAAAATATTCAAGGAAACAATGAATTATATCTGACGGTATAGAACACTTCTACAAAAAAATACCAAGCATTCCAAATAAATAGCTGGTCCTCTGTACTGGGGAGACTAATGTTTTCATGGTTTTGCATGAAATCTGCCTTTCTCTTTAATATTGTGCAAATGTCTGTGATTTTTGTCAATCTACAACTAGTTCAAATCTCAAATAGAAACTGCAGTGACTCTTAAGGACATGACTTTCACATCCAAACTAGATAGATGGAACTGCACTCTACTTGCAGATGTAAAGCTTTTCTGTCAATCAGAAACATCTCTTAGGTTCTTTGGAATACATAAGTAGTAGGAGATATAAAATTTTATTAAAATAGGTCAGTGGAATTAAGATGTTTTAAAAAAAATTCACAATCACAGGTGAAAAACAATCAAAATACCCAAACTCATGAGAGAAGTTATCAGTTGAAGACTATGCAAGAAATAATCTTGCATAAATTGTCATGAATCAGCCCATTCTCCCTCTTACTCCACAATTGCAATATATTTTGTTTAAACTTTTCCTTTCTTGAGAATTTATGAAATAAGATGAAGTAAAGGTCAATATCATGAGCATCTCAATGGTAGAAAAATATTTTTGTAACTCTGATATTTACATCACAGAAGAAGAAATACAGGTGTATATTCTAACATTGTATGAAGCTAACCATGATAAAGAGCTCCAGCAACTTGCTGGGCAAGGGGAAAGACACCAAACTCTTGTCCTAATGCCAGAGTTACAGAGTGCATTGTGACTGAAAGAGGTACAAGAATCTTGTAGGTCACTGGTGGAGAGGGCAGAACTTGGCTCAATATATGGGTTGTATTTAAATGGTTCTGATTTACCTCAGCTTTTAAACTGTGTTAGCTTTAAGAGGGAAATGTAATTTTAATTTGAAAGATGCATCACGTAACTTGTAACTTGGCTCTTTCCTGTATATTAAGTCAAAGAAGATCTTTTTAAAAGCAGGAAATACATAATAGATGGTTGCTCCATGAGCAGTTAAATTATTATTGAATAATTTTATTTAGGGCCAGGAACATTAGCTCTTTCAATAAGTAAAAATTGGTCACATCTAATTCATCACCTCAAAAACAATCAAGGAAATTATGCTAGCAATTAAAAATTAAATCTATCTACAGACAAAATTAAAAGGTAAAATTAATGAGTGGGGACTGGATCCTCAAGTGAATTTTTTTCAATAGACTCTCCCTGCAGTAAGTAGGACTTCACTAATGCTTCTCATCCAAGAATAAAGGCTTTGAAACACACTGTTTTGCAGGGCTATTATGTAGATAAGTTATCATTTACTTCTGTTACACACCTCTAATTTAAATAACCCCAGTTAGCTTGAAAGGCATCACGATCGCTGCTTGTGAATCAGCACACACAGTTATTATCTCTGTTGATTACTATCGAACCAGCTAGCCATTGATTTGCTAGCTGGTCATGGTCAGAGTAACCTTATCTTCCCCTACTGGATTTTTGCAGCTGTCTTGTAATAATAAAATAGTTGGGAGCTGCGAATGAAATGCTACTGTGTACATTTTATTACCTATTATAAGCAGCAGGTCTGTCAAAACCCACAGGGCATTTAAATGCAAGAGAAGATCTGCTGTTTCTATCAGCTTTCACAAGACCACTGGGTACAAGTTTTGTAGCACAGGTTTTCCCATCACACGCAACTCAAAGTAAAAGAACATAACTTCCTTTGCAGTGAAATTCAGTGTGGACGTATCTGAGTAGGAGTCATCTCAAACTTCAAGCCAGCATGGTTCATTGCATTATTACATGTATTTATCTGCTGAAATCCAGGAGCAATTTAGTGTTAGGTCCAAATTCTGTAGCTGCAACCCCACTGTCTCTGCCCTCAAACCAAGTTTCAAGTTTGGCTTAAAGATAGCCAGTTTTGGGGGCATGTGGGTCAAGCATACTCAGAAGTTGAGACCTCCAGAATTTCAGTTCCAGACAGCTTCTTTTATGAAATCAACATCAAACAGTAACTTAACTAGGAGTATCTGTAGCGGAAGGCACAGGGAACATTGCTAACCCCTGTGGAATTGTCCAGAGGGAGAGGATGTCAGCTGGAGCTGTTGATGTGATGAGAGGAGATATGCAAATGTTCTCAGAGATTTTAGGTCCACGTGGAAGAAGACTCTAATGGCTACCTGTACCTCCAGAGTCTCAGCTGCAGCTGCTCTGGAAAGCATTTCTTCCCTGATGTATGATAAGGGAATAGCAGACAACTCTTGATATGCTTTTTTTTTCTAGCTATGGTAGGCATCCTTCTGCCCCTTACCTGTGAAAAGAAAATAAAAAAAACCCGGGAGATGTGGCTGGTTTAGCATACTGATCTGACTGGGGCAGCTTTCAGAAAGTAAGGCACATGCAGCAGCTGTGTTGGACTGATGTGTGGGCAAGGAGCCACGGGTGTGGCACATATACAATGCAAGTGTATATGTGGGCAGGAGGGAGTGTTCCCACTTTAACTAAAATTCCTTTTCTCAGTGAATTTCAGATCCTCTGTGACGCTGGACCCATTATTTCAGTGTCTTTGATAAAGAGACTAATTAAAAAACTATAAGACATACCAAGTAACAATGCTGCTCTTAATGGCTGACTTCATGACGATGCGAGGGGAGCCCTTGCAGACTGCCTCTTCTCATTCTTGAGGCTCATGACCCAGTGGAGATGTGCTGCCTTGGTGTCTAGTATAAAGCCTAAGTAACTAGATGCTGTGAAAGTCCTCTTGGATTGCTAAGGCACCTACAGCAGACAGTCCCCAGCCGACTGGGGTACCAGGTGCTAGGGCAGAGATGGGACGGAGGTTTGTCAGACCCTGCTGGGATGAAGATGGAAAAGAACACAAACACTTGCAGTATGTGTAGATGCAGTTTTTACTTGTAGGAGGTATAGTAAATACAGATATCTGGGAGAGATGTGTTCCCTAATCTTCTGTGAATAGCTCATGATTAAACTTTCTCAGCATCTTGCAACATCAAATGCTTTTTCCTGTGATTTATTCAGAGCCTGTAAAGAACTCGAGGCTTAATGAGAATTGGTTAGTGCCTCTTCTCTCTTGACAGTGAAGTCAAAGCAAGGACTCTTCTGTCTCCAGGAAAAATAAGCCTTCAGCTCCTGTTCTCCTCTCTCAAATCTATTCCAGAAGGTTAGAAGGAGCAATATCTTCCCTGTTCATGATTTTGCTACTTTTCTTTTGGGGCAGAAGAAGTGTTATCTCACAGATGATCTAGGGGCAGTCAGTAACACCCAGAACACACAGGGAACAGAGCATTGCTGCTGGGCAAAATTTAGGGCATACACCAGCTTTTCCTATAATTGTTTCATAAATAGTTTTGGAGTTCTAATAGATAATGTTAAAGCAGAAAGAGCTATTTATATATCTGGTGACTTAATTGTTTTAGGTTAAAATCATCGCAGGGGATGAGAGGAAGTCTCACTACATGCTACTAAATTAACCAAAAGAAAACCCCACTTACATAAGTTGGTGACAGTAGTTTGTAGGAGTCATTAAACAACAGATCTTCCAGCTATATTGGGAAATAATGGAATATATTTTGGGTAAATGTGGCCCTTCCTTTTCCAAAAAAAAAAGAAAAGTTTCAAAGAAAGGAGTGAAAGTAGAATTTTGTCTGCAGAACTGTTATTTTAGCAAGGCTTGAATAAGACTTCTACTTTGGCGCACCCACCATTTCATAAACTTGCATGTTGTAAGAAATCATACAATGCCAATGTAAAGGATTTGCCAAAACTGGCTCCTATTGTAGCTTACCATCCTTTTAGATATATAACACAGAACATATAACTTCACAGAGGTAATTAAAAGGTTTCTTTAAATTTTTGCCTATGTCTAGGAGCAGGCAAGTCACGGAGCCAGAACCATCTCTTGTACCAAGAGACATCTCACTGAATTCAGCAGAACTGATTTGTCTGAGAACAACGGAGTAACTTGATTCCCAAATGTACATGAATTTGTATGAGAAATTTAAGACATGATGTAGACTTATGGAAATGTAAGCAATTTGGGATTGATGTAGACAATTCTGTGATTTAAATTCTTAAAATATATAACTTTCATATCGTTTTCACCTGAACCTACACCCTTCTGCTCTGTTGGGTTCAAAACATGAACCAAGTGCATCATGTTCTTCACTGTCTGAGAGGGATGTTGAACCTGATAGCATAGCTTTTTAGTGAGTATACCCTCATTGTTTCACTGTCATTTTATTCTGAACCCTGAAAACTTACTGTTAATAGCTTATGGTATGTAATTGATGTTAACTGTATGAATTAAAGGTTTCTCGTGTAGTGCTTGAACCTCATTTGTTTGGTGAAGTGGAAATAAACTACACATGTGAACATGCACAAAATCATATTTTTGCTCATATTGACAACAAAACCAGAAAAAAAAATTGAAGAAAAAACAACCAAATGTGATGTGGGAAAAAAAATGTATGAGTTTGTTTTGGGAGACTTACTGATAAGGGTAAGGAAAAAAAATCTCCACTCTGACTGGCTTGTAACAGCAATGTATGCAATCATGTCAGCATCTCCAAATTCATTCTGTTTATTAATTGCATAATTAATTGTTTACATATAGAAAGGTTGATTTCATTGAGATTAATATTAACTGTATATGGTTAGTCTTTATTTAAGCATAAATCTCACTGTGGATAACAGGAAATGGAGAAATAGATCCTATGTATCTGTACTTATATTTATTATTCCCATCCTAATTTTAACCTACAATTATGCCTTAGAGATTGAACGAATTTCTGACATATCTTCCTAGAAACAAGCTTTGCATCCTTAAAATGTGAAATTAGTTTTTCTTTTATTTTCCAGTCATTGCTCTGCCAGAATAACAGCAGCTAAACCATAAAATATATGGGGTTTTGGAGTTACTGTACCGTGAAATGTCAGTCCATGTAGTTTCAAAACACTATATGTGGGATTAAACACAACGCCATTCCTTCTGATAGATTTTAAAACTAATACCTTATACAACAGTATGAAAGTGTCTAAGAAATTCTGAAAAGTTTAGTATTAAAACTTAGTCGATGGCCAGAAAGAGTTGTACTTGAAAACGTTAAATTAAAAAGGTACTTTGTCCACTTCTTTGTGATTTTTCTGGTATCAAAGTTGAGTGAATGGCTAAACTAAGGTACCCAGTGACATTTTAGATTCCCCTGAGTGCCTAAGACATCTGCAAGGAGCTCGCAGGTATGACACAGAACATATGGGAGACCTATGCAGTATCAGCTGTATGCCAAGTAGGATACCCTAGGAATTTAAAGAAGCATTGGATGCCTACTTGGGAAACTGTCCTGTCCCTGAACTTCTGTGTTTTTCCATTGATTCATTTGCCATTAACTATGAGTCAGAGGGTTAGAACAGAGAGTAATTAGCTGAGAATTACTATTTGTCCTTCAGAGATAGGAGATGGCTCAGGTACATTGTTTGTGGAAGTCTGACTGACACCTAATTTAATCCAGCCTTTGAAAAGTGACACCAATTGTTATCAACAAAGATGAAATGTTACATGGTTGCCTATGCTAAAGGTATGAAATCTGTTTGGATGTACTGGGTATGCATATTACACATAGGATGATCGAGTTGGACTAATAGAGCTTTTTCAGGAGGGGGTGAATAGATTCGGTTAATTTTTTGCTGGACTGGACTGTTTGTGGGCTAGAACTCAAGGCTATTTTGCCACAGGGATATTTCAATGAGAAGACTGGAAAGGTTAAACTGTATCAACAGAACTGTTTTAATGATCTTAATGTAAAAATTATATAAGCGGTTATTTAGCCAACAAAAATGTAGTTGGAGTAACACAGAGTTAAAAAAATGTTTGCAAAGAAAATGAAGAGGGAGTATAAAACAACATGCTTGAGGGGTTAATTCTTTGGTGTGATTTTCCTTGGACAATATCTTTAGCAGCTATTCACTAGAAATGAATAACCAACTGTTTAATACTTTTTGCTTGTTAGTGTTCTTTTGACTGTATCAAACATTAATTTTATGCCTTATTTGTTTGGGTTTTTTCTGCCCCAGTTGTAAAAATTCACATTAATAGCTTTCAGGTAGATGTCCAGATATGCAAAATGAATAGCTGCACAATTTCTCCTGGTTCAATACCCATATTATAATTCCCACTCAAAAGGAACTTCAATTTGGTAAAACAGAACACTAATTTAAAAACTAGTCAATTTTCAAATATAGGAGGGAGCTCAGCTAACCAATTTAGGCTTGCAATCTATTTATTTCAGTAATATTTTCTAGTCATGATTCAAGCAAAGAATTATAGAATAGTTTGGGTTGGAAGGGACCTTAAAGATCATCTAGTTGCCAATATCAATCCCCTGAGAAACGTCACTCATCACTGGTCTCCCCTTGGACATCAAGCTATTGACCACAACTTTCTGAGTGTGACCATCCAGCCATTTCTTTATCCTAGGAGTCCAACCATCAAATCTGTGTGTCTCATTGTACTATTTAGATAATTATTAGATTGTTAAATAAAATTCTGACCAAGAGGCTGTGAGAGTCAGTAAAGTTTCTCACATTACTTCAGTGGGCATTATAACACACTATGATTTACTTAGCAGCTAGCAGGCTATTAGCTGTTATCTGATGTATTGGATATGACAGGATTTTGACAGTGATGATGTAGAGGAGTGAATCTGTTTTCCTTTTATTTATGGGCTGACCCTCCATCAGTTGTCAGAGCTTAAACTTGACCGTGTAAGATGAGCTTCAGCAACTATTTTTCAAGGGTATATAGAGTCTCCATAATAACTATAAAGACCACTGGAATGAAGAGATTTTTAAAGATAAATTGCTAGATAATGTCAGTTTGGTCATGATAGACCTGTTAAGCTGCCATAATCCAGCTTAAGGATTCTGTAACTAAGAAAAACTTCTCTAGGAATCTTAACTTCTTCCGGGTTTCTCAATTTTTATTCAAACTGCCCTACCAAGATCTCCCAAATTCTGAATCTGCGGGTTCACTAAGTGTTTTGTATGAAATTGAACCAGCTTCTTTGTACTACTCCTCTGAACTGTTTACCAAAATCCAAACCTGAGCAAACCTTCCACTACAGCAATGTCATTTATTCTTACAAACTCACACTCCCTCTCCTGCTGCAATTTTAAATGAAGCATGAGGAGTGCTGTAGTTATCATGACTCTTTCACTGAAATAGCTGCTACCAGAACAGGTTGAAGCTCTTTAAATCATTTTATCTATGGCACTAATGTTATTAGCTACAGCCATACAGGTCACAAGGCAGCACCTTCTGGGATTTCTTTAGAGCCACTAGATGGTAATGACACTCAGAATAAATAAGTTACCAAAGTGAGCAAGTAGCTTCAAAACCATATCAACTCTTTCAGGGATGGGGACACTTTTATAAGATCTAGTTACAATGAGATTTTCCAAGTACAAAATGGACTAAGTCTGCAATTTTTGAGAACAGAACCTGACAGTGTGTTTTACAAAACAACTGACAAGTTCCAGCCTAAATGACAGAAGAATTAAGTTTCAGGGATGTTCAGATCTTATATAAAAAGACTGACAGACTCCTGTAGTTATAGATAATAAAATTGCTACCAAAGACAACTTTGAAAATAACATCATTTTAAAACACTAACTACACTATTCATGACAGTCGTGTGAAACACAGACTAGTCACAATAAAAAAAATTAATGGTAAGGGTCATGAGTAATACCGGTCGCCACACATGTAACTCAAACATTTTCAAAATAGTTCATTCTTTCATATCATTGTTTTTGGACATGTGTTTAATAATCATCAGTTTTCAATACATGCTAATATTTAGCATTTTGTATTTCCCAAGGTTCTCAAATATATACATTGGTATGGTTCCTCAGAGGGCATTTTATAAAGAAATGGAATGAAAAGGATGATAAAGACTACTAACAAATTGTCTTGTGTCTCTAAAGGCTAATTTCTCAGAGTTAACTGTGAGTGTTTCGCACAGTGCTCTCTGGACCCTGAATTTTCCTAGAATATTAAGTATGTTGTCACTTATTTCATGGGCAGAAATTCAAGCAAGTATACTAGAAATAATAAAATGGGGGGGTTATGTATATTTGAACAATTTTCAGCTAGACAATAATTTGCTTTCATATCCTTCCTCAGCCCTTTTTGAAGGGACTTTCAGCGACATTGTGGTTAGGTGCAGGTCTTTTTCTACTAAAATATTTACCTGGTTTATATTCAGGTTGCTTTTGTTTAACTCCAAAAATGAATAGACAAGACCAGCTTCTCAGGCGCTCTATAAAACTTTAAGCTTTTCTAATTCCTTTTAACAATTTGTCTCATTGCTACTCCAAGAGGAGGCAATTAATCTTGTCTGTTAAATAGTGAATGTGCAGTAATGGAACATATTCCAAAAGTTTTAAGAGTTTGTTCACAGTTTATGGCAGAAAAAGCAAAAGGAGGGAGAAATTCATCTATCAAGATGAAATGCTGAAAGAATACCTTATCATTATAGATTATAATATTAAAATAATATGTTCTTATCAAAATCCTATCCAAGTTAAGTATCTCGTAACTTTACTGAATAAACATTCTAATCACAGCAGAAGAGTAGTTATCTGCAATTTGTCATAGTGAAACATGAGATTGTAGCAGGTATTTCACCAGCATGAGATTGTAGCAGGTATTTCAGGATGAAGAGACATTTTTTGCCAAAGACTATGTCCAACCTGAAGGATTAGGAGTACCATTTCTGGGCTCAGGTGCTTGCTTTCAACTCTGCATGGACCTAAAGACCACCATACCCTCCTCCTCCATTTTCAGACAGGCCGAACAGGACAACCACGGAGCAGGACTGTAGTGAATGCTGACAGTTTCCATGTCATAGAATCATAGAGTGTCTTGAGTTGGAAGGGACTTTAAAGATCGTCCAGTTCCAAGGCAGGGAGACCTTCTGCTAGACCAGGTTACTTAGAGCCCCATCCAGCCTGGCCTTAAACACTCCCAGGGATGGGGCATCCACAACTTCTCTGGGTAGCCAGTTCCAGTGTCTCATCACTCTAGCAGTAAAAAATTTCTTCCTAATATCTACTCTAAACCTACTCTCTTTCAGTTGAAAGCCATCGCCCCTTGTTCTATTCCTATATGCCCTTGTAAAAAGTTCCTCTCCAGCTTTTTTGTTGACCCCTTTCAGGTACTTCCTTGCTTGGACCACTTTATTCAAACACTTTTAGCTCAAACAACAACATTCTGCATGTATTGCATATACAGCTTAAATACATACAGTAACTGTTTATTACCAAATGTGAACAAAAGACAGTTGAGATTTAATGAGCTAAGTATTAGCATGCTCAACACCTCCAAGAGGACTCCCAGGGGCTTTCTGCTGCTCAGGCAAGTATCAGTCAGGAGGATGGCCACGCTCCACTTCTTCTGTAATCAAATCCTTGGCATTGCTGAGTTGCCATCTTCAACCTGCTCTGTTTTCTCTCCTTCAGCATTTCATACCTCTTCAATCTAGTGTTTTGTTCTCTTGAAATCTTGAGCTGCTCAAGACCATCTCCATAACAACCCTATCGGTTTAAAATTTTGCCTTTCTTATGGCTTGCAGAGAGTTTCACAGCTTCCTCCTGTTTTAAAAGTATCCTTAGAAGTCCAAGGTTACAAAACTGAGTTCCACTAGAGTAAGCGCCCTGGGTTCTCAGATCTGCACAGAGTAGGTTAGACCCTACAGCACAGATACAGTCCCTGAAACCCGTCAGATCTTTAGCTTACCTTTTAGAAGAGTCAGAATTTCACCTGTAGAACAGAGAATTGCATCACCAGATCTTTGTTCTCACTCCTGACCAAAGGACCTTAACAGAAATAAGTATGGGCAATGAGACAAAACAATTAAACATCTCTGTCTCTGTAAGAACATAGCCTACATTTCTAATCTTGAATGGTGATACATTTTGAGAAATTTTTACTTCAAATATTTCTTTAGTATCCAAATCCATTTTTAATATCCAATATCTTCATTTCAGAATGATTTCTTTTGAGTTGCACATTTAAATAACCTCTGTTTCTTTCATATGTTCTGATATAGCTAGTGAAAACTGTTTTCTGAAAAGATTAAAAAGGAGTTATTGTAATCTCTATGCCTCAGTGCACAGAACAAAAGAAAGAACATGCAAATTTGGGGTCAGGGAAGGACCTAAAAGAAATTATAACATTAGTCTCTTCTGTGGTAGTTAGCAATAATGCAGTATTCATCAGTTCCCAGGCTAGATCAGCTCCTGCAATTTTAACTATGGAGTAGTTTACTAAATAGATTATGTATGAAGACATCTGGAATATTGAGATCTTTCTGATGGTTTATGAAAACTGCAGCCTCTATCTTCAAAGGTGCCTCCCCAGAAAATTTAATCAGAAATGCAAGTCACTGAATTTCTTGCCAAAATATATGGCGTGTTTTCATGCTTCTAAATGCAGAGTGGGAGCAACATAATATTGATCTAGCACAAGTTAGATCTACTGTGCAGGTAGAGTTAATACAAGCAGAAATTTATTTATGTGGAAGATTCTTCTCCTTGATACCTCACAGCCTACTCCTCTGTGTTCCCTTCCCTGCCTACCTATACCGCTGAGAGTTATCCAAGAATGCAAACCACTGCAGGACTTATTTTCTGTATTACTATCTTTCAGGTCTTGTGTTAGTATGCAAGGAAATATTATGTATGTTTTGTGACAGAACTTGAACCTGCGACATACTGGGTGGTAGAAGGGAGGAATGGGGCCTCTCATTTGGTTTTGTTAACCTTTTAAAAATCAAAATATCAAACTTGTCTTATTACATAAAGTATGAAAGAGAACACCTTATGTTTTACAGTATGGAGTTCAAACATTTCATCAATAATGTCCTTCTCTTTCAGTGTTAGGTCATGAAACATTTCAGCATGAATTTTTAATTTGCAAGTTTTGGTTGATCTACATGCTGCACTCCATGCAGCATTGAAGAGGCACCAGCAAGGACTGAGGCAGTTTCCTCTTTCTTTTCTAAACTGCAGAGAATGCTACTGGTTCTGTAAAAACCCTGTTGGAGATGCTGCATTGTCCTGTGCTCCCTAAACAAGATTATTTTTTCACATATTCTGTCTTAAGGAAATACTGTCTTCCAGTGTTCAGGAAAAATATGACATCGTTTTTTTCTTCTTTCAGTCTGAATAGTTTTTACATAACCTTCTCCCTGCCCTGAACTCTGTCTACCCTACTCTACCACCCAGAAAACCCAACACTATGACACACATATCCCCCAAACAGACAAAGATCTGAGGAGGAACCTTGCCATATGTAGGGCAAGTCTTCGTCAGAAATATAAATGCTCACAGAAAGCTCTCTCTAATTCTGTGTAAGAGCAGTAAAGCTATTTTCATTAGCCTCATCAAGAATTAGGTCATGTCTGTTTTCTCTTTCAGAACCAAAAAGGAAACACTGCCTAATATAGGGAAATTTTTATCACAAATGATGTGACTTTTAACATCCCTAATACACAAAGAAATAGCTGAGGTAAGAGCAAGTGAAGTCTTGAAAAGGAATGCAGACAACTACCCTAGAAACTCTCTCACTCAGTAATACTTCAGATTTGATAATATTTCTGTCTCCTGTCAAGTGCTTAAGTCTTTGTACTCTAAGGAGAAAAAAAAAGTGCATTTTATTTAATGACTGTGATATGGTGCTGAGCATCGTTGATCTAAGTTATAAGATGTGTGCATTAATAAGGATATATTATTGTGTTTTAGTAGCTTCTGGGGTGTTTTCACAATTATTATCAATAGACAAGACATTACTTTTATGCCCAGACCAGAAACAATTGTACAAGTTCTTTCTGGACACAAAAAAAGAAGGACAGAAGAACTGTACAGGCAACAATAGGGCACTCAAGTCTTGGAGAGATCACCTAGAGTTCATACTCAGTGCTGGGTCCAAGAAGGTTGTTCAGGAATTGAAGAGTACCCAGCAGAATGCCCAGAGAGTAGGGCTTGAAGGAACTGGGCTCTTTTCATTTGGAGACAAGCAGACCAATTTAGATGAGGAAGTGGAGTGGTGTCTGTAGTTGCCTAGGGGAGCATTACAACTAAAACGGATCCAAACTCTTCTGAAAATGGATCCTGATATAAGCAAATGGCAGAACAACTGAGAGTGCCCATAAATTGCAATTTGAGAGGAGCGTATTAGAGGTTAGGAGAGTCTTCATTGCAGCACTGGAACAGGCTGCTAATGTGGCTATAAAAATATGTCCATGGAGACTGTCAGATGTGGCTAGAAGAAGCCACACATGACCTTATCTAGACTGGGACTAGTCCTGCTTCAAGTTGGAGGCTGGACTCAATGACTTGATGCCAGAAGTCTCTTCCAACGAACATTTCTATGAGAACAAAAGTATAAGAAAATGCAGTACATGCCTGGTATGTTCCCTAGTTTTATAAGCAGTAGCTGGAACAATTCACAGTGTTTTCTACAAGCTTTCATAGAAATTCTGCTTCAAGCACAAGATGGTGCCTACCCCAGTCAAAGTGAGGAAGCATGTCAAGATCAGAAGACTGAGATACTTGAAGCTTTTTCTCCAGGGATCCTGCTTTAAAATGTCATTCCCTTTAAAGAGATGTTCATCATAGATAATGTTATATATTATACTATATTAATTATATTATATATTGGATTTTTAGTGGAGAAAAGAAGGGAGCTTTGAAAGGTTTCTGCTCTGACCGTGAGTGGCCTCTAAGGAATAGAGCTCAATACAACCTGGTCTTTACTTTCTAATTGATGGCTTTTTTACTGTGAGAGAAATTTGCAGTTGTTAGCAAGACTGTCATTATTGCTCACAAAGATCAGCTGCTCTGTTCACTGAACGATGTGCTTTTTTTAATTCACAGAGGTTATTTTGTTGATAAGAAATTGGCAACATAATAAATTATCTCTAACTTTTCTCTTTCTACGTGCTATGGATGCGGTTATGAAGTGTTTCAAATCAGGTTCCCTGAATTGTAAAGTATTTTGTGTCTCACTGAAAGGCCCAGCTTCAACATAGACCAAACCTAAGCAGAAAGTATCAAAAAACATGGTTATGATTTATTTCCAGCATAACAAATCAAGACTTGACAATCAATATTTGAAAATCAATACTTCACAAGCATTAAAAACTTCTTAAGATGACTGTGGTAAAAATCACCTAACAATACCACGTGATCCATTTGCAAGTACAACCTCAAAAATCGAGTAAAAAAAGGAGAAAATTGCAAATGAAAATATTGGACAGATGGATGTATATGGATATCTTATTTCAGACATCCTTAGTCATAGCAAAAAGATGAAATGCAGTGTTTGAGTAGAAAAGGGTTGTCAGAGCAAGTCTCTTTCCATCTTGAAGAGCAAAATTATTTTTGAGGAGAGGAACAAATTATTCATAGCACCAACAGCACTACAAAATAAAATGAAACTAAAACATTTTCACAATGCAGTGGATAATTTCAGAAGTATACCTTATAAGTAGAAGACCATGACAATTTCTAACAAGTGAATTTCCTTCCTCTGCCCAGCTACTAATGGCATCTATCTTTGTCATCTTTAGTTCACTCCTCCAGCTTGCTCACAGACTAAAAAACACATTTTCTCACCCTTCCTATCCCTGTTGGCATATTCTACCTCCTGACTGATTATTGTTGTTGTTTTCAGTACCCATCCACCTTTGTTTATTTAGCAATTGTCAGTCTATGTGTAGCATACTGCAGCTTCTCCTCTTAAAAAGATCTGGACCACCTTTCCTCTTTAAGCACTCCTGCTATTTATTTCCACTTGCTGCCTCACTAGCTGTGATGTTTCCTCACTCCAGAGCTCATGACCCCTCCAGCTGCCTTCCACTCTGCTGAAACTGATCTGGCACGTGCTCCAACACCTCCTTCCCAGCCAAACTTCACAGCTGCTTATCTTTCCATACCCTCTTTCTGAGTCAGTGCTCCGAAGACCACTGACATCTTAGCTTTCCCACCCACTCCTCATTGCTCTTTGCTCTTTCAGTGCATATTCCAAAGGGTTCTTCTCCACTAACCAAAAGGAAGTTAATTTCTGTTAAAAGCAGCCACTGGGTTTTGCATATTCTTTGAAAGAAAAACTGGTCATTGTGACAACAGGGATAATTTTTCAATCAAAAAGAGGCACAGTTTGCCTCAGTCACCAGTTTTGTCTCTTGTAATTTACCTTCTGCCTCAGAAAAATTCTCAGCCAGTAGCTTTCATCCAATTTTCTTTGTTTGCTCCTTAATATTCACTGTATCATGAGTAGCAACTCTGAGGTTATTCATTTCTCTATCTGCTTCCTGTCCATAATCAGAAGTTATGCACTTATCTGAACTTGATGCAGATAGGGACAGAAATTCATTCCTCTTCCTAGGAACTCTTTTCTTCTCTGTTCTCCGCTGTATAGAGAGGAGCGGCAGCATGTACAGACATCCACACCAATACAGTGGGAGAGTACTGAGACTGAGATCCTGCTGTAGATGTATTTGCAAGGTTACATATCTCTCTGTCACATAAGCTGATGATTTTTGGAATGTACTGGTTGCTGTAGACCAGATCTCTCTAATGTCCCTTGGTAAGGGATATAGGACTGTATGGTCCAGCTGGAAGACACCAGGCTGAATCCTGGATGAAGGCTGGCTCTGTCTGCAGCAAGTACATGTCATCCCTTGATGCCAATAGCCAAAAGGCTTTTTTTTGGGCTGCAGCCATGTGGACTGTCCTTTGCAAACACGTTGTTACTTCTGCCAAACCAGTGACTGAATGTACAGAACCATTTTCTCCCTGTTAAAGGAGTGGCCTTCTATAGCTATGAGCAAGGATACAGAAAAACTTTACATGGCTTCTTGAAGCCAGGATCATATTTAAACTGGCCAAGACCTTGGCAAGGATTAAAATAGTCTCCAAGACAGTCCAGGTAATTTAGCACTTATTCTTCATTCTGCCACTTCCATGGGGAATGGAATGGGGGGAGATATTTTTTTGCTCTAGAAACATGTAGCCCTGCAGAGGTGTAGGGACCAGTAAGTAGAGAATGAGGAAATATCAGCACACAAAGTGGAAATAGGTAAGATAACAGTGTAATGTAGAGCGATAAAGACAAATGTTATTCCATTTTCTTCTGTATTTTTGGTGGGCTTATTTATGGTGTGCTTGCTGTTTAGTGATTTTATGAGCAACCCTCAAAGGATTATAATACTCTTTTTTCCAGTGTGGGTGGATCTATTTCCACATTGTTTTGAATGTTGCCTTTTAATCACATGCCGTTCAGCTGTGCATGGAGTTTAAGCTCTGTGCAAATCCCTCAGATATACCAGAACAACTTGTTTGTTTAAAGTGAAATCCCTGAGAATGCTGCAAGGCAGAAATCTCTCTGGAATGAGGTATTTGCTTTGGATTTCTTGTAGTGCTGGGGAAAACACTCCCACCTCTTGCTAGCAAACAGTGAATATGGAATGATTTGCCTGGGAGTTTTGTCTTTCAAACCCTAGCATCTCTTGCTGACATGTTGGACTTCAGCAGAAAAGTGAACTGAAAGCTGAAGAGAAAAATGAACACTACAAACTCCTTGCCATTCAATGTCAGTTTTATATTTCTACCTAGCACATAGTACCCTATGGGTACAGAAGAAGCTTCTTCCAGCACCTTGAGCCTGGGCTGATTCCAGACTAGCTTTGTTCTTGTAGGCCAGTTTGGGGGCTGATTCAGGTAATGTGACTGGGAGGTTGCAGTTTCAGAAACCAGGAGATGCTGTACACAGAGACCACAGACACAAACTCTTCAGTCATTGGTGTTGGGCTTGCTGAAATAAAGAGAGAAGATGCTGAGATAAAACTGAATGTAGCAGAACCTTTGTTGTTGCCTTCAGTACAGTCAGGATTTAGTTTTGTCTAAATTGGTCATCTGCACATTAGAGTAATAGTACCAAAATCCTGCACACAGAAACTGAGCTTTTTTTTTTTGTTGTTAGGGTGCTGATATACACCTTAAAGGGCAGAAGGGATCCAAATCCAGCTATTAAAGCCAACAATACCATTAATAGTCGATTGGGTGGTGCACAGTCCTGAATCACTGAGTCCCTGATACTATATGCAATTGAATGAGACAGTCTTTCTCTACTTCCACCTTCAGGAAACTCCTCCTGGAAGACTGGCAGTTCTGATGGTTAGGCTCCATTCTCTATTTTCTCCACTTTTATTTGTGACTAATTTGTATCCATCCATTCTTATGCCAAGTCTACCTTTCACTTTAAGTAATTCTCCCCACAGTGTTACAGGCATCTCCTATGCTTGTTAGGCTCATGACCTGGCTTCTCCATCCTGCAGGTCATCCTGCCTTTTGTTTCATTCACAGTTGCTTACTCCTGACTGTAGTGCTAAGAATTATATGCATTTTCCTAGTGTTTTCCATCACAATACAAATTCCTGCACATATATCCAGCCTTCATGCACTAAATCCTATGCAAATGAAATACCTTTCATAGTTGCTTCTTTCCTTGGCTTAATCCCTTGCCGTGTAACACCCTTTTACATGCATACCATAAAAATCCTAAGTGGGTAGTGCTGACTACAAAGGGTTAGAGCAGGCTGGAACAAGCTGGGAGAAGGGGAATGCAGGATACATCATAGCTGAGCAGCAATGCTGATGGTTGCCAGGTTGTCTGTCAATACCCAGCTCCCCCTCTCTCTTGGTAGGAACTGATGCATCTTGGAACATCTCTGGGACACATCATTCGAGTTTCTCATAGTCAGCCTGTGATTATTTGGCTTTTCCTTTCCAGAGTTTCCATAGGTAAGAGTGTATTTATAGCAAAAAAATATTCAGTTTTGTTATACTTTATATAAGAATATTCCCGAAATTTTCATCTTGCCCCCATTTCTTGTCAGTTTTTAGCTGGTTTTAGCTCTTCTAATGTCAGAATTAAAAATTCTGCAGAGTATGTTTAATCAAGATAATATCCTCGAACCTTCCTGTTTTTTCTATGTGAACATCCATGGTTCTCTGATGTGTTTTTTAGAAGAATGAATTATATTATCTTTCAAAGTAGTCAAAAGTATTGAAGCCTTAAGTCTTCTGCTTCTAAAGTCACAGAAGTACAGCACTTGATTTATAAAGCAATGCTTGCCTTTTTCCCTCTTGGCTCTGGATATTTCCTGTTACTGGCAGGTTTTCCAAATCAATTTTGAAAAGAAGATAAGACAGAACCTATTAAAGATAATATTGAATATCTTTCACTTTAGTTTTCATAGTCTTTCAGAAAGAAGAAAAAGGATAACTAGATTCCCTTGCTTGTGGCCAGACCTGTCCTCCTTTTCCTGGGATTTCTGAAAGAAGAGACAGTAACAGCTTTGTTTTGCACTTGTATCAGTGGACTTGAAATTTAACAATGGCATTGAGGGCAAGGAGAGAAAGTGAGAAAGCAAACTTGTATACTTAAGCAGCTATCTCGTCTCTGGGTCTTGTCCTTCAGGAACTTAGTCTGCATTGGTAAGAAGTTATGAGACCTCAGAGATAACATGAGCTGGAAAAGATAGGTTAAATTAGCCCAGATTAGATTATTTGGGATCCTATGAATAAACCAGGATAGATTAATTGTAGAAACAAGAAGAGATTACATTCAAAGCACTGGATTAGATGGACTAGATAGCTCTGGGAGAGCTACTTCTTGAGTAATTTGAAAAAAATTACTTAAATTCTTCTTTAAAAGTTCTTTAAAATGTTCTTAAAAAGTTAACAAAAAGAATTCTTCCCTTTGAGTTACTAAGGTAATACAATCATGATAAAGATTCATGAAATTCTAAAATGTGCAAGGGTATAGACTTTCAGTACAGAGAAGCTGTTAAGACACTGTAGAAAGCTCTAGTGAAACCTTATTGAAAATATGGGTATTAATCCTTTAAAATATCAATTTAGTCCGGAAAAAATGCAGAGAAAGGTAATTATGGAGAAGAGGGAAATTCCAAGTCTTGTTTATTAGAAGCTAGAATTACATTTAGTCAGCATAGTAGGGGAAATAAATATCAACTAACAGAATAATGCATCAGTATTTTTTGAAAAAAATATATATATGACAGCAACACAGAGATTATCTTAGATTACCTGGGAGACACAGCCTAAGGTTCTTGATACATTTTATTAAAAAAAAAAAAAAAAAAAAAGACAAAAACAACAAAACAAAAAAAACAAAGCCAGAATTATTTTTTCTATGGAATGATCATTTTCTCTCAAAATTTTAAATAGCTATACGCTGAAATACAATAAAAAGTTACTGGAGGAGGGAATGGGTATTTTGGCCCAGGTTAAACAGAAGATACTCAGCACGTTACATAGTTAGACACACTATCATGATCTAACACAGGTCATAGCTGGGTTATTTTCTTACATTTTGTCTGAATTTCATAGGCTTATTTGGTGGACATTTTCATCAGTCATAATCTTAACCAAAAGAGTGTCATTTTTTATTCATGTACTATATCTGAACTTTTCCCTGCAGTTAGTTTCCTTGGTTCAGCGATTTTAATGATTTTTACCAAGGAAGAAAAATTACAGAACAAAGTTGGCAGAGGTAAGGTCAAAAAATGCATTATACCAGCCATGAGTGCCTATATTTTTTTTATCAACCTTATTATGAACAAGGGTTAACACACTAAGCCAGTGCAGCATGTGTTTGCTGAAATCTAAATGAATCCTGGAAGCTGACACTTCTGCGCCTGCTGATGATGGCACTAATGTACTTTTCATTAATTTGCCACAGCTAGAGATTTTGATTCACAGACATAAAAAAATCAAATTGATTTCTCTTCCCTCCCCTCCTCCCTCCCTTCCTTCCTTCCTTCCTTCTTATAAGCCCATTTAATTCACAATGTAAAACTGTGGACCAGCAGAAAAATGCTGGTTGGGTAATAGGAGGTGTAAGGACCACTGCTTGGAAAATTAGACAATCAGTTGTTTATCCACTGTTAATACTGAGGCCAGATTGAAATGTATGTATAGACAGAGGACCATGCATCCAATACTTAGTCTCTGGGGTGATACTGAAATGGCTGAATTCTCTAACATCTGAATACCAGACTCAATAAAGCACCTCAGCTTTAATTTTTTCCTGAAATAAATTAAGCACCTAAATAAAAGTTAGGAGTGCAGATGTTGTATTGAATCTGGGCCATGGTGTACTTCTTTCCTTTATTCTCAGTATTGCTGAGAGTGACAGGGCAGAAGGCTCTCACTGAGATCTTTTCCAGTTCCATCAAATTCTCGAAGAAGCATTTAAAACTACAGTGAGGTAGAAAACTACTGTAGAAATATTTCTTATTAGTCTCTGTTTGATGACAAAACAGGGGAAGGACAGACAGGGAGGATCAAAGAGAAAAATAATAATCACAGGGCTGATGCCATTCGAAGCCGAATGTGAGGGATGTATAGAAGGATGCTTACAATACCCATAATCAAACTAAATACAAAACATCAGAGGAAAAGCTATTTGCTATTCTTCAGTGTCCTCTTTTTAAACTACGACATAGAGATGAAAAGAGTTTCTTCTTTTATTCAGATATGTGTAATGACAGTAATAATAATGATTTGACACACATTATGGCAAGAACAATTTCCGTACTGAGTCCCCATTATCTTCACATCATATCTGTTGCTGACAAAAGAATCTAGCATCTCTATCTTACAGTTCCAGCTGCTGTTGACACTAGGCAGAAGATAGAAAATCTGTGCTTCCCTAGCTCCCCCCTTTCTGTCAGGGATCCCTTCACCTTGCCGCAAGGACCAAAGGTAGAGAACCTGTGAGCACCCCTTTGACAACCCTTCTGATGAAGTGAGACAGGAACTGCACTTCTAGGATACAGGACCAAGATTCCTTAATCACCTCTTTGCAAGGCACTGGGTAACCACAATTCCTTCATGAAACTGCCAATTTCACTTATTTTAAGGAATATTCAACACTTGCAGGGACCTAGCCCCAAGTTTATAACTTCTCCTTTAAAGATCTCACAGTTTGCAGAGATTATGGCTTCTGTTCTGTTAATCATATGAATATTTGTCATTCTGATGTGGCAGACAAATGCCTCAATCAGGTGAAGATCGATCTTAGACTTATGAGAAAGCCACAGAGTAAAGATTCATTCTAAAGCTATTCCTCAGCTTTATCTTGGCCCAGCACATGGCAGTAGACTTTAAGACTGGTAATCAGAATTCCCCAGGCATTTAGACCTGTCTAATACCAAAAACATTAATCTTGTGTCTGTAAGATACTCCGGAGATCTGTTATCACTTGGAACACACTAACTATGTGACTGCTTGCACTTAGTAAGCAACAACAGTGCATTAATTTTGTTTACAAGATTTTTCTTCCATATGTATATTCATCTCACCTGATCTATGGTTCTTACTGAGATTTTCCAATGCTAGGTATTTAATTGAAAATAATTTTTTTGTAATATTTGTAATATTTTCTTTTTTTGTAGGAAAATTTTAATTATGAATATTAAAATTCAAGTTATGCTAAAGACTGGGGTCAAAGTAACACTTTGAAAAGCAAAATAAAGCTTCATCTCGCTGCCAAAAAACCAAATGTTTCTATAACATAATTAATTAGGAATAAGTTACCACACTATTAAGTTATGGATTAATTTGCATATGTATTCCCTGTAACAAATCAATATATGGTTATATATTGATATATATAAAATAAATAAAGTAAATAAATCCTGCAGATACATGGGGGTGCAAGCGTGTAAGAGTGGTAGGTGGCCTCTGGAACATTATCTAACATTTTAAGCTGAATAGAAGCAAGCCTTCTACACCGAAAATTTCTTAAAATTTGTGTTCTCTAAGCATCAGTCTATCAACCACGCTGCAAGCATTTCACTTTCCCACAGAGCCCTTGGATACCCTCCAACACTTTCAGGTTTGGAACTGACATTTTTGTATTGAGAAGTGTGCACCTTGAAGCTCTTCCCTGGCACAGCACTTCAGGATCACAGAGAGCTGCTCAGTGGAAAGGAAGGGAGTAACAGCACACACATGCTCATAGTTGTTCATATTAAGATGCTCTTTCCCTCAATGTATTGATTTAGTCTGACTTCTAAGTCAAGAAGCCGAACGAAGTAATTCTGTAACATTGCCTTAGCTAAAATCCAGCTAGACACAGGATAAAAAAATCAAAAGTTTCTGAGATTGACCTACTCTGTCAAATTGTGTTGTATATGCTCATTTATCTTTCTGCTGGCACAAAGTGTATTGCAATGCTGATGGGCAGGATCAAGTCATAAGTGTTGTTATTCCTTACACATCAAGTACAGATAAGATTGAGGAATTGTGTCTCCTGTACAGAGGACTGGCAGGACACTTGATTGAATATGATTATCAAGTAAAAGAGTAAGGTGGCCTTTATGCCTCCTCTGACCCAAGACATACTAGAAGTGCACGTCTCAAGACACTTTGTAAAATCCTGTGACCTTCTACCACAAATAGCTTATAAATACACTTCTAGTGCCTGAATTTCAGTCTCATCATGAATTCCCTAGAAGTTAATAGGCTCTGTGCTATTCAGTTCCTCTGAAAGTCTAGGCATAGTTTTTAGTGGTACTTTGTAGAAAGGGAAGATAGGAAAACAAGTATGAATATTACATAGATTATAATTGTGCACACAAAACAACATTTACACATCCAAGTATATTTCTTTATGTATTAGAGCGTTCTCAGATTTTATAAAATGACAGAATGCATTTCCTTTAAAAGACTGTCGATTGTTCTTCAGCCAGCTTGCTAAATTAAACTCAGGTTACTGAAAGCAAGGCAATTATCTCTACCAAAAGGTATTAAATCTAAAAAGAACTGAATCAGACACTCTTAGATTAATGTGGAAATGCAGTAAGGGTTTATAATCTTCGCTCAAACATGGCCAAAATAAAAAAAGTGGTGTTGATACTCATCCCTCAATATACATCTGTAACAATTGAAAAGCAAAGCATCAGTGTGATATAAAACAATTTGTATCGTACAGTTGCCATTAGTAATTATCAAACACTTTCACAATTTAACCATCATATATTGATCCCAGGGAAATAGCTACCTGGAAAAAAGGATGTCCTTTCACAGAACTCTGCTATGAACTTCAGTGAAATGATTGTACTGTGCATTGCTGAAATGAATCTTGCAAAAACCAATTCAAGCATACATTTTTTTAAATGCCAAGTAACCATTGTAATAGTTCATTTTCAAAAGGATCTGTTTTGCTAAATGCAATTTCATGATTAAATTAAAAAATCAGGAGGGAAATCATCATGGTAAATCAACTATGCATATAAAATACAGTAAGTACGTCAATGTGTGAATAATTACATGCCAATATAATGTAACAAATGTGAGGTTAATTGCATTACTTACTGCAGTTCTTACATTCCTACAATAAATTTAAAATTCTAATTATTATATTAAGTAAATAATTTTCAGAAACCCTGACAGAAGAGGCAAATTCTAATTTTGATTACATTGTAATCAGCCTCATGATATTTCTTTACACATCATTAAACAATAATTGATGGTGCAGTGCAAATAATTCAGATTAATCCTAAGAATATCAAAATCATTTACCTATTTTTAGCATGATGCATATTCCTGTGGCCTGGAAGAAGAGAAGTGAATTTCTGGCTGATCTCTTAGACATAATTTTTCATCTGATTTTGGTTTTAACCTCCCTGTATGTTCCCCGTACAGCCCCTTTAGAGGTACACTGATAACAAAATTGCTGAGAATTCACCTTTATGAATGAAAGCTAATGGCATCTGCTACCGTGAAAACAGATATTCTTATAAAGCTGATCTTTTTGCTCACTGTGGACTGGAAACACAAAAAATTTCTACCACATGATGGAACTCAATGTGCAGAGTCAAAACAATGCATAAAAAGTTGGAACTAACTGCTGTATGTGCAGTCCAGGCTGGCTGACCTGTTTCAAAAATATAGGTTGAGGAATGGTTAAATAGAAAATGATAGGGTTTAAGGAATAATGTTCAGGGAAAATGTAAATATACACGGTTTAAAAAAATGCAAAGAAGAGCCTGAAAGACCTGCAGAGACTGCAATTTGTAATTATCATATTTTCTCAGGAACATTTGTCTGGAAATATCTTGACCATGTAAGGAAAAAGTACTGAAGCTGCTTGCAAGTAAAAAAGATAGAACATTCAGTAAGTACAACTCACTTCATCCTCACAGAAGTGATGTCCCCTGGGCTCCCCATGCGATGTCTCCCTTGCAGTGTGCTCTTTTCATAAGCGTAGTCAATCAGCAATCAGGATATATTTGCTGGTGCAAGCTGATAAGCTCTTTTTAAGAGGTACAGTTGGCTACTCCTGGAAATCCTCTTCAGTGCAGAATGGCAGAATGGCTGGAATTGGAAAGGACCTCCAGACATTATCTGGTCCCACTCCCCTTTCGGCTCTGCACTTTTAACAGGCATCATACAGTCCTATTTATATCTGTAGCACACTTCTAGCACCTATTAATAATTTAGTTAAATTTTATAAACTATTTAGAAGTCAAGTCCTAATACAAATTGTAGCCAAAAATTCCATCTTTTTCCTCTCTGGAAACACAGCTTTAAGAACATGGCCCCAGCAGTAAGTACAGAACTCCTGGGTCTTGGGCTCAAGCCAAAGGCAGGTGAAAGACCCTTCAACTATCCCAAACATGCAGAAACATTCGACCTTTAGATCTTAGCAGGATGAGAGCCTAGCAACGGAGCAATCCACCACAAAATCTAACTAACCCGCAGTTAGACTCCACCACCATCAGCTTCTATTCCCATTTAATCATTCTTTCACAGAGGGTGTGCTGGGGTAGGATTAACTTTCAAAAATTATCAACCAGAAAGAAAATTCACAGACAGCATGTTTGGTATGTTTATTTGGATTTACACAGCTGTATCTGAGAATCCTATCACCTAATGATTTTTTAATTTTTTTTGCAAGAGACATAAATCCCTCTTGAATTCATCTTCTATAGTTTTCACTGAATGTGAAAAGAATAACATACACTATTTTTACAACACACCAAACATTCCATTTTCTTCAACTGCATGTCATAAGCATCTTCACTCAGACTCCAGAGTTTCCTGGCATCCTTCATTTACCTTCTCACTTGGTTATCTCTCACACAAGGCCCTACGGAGACAGAACTGGCCTCCAGGCTTTGAGCTGATAAATGCAGTTGTTACTCTTAGGTGGACGGGTGTCAGTTTGGAGTGAGAGGCTTCATGTCTTAATGGAGTATCACAGGCATTTGAGAGATCTTAAATTACTCTTCCACTTGACAATTATGGGAGACAGAAGGGTAACCAGCATTTTTATCTCTATCCATTCCTTTCCCCAGATGACAATTATTCCATGGAAAGGAGAGTTAGAGAAAAACAGAAAAACTTCAGTAGGACAAGCCACACACCTACTCTTGGAGGTAACATCATTATTAGTAGTAGTATAGAACTGTGTAATGATAGTGCCCAAAAACTAACCTAAAATGTGTACCGCCATACTAATAACTTCATGACACACAGTAGAGACAGGTTGTGCCTCAGAGCATAAACTCAGCCTAGAATATACATACAATGCATATATTATTGCGTGGGGTGGGGGAGAAAGTAAAGAGTTGGAACAAACCTAATCTATATCTTCAATATAACCAAAAATGTAAAAGACCCCCTTTCTTTCTTTCAAGACGATAACTGCTTTTAGCATGAGAACTCTTGGGAAAGAGCTGCAAGATTTGAAAAACATGGAATAACCGTGTTACTTTTTTTCTTAACTGCATGTTACAGAGGCTGTGATTCTTATATTTAGTGGAACAAGAGTCCTGCATGTGACATGGCAACAGAAGAGGCATTTAAAGTCATAGTGTTGAAAGAAACAACTATCATGTGCAATGATACATTTTTGCTTTCTTTCATATCTTAAATGTTAAATAACATAATTTGTAGAAAACCTAGAATAGCTGGGATTTAGTTTATACTTTCTACGAGCAGTAGAGGCTATTTCAGCCATAGCTGCTTCTGAACTGAACTAACTGAATAAGTCAGCAGAAATAGTTCTTCCTTCGTATGTCTGTTCAGCATCTGTTCTTTTAAAGGCTGATTATTGCAGTTCCCATGTAAATAGGGGATGTAAGGGAGGCTTCTTAGATGGCCAGTTGAATATGAGTCAGCAGTGCCGTGGCAGCCAGGAGGCCCAACTGTGTCCTGGGGGGCATCAGGCACAGCATCACCAGCCGGTCAAGGGAGGGCATTGTCCCGCTCTGCTCTGCACTGGTGTGGCCTCACCTCGAATATTTTGTGCAGTTTTGGGCACCAGAATATAAGAAAGATATTAAGCTATTAGAGAGTGTGCAAAGAAGGATAATAAAGATGGTGAAGGGCCTTGAGGGGAAGCCATATGAGGAGTGGCTGAGGGCACTTGGTCTGTTCAGCCTTGAGAAGGCAAGACTGAGAGGGAGACCTCATTGCAGTCAAGAAATGTTTGGACAACACTCTCAAGCACATGGTATGATTCTTGGGGCTGTCCTGTGCGGATCCAGGTGTTGGACTCGATGATCCTTGTGGGTGCCTTCCAACTCAGGATGTCCTATGATTCTTCTAATATTTTATGCCTTCCAAACTCAGTTGTTAGTTTTTAATGGATTTACAGGAAGTCACTGGAGAGGTCTGTTACAGCCACACCAAAGGGATTATTTAGACCAATGTAGCAATCTGTTGATAATTCCCTTTGCACCCTCATTTCATCTTGATTTAATTTCACTCAACACTGCTGAGGGGGAGAACTGGCTTCTTAATTAACTAACTCTGTGAATCTTTTCTACATCTACTAAGAAAACACTACTGGAGCTGCTCTGCTTTACATAAAATATTTAAATATTCCCAAAATAAGAATTTAGACCAAGCGTTCATGGTCAATATGTTAACCTTTGGATCAAAGTGTCATTTCGATGCTCTCCTCCCAAACAAACATTTATAAACTTAAAAGAAGTGACACAGCTTTGGCAAAAGAAACTGAAGTCCACCTAAGAGCAACTAGTAGTTCAATGGTTAGGCACTGTCCTGAGAGGCAACAAAGTACACCCACATCTTGCTCCAGATGTAGACGGTTCTGGGCCCTAGTAATCTGGCATATAATCAGCTCAGCACTACAAGATCTTGGCTTATTTTACAGCTTTTCAAGGTCAAAATTTTAGGTGGCACTGATTTAGGGTACAGGGGATTTAATTTTGTACTTAAAAATGTAGCGTTAGTGCCATCTCTTAGAAATTTAAGTCTTTTTGTGAATTATTGTCTCTGTACGATATATGTTTCAGTACTGTTTAAAACTGAGGTCCACCTGCCATTTGTTTCCCAGGTCTGTTACTAGTCTGCTTTTTTGAACTTGAGTTAGTAATTCACTTTTTTCAGCCAGAAATATAGATATTATGCTATTTTTCACACTCATCCATTTCTGAAAGCTAAAGTACATCTAGACTCTAAAGATGTTGTTCATAAACTACAAACCCTTAGGGTTTTCGTGAACCCTGAAGTTTCTGAAAGATATTTTCAGCATATTAAGTACAACTTTAGCTTCGATAAACTTTAGCTTCTGTTGCTAGCAAAAAAACTGCAGAGAGCAAACTTTTTGCATCCATTCTCTAATCTGCACTATTTTAATCACAAAGAGATAGAATACTCCAAGCACCATGCCAAACTAATTTGTCTTGAACAAAATAGAAACACATTGCTTTGGGGAAAATGTTCATTTAAATAGTTTCCATTGTACGGGCTTCCTCAGGTGCCTTCTACATAATCCAACTTAATATTTTTGCAACTAAGTCAAGTTATTGAATGCAGTTACTTTCCTTCTTCTTACCTCCTGCCAGTCAAACCATATTACAAAAGCTTCTTCTACCCTAAGCCAGACAGCTTGCTGTAAAGTTCTCACTTTTCTCTTAAAAAATAGACGACATGCAACCCACCACTTGGTACAGTCTGTCATCAAGTCATCTGTGTGGCATAATCCCCACCCTGCTATGTCAGAAAGGTATCAAGTATTCAGCTGTCTGTCACTTCTTTATGCTCGTTAAACCTTAGATGAAGTCAGTGAGCCAAAATAGAATGTGAAAAATAGACGATCCTTTGAAAGCTTTATGAAAGGATACTGAGACATGCATTTAAAGAATAGTATGTAAGTACAAAAGTATGAAAGGCAGAACAGGTATCACAGAAGTATGTTATTTTCAGTTTCCATTAAAATAACAATCTGCATTTTTGGGTCAGTGTTAATGAAGATAACTTCTCTGCAGCTTAATGGCAACTTCATGCAGATGAATGAACTTGAAACAACTAAAAATTGTTATTCTACTAAATCATTTAAGCCTTATAATGTACGACAGACAACTGCGACCTTTTTAAAAGAAGGAGGAAGACAGAAAAATGCCATCTTGGCTTTCTTCATTAAATTATGCACATATACTCTCTATTGTCTAAATATATAGTTTTATGCATCTGTATAAATGCACTCCTTAGATCTCTGTCTACAATTATTGCATACATTTGTCTACAGTTATTTCATACACTGAAAAATAAAAAAATAGAAACCCAATGTCATAACAAAGACTGTCTTTCACTATTTAAGAGGCACAGTATGACTTATTGGTGAAAATTGTTATTAATGTGACTGAGAGAATTTTGATTTCCTAAGTGCTGAAGAAAAATCCCCACATCATGTAGTTTCTTAATCATTCAAAAATCCCCAGATCATACAATTTCTTAAACATTTAATTTTTACCTCAATTAAAAAAAAAACACACATGTTGTGTGCTCCTGGATTTGAGTTCCCAGACGCACGTTTTACTTGGCTTCACCCATTTTTCCCTGCAACCCGGAGCACTAGAAAATTTCCTTCCTTATAGTGAAATCTGAGAGTCATAAATTTCATGACTGCAGAATTTGCCATAAACGTACATGGGTCATGAGGTTGCCAACAAAATCTTGAGAACTGGCCATAGTGGCACATCCCACTTTGCTCAGAGTAGACTAATGGGCCAGCTGAGAGCCTCCTACATCTTCACAGGCAGACCCAGCAAAACCTTCCCTCTGCCTGCTTATCTCACTTGGGTTATATTTTGGTATCTCCCCTCCAGTCAACTTTTTAACCAGAGTTTGTTAACCAGAGAGTGAGTCGCCTGTAGGAAGTGTTACACTGAGATATGCAGCAGCAACAACTTCAAAAACGCTTGGCATGGATGCATCAATCCACGTATACTTGCAATAAGAAGTGAGCATGGCTTGTTCTCCTGATACTTGCCAAAGCTCAGTATTTTAAGTAGTAACTGTAAGACACTAGAAAATGGAGACATTACACTTCAACTACCTACAGTTATTTTGGGGATTCAGAAAAGATGATGCAATGAAAAGAAGCATCCTCTATCCTTCCTACATACAAATACCTTGACTTAAATATGCTTTTGGTACAAAAAATTACACATTAATTAGTGTTCATCAAAATACATATACAGATAACCACTTTAGAGATTAGTATAATATACACATTTTAAAGATGACAACTACTTTCATCTTAATAGTAGAATTGAAGCTGACATAGAGAACCCATGAACATGTGCATAGGTAAACCTATGTACAGCCTTTGACTATGTGTCTTGAAAATCAAGACCAAATCTTTACAGTGCAAGGTAATAAATAGGGATGATTGGAGATTTGCTTCAAAAATACACTTCCAATCTAAACCTAAAGTGCTGGAGGAACTCCCTTTTTCTCCTTTGTGTAAGGTCCTCAGCAGACCTTATCTGTAAGGATTAAAGGAAGTGTTCACAGTATTAAAGAAAGAAAATAAGAGGATGCATTTATTGCTTGCCCTACTGGCTATCTTCAGGCAAATAATAACCAGCAAGAGAGAAACAGTTTTGAAGATGGATGACTGTTTCTCTAATACATTTTTTTGTGCAGTCAGCATCATTGCAGCATATTTTTCATGTCCTCATTTGTTGGCATACAGGAGATGTGAGCATTTTTCATCTGAAAAGGTGTGAAGGTATGCTTGGGCAAATCCATAATACAACTGGAACATCCTTTCACACTACGATATTATGTTTGTTTGATCATGCATGTAATGACTTTGCTGAAAACTGTGTAAAGTTTGGTGGTTGAACTGACACATCCAAAGAAGGTAGAAAAAAAGGAAGTAGAGGTATTGAGTTAGAAGGGAAAGGCCCCAGTGTTACAATTTGGAGACGAGAGGAAGCAGATCATGTAACACAAGAAAGTGAGAATGTGGAGGATGTGGCTGTTAGGTGACTCCATGCATGACATTTCCTTTAGGTATAGCAATCCCCATTCAAACACGTAGATTTCCTTGCCATTAAAAGTATATAACAGAAATATTTTATGTTACTATTTTTTTCCATTTCTCCAAACACGGTGTGGTAAACATCATGTGAAAACACTACATTCTTTCTCAAAACCTCTGTTCAGTGGCAATTAGTTCAACTCTTTAATTTCAGAAAATACCATCCTTGATTTATCTAACACAGAATTAAATATTCAGTCACTAAGAACGCTATCTTCCTCTATCAAAGGCTTCCTTCTCACGGAGACCTCTTTGTCACTGAGTTTCATGAAATACAACAGAATCACAGAATATTCTGAGGTTAAAGAGACCCACAAGGATCATCAGGTCCAAGTCTTAAGTGAATGGGCCATAGTGGGATTAAACCCACAACCCTGCTGGCATTAGCACAAGGCTCTAACCAGCTGAGCCAATCTCAGCATTTCTTCCACATCCCCCAGCTTATTGCTTTGCAGAAGTCCTACTCTGTAGATACTACAGCAGCCAAACTACCTAATCATTTCGTGTGTATTATATCCCTTTTTAGGCAGCAGAAAAAAGACAAAAGTACCTCTTTTCATGTTCCTAATTATATACATATATGCAGATAGGAATAGGTAGTGGAGTATGAGGAACACAGAGCAAATCAAAACAAAGTAATTAGTCTAGTATTCCTGTCCCTTTGATATGAGTTTGGAATGAAAGCAAAAATTATACGGTCTGATATGCTCTTTGCGAAAGTAATCACGATTATACAATTCAGAAAAATACAATTAATTCCTTTAGGTTGCCAATTGTTTTAACTGCATCTCTACTATCTTATACAGTTAGAGAGATGGTTACAGACTCACAAATATAGAAGGTCCACCCACTGCCTCGAAGCCAGGATCTACTATCCTTAGGTCATTTGTTGCACGTTTGTTTGCTGAGTACTTCTCATAGTGTGGATTCCTCCACCCTAGCAGGCTACATACTCTTATGCTTTGCTACCCTTGCTAGTAGAAAGGCTTAAATGTGGAAGGCAAGTCTTCTTCGTTGATATTAAAGGCCAACATTTTTTGTCCTGTCCTTATCAGAGCCAGGACAAAAACCAGTTATTAAAACCCAGTTATTCTCTTACTATTTACTGCAGCCCCTCATATACTGAAAGATTGTTCTCACACCATTTCCTCTCTTTTCCCTCCCATTCAGTCACTCCTGACAAGAATAAACTCTCTAAGACACTGATCCCTTGGAGATCTTATCTAGGCTTTCTAGAGCTTGCCCATGTGTTTCTTGAAATTTGGATATTCAGCAATGGGTACTCTTTTTTACTAAGAACCCAGCATATGCTAGATAGAGTAGGATTCTTTTACATGCTACATTGAGTATACCCTCATCTATACATTACCTGGCAGTGTGTGCCTTGCTCACTACAATATGACTTTGGTGACCCATAGTTGACCTGAGAGTCAGGGTAAGCTTCAGACCTTTTCTCTAGAAAAGTGCCATTTCATTAAATTGGTGAACATAACTGCCCTTTCACAGTAAAACTTCAAGCAATGGTATACTTGAAATGGCCTCTGCTTGGACCTAAAAATTTGCACATGGAATTTTATATGCAAAACCAGAAGAAACACAGTAGAAACACTTACATGTTCCTATTGAATTTTGAATGACAGTATTTCTGACCAAACACTTGTGCTTGAGGTCTTGCTTCCACAGGCCTAAAATTTATGTTAAAGCCTTTCTGAAAACTTGAACTTCAATATGAAAATCTGGCATAGCAAGTACCCAGTCACAAACCTTGGTCTGTGAAAGCAGGCATTTCAAAGCTGATGTATAAGGAATGAAGCTGACACATGAGGAATGTATGAAGGCAGAGAGAAAAAGTCAGGGAGTTAGAAATGAATAAATGGGTTCAGTTGGAAAGAAGTTCTTACTAAAAGGAAACAAAAAATAAACATGCTGAAGTCTCAGAAAAAGATCATGTGCAACTCTTCAGTTCTTCTCTCTTGTGTCAGCAGTTTTCTCTTTTTGAGAGGTCTGCTTATCCTGCTGCCAGAAGGTGCCTTGTAGATACTGCAAGATGTGCAAATAATGTCAAGCCACTTGAGTCGAAGCGTTCTGACAGCCCCACTGCTTCAGCAAGGGAACTGAACAGGGCAATGAATGAGAGGCTTTGCTCCCAATTGCAAACACACTTTGCTTACCAGCTATGTGCTGTTCACTGATTTGGGCCCAAATAAATTCCCAATTGACAGTCTGGTGGAAATTAAAACCAACTCACAATTTTTTCCGTTGATTTTCAGTTCTTTGCCTTTTTTACTTTAGTGTAACCCTGGGGTCATCTCAGCAAAAATTGTGTGGGGCAGTTCCCTAAATCTACACCTATTTTTTCATTCACCCCTAGAGTTTCTAGGAATAAAAAGCTAAAAAAAACCTGCATGGAAATGGAATAAAAAACTTATAATGTAGTTTCTTGTTAGAGAAATGTTATACCGTGAAGATTCATGAAGTCATACTTCTACAAATGTTTACTCATTAAAATGATAAGGGACAAATACAGTACTCTGTTGCAGCTAAGGAAATTTCTGCACATTATACCTCATTGGTATAAGCTTTTCCTCTTGTTCTAAGTTGATAACAGTTAAAGCTAAGATACAAGTATGGGAAAATATGAGATGATTCTTCTCAGCATTTACAGCTAAATACATGGAAGAACTTCACTGGCTGATAGAAACAATACCTGACCAATAAATTAATTAATCATGTTTCAGAAAAAAAGTGTGATTTTATTTTTTTTTTTTGTATTGAAGAAATTATAAATAAGAAATCCAAGGACTAAAGTCTGAAGATGACAGAGCAGTGACAGAACACTGGGAATAAAGTGAATAATTCTAATAAGACCTCTGACTGCGGGGGTCATAGTGCTCCATAAATATAACATGTCTGTAATAATACTGAATTTTTACTTTGTAAAAACTCCTTATGAATGGTCTCTTCTACTAAAAATTTGCCTCAGAATTAGCATCACACTTTCTTGGAGGCCTTACCCAGAGCTATAAAGCCCTCTAATTCAGTTTTGGCATTACCAGAAAGTTGGCACACTAACATTTAAAGTTTAAAAATGTCATATTTTCAGGGCTGAGCTGTGAAGAGCCAGAGGTAGTTAAGTCCCTGGTAGCTTTAGAAAATACAGGAGAATAAAATTTAAATTTCCAGAAGAGATCCAGCTCAGGACAGGCTTTCTGGACTCACTGGGGCAGTTGGATTTCAGGAGCAAGCTGGCAGTCTGTATTCCATAAGCCTTAGCTATCAGACATCCACCTGCCCCAGCTCTGCTCCCTGTATCTGCTTGTGCCAGTGGGTGGGTGCTGCAAGCTACAGCCTACAGACATACTCAGATACCCAAAGGCACATGACCATGTGTACAAAAACACATAGCATGTGATTAAATCTGTCTGTAGTTGAAACAAAGGCAGTGGCCAGACGATCAAGAATAAAGGAGTTTCCATGGGTCTCACCAAAGTCAGTGCAACAGGCCATATGAAGCTCTGATGTTACAGTTGCTGAGACCTGACAGTAAGTAGAAGATAAATTAGCAGCTAAATGAGTCTTCCTTCTTCCCAATTACATTAGTAAGTGTTTTAAGATGGTCTTTAATAACCAAGCTTCCTCTCTAGGTAGTCATGGAGCATGCATTCAAAGAACAAAATCTAGCAGTGCTCTGAAAATTGAGGACAGATCCTAAAGTTTTAAGGTCTCTTCTTAATGCACTAAAGAAAGAAGAAACACTCCTAAGTACTTTCTGGACAAGACAGAAATGTTAAATCGTTAAAGGTCTGTGTCACAAGGTTTTACACATAGTTAGGTTGTAGCAGTTCTGGGCGTATGAGACCAGATTGTGTACTGTATTGTTGTTTAAAATAAATTTTTTTTTCTCATGTCCATCTGACTCTTCTTCTAGATCCATAATAATTATAATAGTAGTAATCATTCTTACATCATTATTAAAAAGAGGACAAGCAGCCTATCCATTTGGGATCGAGACATGAATAGTCCATACTGTGGGACAGTTTATAAAATATTTTCTGGTGTTATTACACCCACTCAAGTTCCAAGGAAAATGATCATCAATACTTTGTACTGAACTCTAATCAGTTTCCTTGAGGATTTCACTGTTTAACTACAACATTACAAATAATTTAAGATCAAAAGAAACATATTAGTATGTAAATTTTGTCTTTCTGATAAAATTAATAATAGCGAAGATAATTGACTTGCTTATGAAAGAAAGATAACTGACCTGCTTATGAAAGATAATTGCCTCTGAAGAAGAACAGCTAATGCTGTATTTATTAAGTAGGAAGAGTAAGCACACACAAGGATTAGTAGTGTAATAAGCCGTGTATGAACTGGTATTGTGACAAAATCATGTAAACATGCTGTGTAGATGTGTAGATCTTATTTTTAAGGTTTTCAGACTTCTGTAACTGATAAAATTAGAATGAATATTCATATAATAATTTGACCTATTTTATTGAATCTTTTATATTTGTACAATAATTTTATTTCTTAATAATAATTTTTAATAATTTTTTTTAAAATTTGAGTTGTGCCTTCATCAAGGAAGTTTAATTATCTTCCACTTGATTATCTGTTGTCTTACTGAAGGGAAGGAAAATTTGTTCTTTTTAAATAAACGGTAGACTTAGCAAGTCAGCAAAAACACATAGTCTAAAAACACAGTAGTAAAACAAGAAAAAACAGCTACCAGTGTGCATCTTGAAAAGAAAGACTATTATTTTAATGAAAAGGAAGAAAAAATTACCAAATGTCTGTTCTTCCAAAGCTGATTTCCAGCCTTGCAAGCTCTACATCACCACTGTAACCCTCTGACCTTACATAGCAGACAGAGGTACTAGGGAGAGTGACAGGGTAAAATGAGGATAAATGGCTAACGTGCAGCTATTTGTGCAATATTGGAAAAAGTTTTCCTCCAGCAACCATTTGCAAAGTATAGAGCTGGAAATGGGCAGAAGGCATGCACTTTTGGGAGAAGAGGGATTTTTGAAGTGTTGCCATGCAGCTAAGGGCAAAGAGAACACCTGGTGCTGGGCCTAACGAGTTAATAAGACAGTCATCATCTTGCTTCTGGTATGACATACCTGTGCAGCTAAATGCCACAAATTCTGAGAGTTTAAGAAGGAACTGTGTCTGTGGGGACCTTGGCACTTTTCCTGGCCTGTAAATGCCAGCAAGTATAAGCGATATCCCAGTCCTTAGTTCCTGCACTCAGGTTTCCTCCAAAGGCAGAGGTCTGAGCTGGTTTTCATCCCCTTGTCTACACAGACAAAAAGCAACATGCTTCTTTGTGGGCAGAGCTCCTGAAGTACAGTCCCTTGTCTGTATAGGAGAACAGCTGTATACATTCAGAGTGCCTTGTCTTCTAGCAGGAAGCACAGGCTCCTGTTAGTGGAGCCAAAGTGGCTCCTGAAGTAGAGCTCGGTCTATAATGAAGCTCATGCACAGCTCCTCACACCTTAAGCTGGAGATGTCTTGCCTCACTGTTCTCTGTACGGGTTTTCCAAAATGTATTCTCCATACATGTCATACTCTGCCATGTAAGGTACACCCAGCAGAAGGGAACTGCTAAGCTCGTTGATTTTCTTGGTTCCCAAGAGTCCTATGACTCTGTCACCCTCTTGATCCACCACAGTGCAGCTCACCAGAGGAGGTAAAGATAAGACCTTACGTACAATTTCCTGATGTCTCATTCAAACCCTTTAATCCTGTGTTCAAATTTCTCCTTGTATGATTTCAAATATAATCTCCTTTATCCTCCTGTTCTACTAAAAAAACCTTTCAGATCTTGTTCCCATCCAACCTCACATTCCTCATTTGGTGCTGGTCTGCTGGCTGCTATCTCTGACCAGCCCCTCACAAGATCACCAAGATCCCCTGTTACATTTCGATAAAAGCATTTTCATGCCTTTCTGCTTGGTGCTTCTCACTTTTAGAAGGCCACAAACACAGCTATGCCATTCTCCCCCTTTAAATACCTATTTAAAATTTTAATTTGTCTAGAAGCTAACAAGGCAATTAGCCACAGTTACACTACAAGCATGCTGTGCCTGGGTGGCTGATCTGATAGCATTTTTTCTTATATAATTTTTCCCTTTTTTTTTGCTCTTCCATCTTCCTCATGCACATCATGCATTGTCAGCTACTGTAGATTTCAAGCATAAGTCACTTTTTTTCAAGACCCATTTTCTTTAGATTTTGTTCTGTGCCTAGCACAGTCAGGCCTCTAGTCCTAACCTAATCTCCTTTGCCACCAAATACAAATTATTATATTTAGAGAAGCCTTAAAAATACACCTAATATTGAAATAATACATTCCTTCACAGGAGTAAAGGAATTAGCAGATCTCCTTCTCCTTTCAGATTAGTTATATTATTTTTCAGGAGCCTAATAAGAGATATTGGTACAAAAGAAGGTAAACCCATCAATATTTAAATCACACAACAACACTGTAAGGGAGGCTTGTCACAGTACCAAATATTTCTGTGTTGTGGGAATTTAATTATGTCTTGCCAGCTTCATGGGAACAGTAACCTAGATACAGGGCACCAAACTGATAAACGTAACTCAATATTTGGCATGTTCAGAACAACCACATTTCAGAGGAAATTATTTGAATTCATTTTTAGAGATCATAAGCCTGACACTAAATTACAGCCACGAATTCTGGCTCAGCAGAGTTCTCTGAAATGTAATAGCAAAGTCTGAGATAAGGTCTGGGTTTTTCAGTCTTCCAGAAAATAGAGTGAAACTTGCCTTTCTTCTTATATTGTCAATCCAACCACTGTATGTTTCATCCCATAGTAACTTTTCTAATTATAAATGTAATTTTTCCGTAGAGTTGGACTAAGCAAAAAAAGTGCTCCAGGTTCAAAAGAATTGCTACAGGTTGGGAGCAAATGATGAACAGTTTTGTTCAGTTATTTTATTCATGTACAAGAGAAAGAACAGATAAAGACTGATTTAATGAGAATGCCTCCACTTTATATATCAATTTGAAATGTGGCTGCTTCACACTTTTTTTCAAACTACTCAAGGTACTTTCAGACGAGGAACATTAAACTCCAATTTTCGTAAGCAAATACAACTGGTAACTCCAATTGTAGAAAGTACAGCTTCCTTTTTTCGATCATCCTTACAAGGAAAATATCCTCAAGCTTCTCTGGTTGATAAATGAATAATGAATTTAGCTCACTGTGACTCAACAAAGGAAAACACATGATGTGAAAATCTCCAAAGGAGTACTAAATTTTCAAATCAAACAACTGTAACAGTTTCCCACCTATAGATGCCGTAGACTAGCATTTTAATCACATGCTAATCTTGAGTATTTACAACTTCACTAGCAAAATAATAAAAGCTTAGCCTAGATTTGAAACTTGTTGTTTTTATCAAACATTTCTTATTCTCATGTAGTCACAGCATCACAGGAAAAAGGGACTACACCATGGAGATGTAAACTAGTGCAGTAAATCAGGGCTGCTTTGCTTAAAATTTGTGATAGTATCACCATGGAACTTACCATGTATTTCCATCTGACACAATATTATTTTAATTTCTAAATACTTGTGAATTTCTGCATACCACTGTAAAAATAAAACCCACTTTATTCTTAAACAATACTTATATTATTTTAAAATTTAACACACTTGCTGGACCAATTTCCCAAATTCATCTGAGCTGCACTCGACACTGAGCTTGCAAGGAAACAGAAGAGAAAAATTATTTTTGTTGTCTTCACCTTCTTTCCTTTTCTGTGTCTCTGTCAGTTGCAGGAGTGTCTTTGAGAGCCCATTCATTTCAAGGTACTTCAGATTTAATCTGTACCATCTTTGTTTATCTCCAGCAATTATACACTTATCAGGCTGACTGAAAAAATTCAAAGGAAGACTTTGTTCCACTCTATTAATGAGCTTTCATCATATCTGATACAAGTAATGTAGTGATAAAAGCTATATAATCATGCAATTAATTATTCTCTTTCCTTCCACAAATGATGCATAAAGTTTTGTTACCGAGAGAAAGGGACAGTCCTATATTCACTGAGACATTAAAATTGTTGGTATTTAGGTGAGAAAAGATATACTCAATTAGGGTTACCACTTGAACTTAGAAAAACCAAGATATTCAAATAGTTGATATTCACTTTAACCCACCTGCTGTTTTTCTCTTGTCTAATTAAGCCCAAAATAATACTATTATTAACTTTCTGTTCCTAGCCTTCATTGTTTCATTATCTTCCTGAAATGCAATATGCCTTGTTTAGCTTTAGAATCAAATTGTACATAGTCACTTGTCATCTTTCTCCACATATTTGTGGTTTTTTTCACAGTCTGCCAGAATTACACACGGGAGAGAGAGGTGAGTGTTTGAATTCTGAAACTTTGTAGGGGTTGTTGCCTAATGCCACCCAGACTGATCAGTCACGGTGGTTCTGGTTGCAAGGTAGAAAGCTGCGCATGCCAGTGAGACTGCAAAGTTATATCATAGGCTAGAAATCAATTCTTGCACTGATATCTACTCAGGAAAATTCACCTACTCTTAGAGAATTCTCCGTTTTAGTGTTTGACTACTTTGAGACAACATTTGAGAAGTTCTTGTGAATCCTTGTCCCAGTGACTTACCTGAGAGGAACATAAAACAAAGCAGCTGGAAAGAATTCCTGCCAGGAGCTCAGATTCCTTCCATGAGCACAGAAGTACACTTTATTTTCTGCTCCACAAGACACTGCATTGCTTTTACATACAGCAGAATTATTCTGTAATTCATTATTCATATATTGGTAAAGCATACAATCCAAGCAAAAGATAACAAGTTCTTTCCCCATCCAGTAAAAGACTTCAATAGCAGATGCGAAAGGGATGCTTTATTTCCAGTAAATCATTGGTTTTGCAGAAAGAAAATTCACAGCTTTCACTTGTCTGCTAATAATTAAAATGAAAGCTGAATTTCCAGCATTAATTAAAGCTAAGTCCCAGATTCTGCCTCAAGAATGCACTTTCTTTTTAGAGAAGCAAGAGTTAAAATGTTGCCAACTAAATTTCTTCACCTTCCATGGGGAAGTATGTAAACAGCAAAATGGAGGTTGAGAATTAAAAAAAAATCAACCAGTCAGAAGGAGTAAATTATTTTTTGGTTGTTTTTGTTTTAATTCATCAGCATGAAATGATACTGATTTGGAATCCAATCAAGTCTGTGTTATAAGCAGAACTAAGGATCAACATGATATCTTCTTCAAGATAGACATATTTTCAGTCTTTTCAGTTTAAAGAATCCATTCCATTCATTGAGTCCAAGGTAAGCATGAAACAACTTTTCTGTGTAATAACTAAATGAAAACAAATCCTGTATTGCAGATACAGAAACAACATTTAATCAAAGATATAAATATTTATCCAGATATTTAATTTAGTTTCTGAAGAACTGCTTTGTGTTTGCTTTTGTTAATTCATTTAAAACCCATAGCAGCCTTAGCCTAGACTGAAAATGCCAAAAATTCAACATTAAACTGAGTAACATTATATAAAGTAACAGATAGGAAAAGAAGTGATTTAAATACAAAACTAAATCCTACTGCTGGAAATTAAGCACCATAGAAGGAACAAAAAGCAATTTATTCAAAGGACTAAGTGCAGCAACTGAATGGCAAGAAATTCATAATATCCTTCTGTAAAACATTAAAAATAAAAACATCTGCTTTACTATAGTTATTATCAACCTCCAGGTTTAGTACCAGTAATTCTTTCTATGTACAAGACCATCAACCTAATCAACAAAGGAACAGCACTGCAAGTGTGGTAGCCACTCCAAAGGTTTTGTGTGGTTTGAAATCTTGCAGATTTTTCACATATTTGAGTTTAGTTGTTAAAGAATATTCTGGCTCCTGCTTTTCATGTAACTTCTCTCTGTGACCATGCTTCATACAGGAGGTTTAATGACAAATTAATGTCAAATTTTTAGTCCTAGAACAAATCCAAAGAAAGATATGGGCAGAAGATACTTTATTTGGGTGTATATATATAGATAGATAGATATAGATATAGATATTAGTGAATCTGTTTTTAAGGATACTACTTTCCTGCTCTCAGATGTCCGGATCTGGTGTTCCTTTTTCCTGAAAGCTGTGGGAGTAGCAAAATGGCTGTTCTGACTCCAAACCATCTGTAACATACTTCATTCATGGAAAATGTGGGACAAAGACCTGCTGTCATGCCCTGACTCCTTTTTTCCAGTGTAGATTTTATCAGGCAGGAAGGTGAATGACTGAGCTGTCGCCACTCAGGACTAAAACAGAGGTCTTCCTGGAGAGAGGAACTCCCTGCTGCATGGTGTGAACCATCACACCTGCCCTGGGGAAAGGGTTCAGAAGGCATGGGGGAGCACATTGCCACAACACACATTCCTCATTCAGGTCCTCAAGACTGATAATCTGGCCACTGCATCCATCTGGCCCAAATGTCCAGCTTTTCTCTCTGGATACTGAGTGTGGTAAGGATGAGACAGGTCTGGGCCGTGCCCTGGTGTGTGGTTGCAACATGGACTCTGACCCCAAAAGCACTTCCAGGTCTCCACACACTGTAGGCTTTAGCTCAGTGATCTGTTCAATGGTTTCTTGCCTGTTGCAGTAAACACCAGAAAGAGACAAGTAATAATGCTGGTAGCTCCCAGCACTCACTGTACTCTGCTCCAGGGTTGAACAGCCCTCCTTCACTGCAAAAATCAAGTTTTAAAAAGTGTAGCAGTATAAAAGTGGAATCATTATTCTTGAATGGTTTGTGTGTGCTTTACATTTTTCTGTCCTTATTTGATATATATCAGATGGACATTTCGATTTATAGTCATCAACTACAATATCATAAATTAAAATTAAAACTGAAGTGGAAAGCATAAATTACTTACCTACAACTTGCTAAGTAGGGGAACACAAACTGTACAAGCTCTATGGAGGAAATAAAAGGAAAACTGGTAATTCAGAGTGAGCCTAATTCATCAGAGGCATGTGTGGAATTGTCTGGTGTTCTAGCATTTAATCAGGACTCTTGTCCGCAGGAAAATAAATTGAAAAATATTCTAAGTCAACCCTTCAGTTTAGACAGGAAAATAAATGCAAAAATATCTTTAAAGCTTTTAATATTCAACTTTAATGTATAATTTAGTAAAGCAAATGAGGCCATTTACATTGAAATTTTATTATACACTGTAGTTAAAAAATAGAATTATGGTATCAACATTGTGGTTATGAATAAAATTATGATGCAATTAGCTACCACCAGCCAGCTTCCTATTTTATTGGAATGTCTTTGAACATGTCAAAAATAAAATACATAATGCAACTGGGATGATATACTTTCAAAGGCTTTTCTTAATCTGGAATATATAAGGAAAAGTACAAGGAGAGCGTCTCATTGGCAAAAGTCATACAATATCTTTTGCTCCAACCAAAGAAGGATGATAATATTCTGAAAAAACAGCTGACTTTTTTTTTTTTAAGAAGGATTTATTTGAGATTGTCCTTGTTTAAACCTATTTGCCTAAATCAAACAAAATACATTTTCAGCTGTCTTAAAAACTTCAAATGCCTCTTCAAATCCTTTCACTGGCTTTCTTTCATCTACCACATTAGATTTTATCTCTGTGGATGAAATCCTACTTCTTACGTGCATGCCTCCAAGTCCTCTCTTTGGTGTCAAGAATGCACCTTTAACCTAGTCTAGGTGGTTTAATTCTTTCCACAGAACATTTACTACCAACATATAGACCCTGCTTATGTCCTTCTCTGACCTTGCATGTGCTGACCATACTTGTCCCTCTCTTTCCAGTATATTATTTCTCTAACAAAAGCTTTTTCCTTCCCTTCTTTCCATATAAATGTTAATCTAATAAAACAGTGAAGGTTTATGATAATAATTTGTATTAGAATCATCATTGTTTATATGGTTATATCCACTCCTTACATCTTTTAGACTGTAAAAACCCTAAATCTCTTTGTCCAAAAAACTCCTAAGACCCATGGGTCAGACAGGAACAACTGGTTGCATTTCTCATATGAGATAGCTTTGGGCACTGCTGATCCAGTCACCCATCAAATGTCCCAGTTCCTGTTGACATCTGCTGCTCCATTTGGATCTCTACAAATTTACAGGGCTTGATGGGATTCATCCCAGAATCGTCAAAGAACTGGGAGAGGTCCCAGCTGACTGGAGGCTGTAAAATGTTGTTCCAATTTTCAAGAAGGGCAAGAAGGAGGACTCCGGAAACTACAAGCCCGTCAGTCTCACTTCAGTGCCTGGTAAAGTTATAGAGGAGATTATTCTGGGAAGTATTGAAAAACACTTGAAAGACAATGCAGTCACTGGTCACAGCCAGCAGAAAGGGAAGTCCTGCTTGTCGAACCTGATTTCCTTTTATGACCAGTTTGCCCATCTAGGTTGCACTCCTTCTCTGAGGTGACAAGACCTGAGAGAATGGCCTGAAGCTGCGTTAGGGGGCGTTTAGGTTGGGTATTAGAAAAAGGTTCTTCACCCACAGGATGGTTGGGCCCTGGATCAGGCTCCCCAGGGAAGTGGTAATAGCACCAAGCCTGACAGAGTTCAAGAAGCATTTGGATGATACTCCCAGGCACATGGTGTGACTCCTGGGGATGGTCCTGTGCAGGGCCAAGCTTTGGACTCAATGATCCTTGTGGGTCCCTTTCAACTTGGTGTATGCTATGATTCTGTGATCAGCCGCAGCTTCCTGACCTTGCGCAGTCGCACAGTGGACTTACATTGAAGGATCTCCAAATTAATGCTTCGTATTTCCTAAGACAGAAACTTGATGAACCTTTTGACATGGAAAACAGATCCTGGAACTCACTGAAAACAGTCATTGCATTTAGGAACAAAACTGTCATCAAGGCAACTCTGTCTAGTTGGAAAGGATCTCATGGAAGTATCATATCTGCCCAAGATCAGACAGGTCTCTTGAACGCTGAACTCCCCGTTAGGGCACCTAACTTATGATATTTGGAAAAAAAAATCGAAAATAAACAAACAAAACCTCCAAGTAATCAAGGAAACAAAACATCCTCACACTCCAAATACTTGGTAGGTCTGTCAGAAGTCTTCAGACATCAGTCTAACAGGCACATGCTACTTTTTGAGGTATGTGAATTTTCTTCAATACTATGCTCCAATTTTCTCATGTACTAAGCAAGATGCATCAATACAGACTGTTCTCTACTTAGCACAACATTAACAAAGGTCTTTCCAGACTTTGATCCAAAGAGTGGAGGCTGAGCAGCAGTTCTGTTTATGCACTCGACTGATTTCTGTCTAGCTATCTGTCCTCAGGTCTGTCACCACTGTTCCAGGTAAGGCCAGTTGAGGGCAAATGTGCCCAACATCATGTCTTGCCTGATGCTGATACTGGTTCCTGGAGGCAAAGGACCATATCAGTTTATGTAGTTATTTTAGCAGACAGATAGTGTCTTATAAATAATATCTTAACATTCAAAGCAATTTTACTTTGCCTGCTGACAGCTTCACAGTTAATTTCAGAAAATGTGTGCTGGTGGGTAATTTATTCTTGCACATGACTGAATAATCTAATCCTTTATTTGAAAGAGTTTTTCCATTGTTAATAGGGAATATATTTCCTATATAACCATAAATAACACTTTTTTCCTCCTTCATACTTAGGCTTCAGCTTACAGTGTTTCTTAACTGCATCTTTTGTATGTTAGTCTCTCTGAGACTTCACAGATGAAATGACTCTTGCTGTGAGGCAAGTCACTGCTCAAAGAATTGTTTTTCTAAGTAATATAAGCATTTTTTGTTATGTAGTATTTTCTATCAAGAATAGTTAAAATATACACCAAAACATCCCAATCCTCTGTTATTTTTGTACCTCTCATATTCAGCACACAATTTGTAACCCTCTCAGTGATATTTTCCACAACGACAGACTCTTTGCTCACACTGGCTGAGATTCTGTTGTCTTTCCATGTGAGAGCACTTGTAGGTGGTGTAGCAACATGCAGTGCATAGCACTTTACTCAGCTTTCTATAGGACCTTTGTTCTTTCAAGGGTTTGCATGTTTTCCCCTGAAGCTACATCTCATATCCAATATTCCCTGGGAAGCTGCTGCAGGGACTCCTGGCAGTTTTTCCCTTGGTGGAGTCCTTGTTGACCATTTCATTTCGTAGTGTGGTCTCTTAAAGATATTCATTGCACTATCCATGACATTGAATCTGGGTCAGATTAAAGCAAATTTTTGTAACAACCAACTTGGAATGTAGTCAGCATTTAAAGGAGGAGGGAGAAAAAAAAACCAAACAAAAAACCCACCCCACTTCATTCCCTATCCTCTCTCCTCCTCTCTCCTTCCAAAAAAAAAACCAAACAAACAAAAAAACCATAAACAAAACAAACAAAACCAAACAAACACCAAAAACAAACAAACAAAAATACATAAGAAGACATGTAGGTATACCAGAGGTGGGTAGCAGGTAAAGATGGTGGGAAAATAAAAAGTGGTAGATGGCTTGGGCGAGGGAATCCATTTTCATTTGTTGAATGAAAGTCCTTGCAGTTGAACAAGTCTGTCCTTGAAAGTATTTCCATGTCCAGTAAAATACGAGGAAAAAGTATCTGTCTGTGCTATTCTGGTACCTGCATTAACCTTCTAAAATGAGATTTTCAAAATACCATACTTCTAAATGAGAATAAGATGTAGCAGCAAAAATAGGCATTCTCTATGACAGAGGAAGAAATGTAATGCATAAGAATTTATGAGTGCAAATAAAAAAAACCACATAGCACATATACTTGCATATCTAGCAGAGGGAAGGTTAAAACCAAAATACCACCAACCTTTTCTAACAAATAGGGGTTTTTTGCTATTCAGTGTCTTTTAGGAATTCTTCAGAACTGTCAGATGCAAACAGTTAGCTCTATTGGCAGTACCATGCAAATATACATGAAATACAAACTGTGAAAATAGCTAATCCAAATGACATCTTCCCATTTTTGTCAAGTACACAGACTCGTAAATTCTGTAAAGACCAAGAAGGCAGACAATGTTTAAGATTATGTTGTTTCTGTATATGCTCATGTTTTCCTATTTGGTCCCAACAGATTTCCCACAAATCTCAATTTTAAACTGTTTCTGTTAATGAATCATGGGTTAAAATTCCCCTATCGATCTTACAGCTATGAGGGAGCAAACACAGTCTGGCACAGTGAATCATAATACTTAGCTTCTGAAGAGATAATTCTAAAACGAGAGATGCAAAATTCAGAATCACAGTAAGTAAAACAGCTGACATTTCTCCCTCCTGCTTCTCCAACTTTGGCAAGTGTGAAATGATTTAAGGTCAAATCCTCAGCAGGCAAAACAGTATATGCTCAGTGCAGCATGAAAACCACCCCCCTTATAATCACAGAGCTCATTTGCTGTGAAAAAAATGAAAAATTTCGGTTAAGCCCAGCTTTACCAGAGAAAGAAAAAGTAATTCTAAGAACATTCAGGGCTGAGTGGTGCTGTTATAAAGATGGTAACATTTGCCTCAATAGAAGTGATGCCTCCCTGGATCAGTTCGTTATCTCCCTTATGGTACTTCAAATATCTTGGTTTTTACCTGCAAATATTACCATTTCTTTTCAGCCAACTAAAAATTAAGACTAATTCTTGTAAATAGTAAATACTTCTTTAAAGGAAAAATCATGAAAGTCATCTTTATTCTGAGGCTTTACAAAGGAACGACTTTTGCTAACTAACTGTAGTTAGGTAAAATGGTTTCGCTGACATTATTTTTTCCTTCTGAACTCTGTGCCCCCTATTCTTATGTGCTTCATGGGATCTGTGTGAATGTGAAGAATATGCAGAGCCCCCGGGTGAGTGTTTACATACTCTAGCAGTACCTACAATGGAAGCAATGAACGATGTCCATCAGCTTCCCCAGAGTCTGTTGCAAAAGTCATCAATTTTTCTATGGCAGCAGCAAGTGGTGTTTTGGGTAGAGAAATAAACCTTTCAGATTTGTGACTTGGGAGTGAAACATGCTTTATGAAGAGCTCAGTCCATGCTTGAGATTTATACTCAGGTTTTTTCCTCTCCGAGTTTTCTGAAATTTTGGTATTTGAGAACAAAATTCTGCTCCCCTCCTGATCTGGTGTGAATTATTCATAATTGGTTGGAGAACTCCAGAGAAGAGACTGGGCATTTTTACACCTCTGTCTGTGCCAAGAGCTGAGGAGGATTCCGGCTCTGACATTTCCTGGCAAAAGATGACTAACATCTCCCTGCTCCACCACCAGTTTGAAATGTGTTGGGACAACTTATCTGTATCATTCCCCAGCCTGCTGGCTTGCCATCTCACACACAGAAACATTTGGACATCCAGCCACTCTGCCAGCTTGGTCCCTGACGCCCATGAGAGGACTGACATACATATCCAAGATTAGGACCTTCATTTGCACTCCCCAGGAGCCATACACCATTTCAGATCTGTGGGCTAGCAACTCTGACTTGTACAAGTAAATAAAGGAATGCTGAAGCCTAGCCCCTGCAAATCCGAGAAACCCATACTCCTCAGAGAAGGTACGAGGATGTTTCAAAGGATCTGCTTCTTCAAATCATTTCCTATGATCTGTATCCTAGGGTAAGAATGAGCAGCAGCAACATCCTCCTTTCAGTCACTGCACAGGGAATGGCCCTGTTAGCAATTTGGTTTTGCAACAATATGTAAGATAGTTGGACTAAAGAAGCAATGTAATTGAAATTCGAAAAAAGTGGTGCAATGGTTACACCATTAAATAAGGCCATATGATTTCAAGTTATTCTATTCTCCCTAGAACATCTTTTCAAATATAATAGATTAATTTACATGTCCAGAAGTTTATTTTTCCTTATATGATCAGTGGATTCTGGTATTTGTCTTTGACTATTAGTTTTATAAGTGAGAATTCAGGGTATTTTAATAAAACGTGACATTTTATCCAGGAGAAGAATTATTTTATTCTAAAGATTAACCTGAAACCTTTTTCTACTCTTTCATTTCCATGGAGGAGTCAGAGAGTCAAGCTCATTTGTAAAATAATTCTGGGCAAAAGAGGAGTCACAGAGGTTTAATTCAGCCTTTCCTTAAATTCACCCATAGCTGGAGAAAGCCCTACTCTAGATGAGCCATGGAAGCAGACCCTCCTTGCATGCTTGTTCCTCCAATAGAAGCCTGTAGTGACCTTAATAGAGCAGATGCAATATCTTGAGTATCACATCAGTGACTTGAGCACAGAGAAGTCCTGGATGTAGCTGGAGAAACAGCGTAAGTTAGAGACTGTTGTGCAAAGAACCTACAGGGACTTGTCTTTCAGTGGATGCTGTTTATGTGGTTCAAGCAGTGGTATTCATTAAATGTTCTGAAGGTTATAAAAGGGCCAACATTTTTCCTGTTGCTTTATCTTGCTTTCACAAGAATAATTACTGGCTACCTATTAGAGTGTTGGAGTGGCAGCAGCACACAAGGGAAGTCAACCTCGACTGGCTGAATAAGCATTTTCACAGACTGTAGCAAAGTGGAAGTAAATTGTGTCTACAGTAAAAGTGCCTTCTGACGCACCAACCATCCTTAGACTTAGGAATTTTGCCTGCTTCCTTCTTCTATGTCAGGCTGTCCCTTCAGAAAAGGTGGATGGTAATTAAGGTAAAACCTAAGCAGGAATGGTCCCGTGCTGAGTCAATACCTCTCTACTCTGAAAACCTTGTAGCCGTACCACTGCAGCGCCGGCTCTGTGGGGATGTGATGGATAACAAGATCTATAATCTCCATCTCACTGCCCTGCTGCAGTTTCCAGGGCTGGATGGCATCGAGCAGCCGTGGCGTGTAGGTCACGCAGGTGTGGGTGTTTATGTACGTCACATCAAAGGTTTCTCAAAAGGCTGGCACAAGGGGCTGCAGAGACTCTGATTTCTCTTTGGGGTCTTAGCTCCTGAGATCCTCTTGATCTAATATGGGAACGAAATGCAGCAAGGGCAGTAAAATGATTTATGCTGACATCATAGTATCACCAAAAATATCTGAACATGCATGTACGATTTTCAAAAGAGAGAGAGCCTTTGGAGGCCATATATACTTCATAGGTACTGGTAACTTCCTTCAGAATTACAAAATAATCACAGTACCTTTTTGATTGCTTCAAAGATATTTATCTTAATACTGCTAATTCTTACATAATGACTTTTTTATTGAAAAAAGTTTGTCTAAGTAAGAATCAATACCATGTATTAGTAAACAACAAGACCACTCAACTGCTAATTATAATACTGCATTGATTAAACTCATATTTTTTATTAAGTGCTTATATCCAGAATCTTGGCCCTTAACATCCTTTGCTACATTTTTAGACAATTACTAAACCATGTATGTCTATATGTATGTATGTATTTCTCCCTGTAACAGTTAAGTGATTAGAATTGCCGCAATTAACAGTCTACAGTAATGGCTCCCAAAAAGGAAACAAACATCAGTCCCACATCATAAAAGCAGTCACTTAAAAAAACTTACAATAAACACAGGACAGGTCAACCACAGACCAAATTAAGCACCTCAGAATGATCAATGCAGACAAACCAGTGACATTAGCTATCCCTAATGCAATCTTGGGAAAAGTCAGACAAGTCAGAATAAAAGCCACTCCTTTGAAACATTTCATAAATATTGACACTTCACTCTCCTAAGAAAAAAAAAACAAACAAGCAGACAGCAATAACTGGATGATCACTCATCTTTCTAGAAGCAGCTTAATTATATTAACTTTTGATTAATGTCATAAATAGCAACACTGACAGTAGCAATTGTTGCTAGAGGTTTTTTTGTGTATTTTACATCAAGAATAAGCTTTCTAACATGAACCGCAGTGAGCGCCTGCTGCTGAAATCAATCTTCCCAGTTAAAAACAACGTGAAGTCAGGTGTGAGAAGAGGAAAATACAATGCTTACGATATCCCTGTGTTTCTCCTGGTGGAGAAATGCATTACAGATCCCAGTGGCAGGCAATTTCTGGCTGAGGATTTTTACTGACAGACAGTACATTTATCGATTACCACCATGTGAAGCCCAACAAAAGATGTAATAGCAGAGTACTAAACATGTAGCCTGGGGATCTATCTGGATGCTTAAAAATCTGGTACAGGAGTTTGGAAGGGATTTGTCAGGGCTCTTGGCTGCCTCTGGTGCCGTGGGACCACACTGCTATGGCGGCAATGCCCAGCCCTACCTGCCCTCATATCCCAGCTTGCCCTCCCCTGGGGAGGAACCCAGCTCATGCTGCTCCACTACAGAATTTTGTATGAGATGATTTTAAAACATCTCTTTTAAATGTCAGAGCACTTTCCCCAGCTGAACATGTTACATGGTAATGTGTTATTTCTTGGCCCTTGGTTCGAGGCCAGACAGTACAGTTAATACTCAGTGTGGGAAACAGGGCAAGAATTTCTTCCCATTTTTTTTCCACTCTGTTTTGTTCTGTAAGCAGAGCAATTATTGTCATGCACCAGAGAAAACTTTCCAGCTGTGGAAAGTCCCACAGGAGAAATTTTGAGTAAGAAACTGCCTCTAGAGTATTCTTCTAGAGAGTTTCTCTCTGCTCAGTGCACTGCCAAGGCAGATAACAGCCCCCTCATGAAAGGCACTACAGCACTGAACTCCAGACGTAGAAAGACATAGCAACATCTTTCACATTCACATGCTATCGAATAACTGGCCCTCAGGAATCTCTCCTGTCCCCATATCTCCAGCGGAAACATAATACCAGGCCTGGCCATACCTCAAGGTATATCTCAAGGAGGTCCAAAAACAGGAAGAGAAAAAGCATGGTGCTAAAATGATAAAAAAGTCCTAAGGATGTTTCCAAGAAACCCATTGAAAACTCAAGATGTGTTAAGCTTTTGACAGCAGCGAGCCACATCCAGATGAAATAGAACTGCAACTGCCAGAATATCAGGATCGCATGATTTACAAAATGGTTTCTAGGATGTTCCAGTCTTGTGCTTGATATTGCTTCACTGCCTATGTCCTGGCCAAAGAGCAGTGCTCAGAGCAACATATGATGTGCTTTTCTAAGGGCTTCTTACTATGGGACCAACATTTAATTAGGGTGTTTTCCATGGGTTTTGCCTAAGGCCTCTGACAAAAGATCTCATCACTGCTGTCAATAATGATTGGAGATATTGGTTTATCAGGTATCTATAGATATATGCACAAATACAGATACATCATCCAAATTTCTGGTGCTTGTATCTTTGGTATAGATTGCAAAGCCTTGTGATAATATTAGATAGGTGTAATTTGTTGCTCAACTCACTCCTATACCTGCACTGAAGTCCCTAACTTGTCTGCCATAGACACAATTAAGAATTTCAAACCACTCAACTAACTCTAGCAGCTCCCATCCCTTCCAAAAACCCAATTTGGTAGAATCATGTTTTCTCCTTCTTCTGCATCTCTGCAATTCACACACACTTGCCTTCCCTCAAAAACTCCTGATGCGAAGGCTGGATTCTGTCCAGAAGCAACAGGGCAAGGAAGAGTTACTGACCAAAGTGCAATTTTTCTCCAAGTTTTCCGTGGCTGATAAGTCCCAACTGAGTTTATATGTCCTGTTATTCACTAGAGGCAGTGGGATACCAGCAAGAGGAGAGGAAACGGAGAGCAGGGCAATGGCACAACTAGGACTAATGCAATGAAGAGTCCTAGCTCCTTTCCATTCTGGCTCCTGACAAAGTTTCAAAACCTCTGAGGCAGGAGGAAAAATGAAGTCCAGCAGTAATTTGCAATGGAAATACAATTAGTGCATTAAGATTATTTCACTAAATAACCTCTTTTGCTCCATCACAATAGTGCTTTCCCTGGCTGCTACTAAGAAGGACTGTAAACTCCACAGGAGACAGGCTGAAAACCACCACTGAGAGTTACTTGATGGCTGCTTTTCTGCACAGAAGCTCTGCTGGAGTACTGTGCCTTTGGAGTAAAGGGGTGCACAGCTAACACACTTTTAACCTTTTAGAGAGGTTGTGGAGAAGGAAGGGCTGCCACTAGGACGTCCAAGCACTTTTCTGCATCCCAGGGATACTGAGGACATTTACTGTTGGGGTTTTTTTTGCTTGTTTGTTTTTTTTTCCCAACTAATTGTAGATTATTTTTAAATCCTTTATTTTGACCTGATAGTATGAGCACAGTTTACCTAACTTTGCCATCTAGTGCCTGAGACCACAGCACTTATTAACAGCAACAAAAGCCTAAGGCGACCTGCAGTGGGTTGACCTTGGCTGAACACCAGGTGCCCACTCCCCTTCCCAGCTGGAGAGGGAAGAGAAAATAAGATGGGAAACAACTTGTAGGTTGAGATAAGGCAGTTTACCATATCAAAAGTGAAAGTTTGCACATGCACAAACAAAAGGAAAAAAAAAGGTTTATTCTCTATTTCCCATCAGCAAGTGATGTTCAGCCATCGCGTGGGAAGCAGGGCTTCAGCTCACATGATGGTTGCTCTGAAAGGCAAGCATTGTAAACAATGAATGCTCCCCCATCCTCTGCCTTTCCTTAGTTTTTATATCTGAGCTGATGTCATAAGGTATGGAATATCCCTTTGGTTAGTTTGGGTCAGCTGGCCTACTTGTGACCCCTCTTGGATCTTGCTCACCCCAAGCCCCTTTGTGGGGGGAAGGAATGTTGAGAGACAGTGCTGATGCTGTGCCATCAGGTGTTATCAACACCTTTATAGCTACCAATGCAAAGCACAGCTCTGTGAGGGCTGCTGTGGAAAAATTAACTCCATCTCAGCTAGGCCCAATACACAATCCTAGAGGGTAAGATATTTTACAAAGAGAACATTACATAAAATCTACGTTGTCTTAAGTTTGTTCCTGAGTTCACTCCGCGGTTACACCACTGGTTTTTTTGGAATACTTGTTCTAGAACCAGTACAGATTTTGAAGAATTAAAATAACTGAATGCCATGTCTAGTACAAAGAAAAATTCAAACTTTTTATGGGAATTCTAAATGTTTTAAGGGAACATTTCAAGAAGTTACTATGTTCTTACAAAAAACATACTCAGTTCTGGTGAGACCCCACCTGGAGTGCTGCATCCGGCTCTGCGTTCCCCAACACAGGAAGGGCATTGACCTGTTGGAATGAGTCCAGAGGAAGGCCACCAAGTTTACTAGAGGGATGAAGCACCTCTCCTACAAGAAAAGGCTAAGAGAATTGACTTTGTTCAGCCTGCAAAAGAGAAGGTTTTGGGGTGACTTAATTGCAGCCTTTCAGTAGCTGAAGGGAGGCTACATGAAAGAAGGAAAGAAAATGTTTACAAGGGCATGTAGGGACAGAACAAGGGAAATAGGCTTCAAACTGAAAGAAAGTAGGTTTAGATTAGAAGTTAGGAATATATTCTTTACTGTGAGGGTGGTGAAGCACTGGAACAGATCGCCCAGAGAAGTTCTGGATGTCCTACCCCTGGAAGTATTCAAGGCCAGGTTGGATGGGGCTCTGAGCAACCTGGTCTAGCGGAAGGGATCCCTGTCCATGATAAGGGCATTGGAACTAGGTGATCTTTAAGGTTCCTCCCAATCCAAGCCATTCTATGATAATGACATGCTTTGCACTATGGGTACCAAAAACATGATTATTTTTGTTGATAATCCTTTTTCACAGAAATGTTGGAAGAATCATGGAAGAAATGGTTTGAAAAAGTTCATTTGCAGATACTGTCATTATAAATACCAGTTCAACTGTCCTTTATAGGATAGCACATACTAATTTTTCCTGTGACCGGCATCTGAATCTGAGTTTATCCAGGAGCACTGCAAGTTTCTGACACAGCTTTTTGAATGATCAGTTTAGCGTATAAGAACTTTCAAAGTAAGATCTATTAAATCAGCTGTTATAAGAGAATTGACTTACCACCTCTTCCTCTGATGAAACACCAAAATAGACACACTTAAAAGAGAAAAAAAGAAATTCCAGTAGAAAAAACATGAAAGCAGGAGACAAGCTATCCTCAGATTCATGAGTCCAACTGTGATTGACACAAACCCTTAGTATTTAGTGTATTTAATGAAGTTGGTTTTTACTTAAATAATATATTTATACTTATTTAAACATTAGTATTTTTAAACCGTATATATATTTAATCCATATTATTTAGTATATTTATTTAGTATAAGGCAAAATATCCTAGTATGTCTGAGCTGCAATGAAAACTATGCCATTCTGTTACACATTTTCAGTCACAATTAAAGTAAAACATACGAGTGACCATGCAGTCCCTTCCTGCAACCAAGTGCCACAGAATCCATCCACCCATCCATCCAGTCATACATCCACAGGTCCATGCAAGAGTGAGTTAACCCTCTCACTGGTTTAATGTTGTGAATCCATTGACTGGAAGGGCTCAGACAAACTAAACGACAGGCAGTGATATAACCTTAAGGGCAAAGAACATGAACTCCCCACACAACTGTTTATGACTGGCAAGAGTGACTATATGAATGACTATATGAATTCACCCATTCCTACCCTGCTGAAATTTGAGATTCAGGAGAGAAAAAGAGTAAGGAGTAGGTTGCACGCCTTGCACACACTGCTGGGCACAAGAGCATACTCAAGCAGTTACTAGGGAACCATTAGAGTACTGTAGATCCACGTTTTAGTTTGGTTTATGATTACTGCTCACATAAGACCTGTTGTTAAATTGATGAAAATTTTTACAGCTAGCAGAAGGCAAACAAAGGGGCTTGGGCTTTGCCTATATCTTGGACTAAGACTCTAAAGCCCTTTACTTTCTTACAGAATGTGGTATCAAAAGGCTTTCTATAAGACAATAAATTTGTTAAGAGTTAACTTCTGTGAATTCAAAAAATGCTTGAAATTAAACCCTTTTACCAGAGACCACTTTTCAACAGAACTGTTTATTAATGGCCTATTTCAATCAAATATTTAAGCCGTTCTTGTCTAAATTGCATAAAGATAGAAAAAGGCTTATTAAAAGAGCTCTATGTGTTTCTTGGCAACAGATTGTTTGGTTTGCCAGAATTAAAGACATTTTCACAGGACCTCTTATGGAGCTTAGCAGGAAGGTAATACGTGCAAAAGTCATTTGACTTGGCAGTATAAACTAAATGATTGCAGGATACATTTTCATATTTATGTAGTATTTATATTATTTGTATAGTACCTTTTAAAAATAGTAGCACTTTTAGATTTTCCGCAACAGAATCCTAAGAACTTACAGTACCCCTGAAAAGGCAATCCAGTGCTCTACACAAATGATCAACGGGGACCTAGACCTGAGAGGAGCCAGCCTTCCCTCAGGCTGCAAGATACTCTTTGCTTTTCAAATATATTAAATTCTGGGAGGCTACAGGAAACAAATGTATGCTTCCTCTGTATTTTCTTCTCTCAGTTCTGGAATGAATAAATTGTAAATAATCTTCGAAATGCTACAAACACAAGAGTTTGATGCACTTACCATGCTAAAGATACAGTAATTTTATGGCAATGAACATAATATGCGATCATGACTATAAGCACTGTGTGATCACAGACACAACTATACACATGGCCAAAGCAGCAAATCTTTGAAAATGGAACATTAATTCATATAATATATACTCCAAATAAGTCACTTTCAGATATTTGAATATAAATATTCATGGTGGTACAAGGCTTAATGGTCTCTCACCTGTATCAGTAGCTCATTTCAAGACCGTGGTACTTTGAAGGAAATCAAACCTTTCATTACAGAGCGATGCTCAACACTAGATGGTCCTTAGGTCTCCTCCAACAATGGACCTTAACAAATAGACACCACACATTAAGAAGACAGACAACAGCCAAAACTTTTCAGATTTTGTAAGTTGTGGATGGAGATATTCACCAAAGGCAACCTCTGTTGAAGACTTCCTCTCATCTGACTTTAGTAAGTTACGTTTTAGCTCAGTTAGGCAGTTCTAGCAGTTAGCCAAAAACCACAAGCAATTTCTCTGGTCGCTGAAATTTTTGGGTCAGGGCTGTTGTTGGGGTGAATTTGCCTCAGCTGAGTCACTCAAGGAAGCAACTGACTCCATGCACATCAGGGAGCCTCTTCCATTAATAACAGCTGAGCTGCCAAAGCTTTTTGTTATCTTAAAATCATCAGCAGGTTTTTCAGAGGAGATGTCACACCCCTCTGGATTCCAGCAGACCCTTCTGTGTAATTTTAGCTGTGCACATACAGCGAGAGAGTGCAGCCCAAGACAAGGGGTGACAGTGGGCACTGTGGTGTGAGGCACAGAGCTGCAATTTTTTGGCAGAGCTCTGGCTTGTGGAATCGATTTTGGGCTGCTAAGGCAAACTAAAAAGAGCCAAAAATGCATTTGGGGTCAATCCCAATGTTTCCTTCATCAATATTTTGGTGGTTTTTTCCCTTCCAGACAATAATTGCTCTGCTTTTCCCTTTATTAAGTACCTTGTCTCAGAGGTGCTACCACCATCACTGATGGGCTTCACCTTGGCCAGAGGTGGGTCTGTTATGGAACCATCTGGCACCGGCTTCAGTGGACATGGGGGAAGCTTCTGGCAGCTTCTCACAGAAGTTACCCCTGTAGCCCGCCCCCCTCGGCTACCAAAACCTTACCACACAAACACAATTAAAACTTTACATCTGAAACATTTTCACCAAACTTGTGAAAACTAGTCTAACTTGTGCATTGATGCTGATTTTCTATAAACACATGATTTAAAATTTAAATTTTTTAAATTTGGGGGTTTTCCATTATGTCAAAGAAGATGGTGATACTTTGTCCCCTGGAGAAACCAAAATATAGCTTGCATGTTATTTAAATTAATAACAAATTACATAACTAGTAGAAGTTGCTTTATGTTACAATTTGGGAAGGAAGCACAAAATACTGAGACCTCGGGGGAAATGCAGATCACAAAATGTAATTAGTCATATTAGTTTCTTGCCAAAAGATTAGATTTTGTAGCTATACACATATTAAAGTGATAGCAACTGCCAAAGATTTTCTAATTGTAACCAACATAGCAATAAAGATGTTTGACTGCTGCACATTTTATATCAGGCAGTACATTTTCTGAAGTGCTGAGGAGGCTTTGTGATGGATCTCAAGTCCAGTGTCAGGACATGAAGCATCTTTTGAAAATCCAGGACCCATTCTTGAGCCACTCTGTTCTCCAGCGTTAGACTTACTGATTTTTGATATCTGATGTGGATGTGTGATCAATTCATGGCAAGAAAACAGGAGCCCTGTTGTAAAAAAGAAAAAGAGAATATAGTTCAAAACTGGCTTCTTTCAGTGAAGACGCACAACACTCTACAACTAACCTCTGTTTATACTCAGTGCCACTCATGGCCTCTTCAAGATTTTCATTTCAACTGAACATAAGAAACCATTGCAGAAGTAAATTTTGCTGGTCAATCACAAACAGCTTTCAGATATCTCCCATAAGTCACTGTACCAAAGTGCAGCCTTGGCTCTTCCTCAGACCTGTTCTCCTGAGGTGAAGCTTTGACACCTGCACCTCAGCAGACTGCAGCAGCCAACAAATGCTCACAGTCTGGCTGCATGGGGCAGTTGGGATCTTTCATCTTGTCCTGGAAGACCTTTCAAACACAGTGTAGAGCTATTAAAACTCCTGCAGCCACCAGCAGAGATGTGAAAATCCTGGACACATCCTGAAGATGTTTCTCAGTCTGCTTCCCCGAGCAGGGTGGGGAGAGCTGGGAGCATTCATGGCAAAACTGGCAAACAGCTTGCAGTCACAGAACTTTTCCAGAATTAATTTCTTTCTGAATTTTGCATTTATAGATTTCTCAATTTTTCTGTATCCCAGTGGATTAAGACCCAGTATTAAGTAAATATGTTCCTCGGTAAAAAATACCAGGAAGATAAACTCTCTGTATGAATACTGGTAGGCACGACCTGCACAGCAAAAGATCTTGTTTTTCCTTATTCAAAGACTACAGATCCACTTACCTGCTCAGTCCTCATCAAACTTGGATGAGGACTTGTATTTGTTCGGAAACACAGATGCTGATACATCTTAACAGCTTAATTTTAATTCCTATGTCTGCAGCTACTTCTTTTACAGACTTTTCTTCAAACTAGAGCAAATGCACTGAATGCAAAGGCAACCTGTGTAATTCTAATTGCTACTTTTAGTTGTACTGTGAAGAAATATACACTCTCAGCATTGTTGTCAATATTAAAAACATACGTATGAGTCTCTATTGGAAAGAAATCAAATGTAAAGGTATTGATGGTGTTTTAAGTATCTCAGGGCTAAGCATCAAAATCGAAAGACTAGTTCAGGCATTAGAAAACTGACACATTGTTTCATCTTTATTTTCTAGAAATATAACTTAAAAGAACAGCCTTAATACACACAAAATAAGAAGTACCCTTTCAGAATTTCTCAAAAAGTTCTTGTACAGAATAATCAGATTTCATTTATCTGTTTGAAGAAAGTGAAATTCTCCCCATCTGAACAGAAGTTCATGGGGGTTTTTTGTCAGTATTTTAAAACTTCCAAACAAATTACCTAGAACAGCTATCCTTCCTAAATTACTCTCCAGCTTTTCCATTAACTTGGACCAAAATCCACAGTTAAAAGTCACTCTTTCTCCAACCCATACCTCTGGGCTAAAATGTACTAATTTGAGCTAATTCTGCTACAGGATTTCAAGAAGAAAGGTTATTTTTCACTCTCCCTTAGTTTATTTTAAGGTGTAAATTCAAATTTTTGGCACTAAATCAAATCTTTCTGCAGAAAAGCTGTTTTTATTCTCCACAGGGCTGTTAAATGTAGAAGTAATAGACTTCATTCTCCACAAACTGTAATTTTTCCATTATCCTATTACTATAATTTTCCACCATGCTCTTGACAGCCTTGTTGGCTCTGCCTTACCAGAAGAAAGGGGTTTATTAATTTGTTTTGTCTTGATAACATTTTCACCACAAAGGAGGTGGCAGCCTGCAGTACACACAGCTTGCTTTGCAGCAGAAGGGAGAAGAGCAGTAGCCATGGCTGCACTGGGAACACATGCATAGTTCACAGCTCTATATTTCATGGGAAGAATAATCTAATAACTGCAGTAATTATGATAATGGCAGTGATGTGTACAGTGACATTGTACAATGCAGGAAGATTTTCAGACCAATCTCAACTCCAAGCATCCCTGTGTGACAAAAAATGTCCCTGTCTGAAATGTCCCATGAAAGTGAACAAGGACAATTTTTTCACAGATTGACATCTTACTGCAACAAATTCCTCTATCAGCCTGTCTCTTTGGGACAACAAGGTCCTGCTAAATGGCAGTCACACTTCATAAGCTCAGAAAAGTGAAAGTAGTAATACATCAGTATAAAGCAATTCACTAGGAAAATGTACAATGCAACAAATCTGTTACCCAGTTTTAGATGCTTCATTTCTCCTTAGTGCCTTACCCCAAAGACTGAACTGCAGTGGTACTTCAGGTAAATACAGTTGGAGCAAGGTGCTCAGGAAAGTAAAGACTTCTGACCTGAGCTGCACAGGATTCAGGCAGTGTCCAGTCATATTTCCTGTGCGGTGTAAATTATTTTTATTCTGTCAGCTTAGGATGTCGGGGAAGCAAAACATTTAGAAATGGAATATCATGTCAGACTTACAGTCATAATTGTTTGGGAGGGGAGAGCCAACTGTTTTAGTTTCTCGGTTTAGCCAAAAATGAACCTGCCATTTCTGATTTTAAAACCCATTAATCATGGCTCCAATCAGTTTTGATCGGCAGATGTTCCATTCTGTTCCATCCTTTGTATTACTTTATTAAAAGCAGGAGGCAGATTTTTAAGGTCATTTTTGTTGGTTGGATGTTTGGTTTCCAGAACTGTAGCCTTCCAGAGACAGCGCTCTTAGAGGTCATCTAGTGCTGGCAAAGGCGAGCACAGCGAAAGTCCCAGGCAGTGAACTGCAACATCTGTCCTGGGGAGGTAGCTGCTCTCCTCACAGAGCACAAGATCATTCTATCACCTTTCCAGTCTTAGAGAAAGCTTCAAACTGCAGTTCTAAAAGTGGAGATCCCTTGTCAGAAGGCATCAAGAGAGATTAAAGGTGAGACTGGACTGTTTTAGCCTTATATCTCTCTGCAAGGCAGTTAGAAGGATATTTGCTGAACTTTCTTCAACCAGAAGCTCACAGCTAGTCTTGTGCAAAAAGAAGGGTTTGATGTGTTTTCTTGCCCCTGCACATGCACAGGATTCAGAGCAGTGGGTAGGATTAAATACTTACCATTCCTTTCCTGCTGCACCAACAGTTTTTGCCATCTGTATGTGAGCAGCCTTAGCTTATAACATTTGGTGTTATAATTATCTCTGGGGGCTGAAAGATGACTGAAACACTAGCCTTTATAAAATGAGCATTTTCCAAATCACTGTGCCATGAAACAGTCACTTAAGCTAACACGAAAAAAAGAATGGAAAAGATACCAGTTCAGAAGCTCAGGTGAACTTGAAAACAAACCAGAAAAGCAGATCATACAATTATGCTGAAAATGTGTCATTCTGTTCTGTTGAATCAGTACTTCGGTGGGACAAAAGGCTCAAAACTGTGCTAAAAAGCCCCAGAAGAAACCTAAATCCATTCTAGACTCACTTTATATCCATACTGAGCCTGATGAGAGCTTGCCCAAGCAATTAGTGCAGGTTCTTATTAAATGGGCAGCTGCCTTATAGGTCCTGCAACACTGAAAGCCTGTTAGCCCACCTTGAAGATCAGGTGTCATTGGAAACAACTGCATGGAGAAACCAACAGCTCCACAGAAACAGGCTTGCAGTGGGAATGGAAGTACTCAATTTTACTTGCATTTATAGCATGACACCACTCTTGCCTGGCTCTTAGGGCCTTGAAATAACCGTGGAAAATTGTAGGGTAGTTAGTAACACTTCTGGGAGAAGTAATTCTGTCAGAACCTCTCAACAGGTTCATCTGTTCTTTTCTTGATCTTCTTCCTGCTTTAAAAAGGCTTATGACAAACAGAGGATGATACTCTTGCTTACTGAGGGATCCTATGTATTGAAGCTGCAACTCAATTATCTGTGAAGCTTTTCAGAAATCTTCAGCACTGCAGCAAAATTTAGCGCAGATTAGCTTCCAGCTGGGAAAATAATAGGTAGAAGTTTTGTTCCTTTATATGTGGGAGAGCAAGTACATGGATATTTCTACGTAAAATGGTAGCGATTTCTTTCGTGCATAAATAATTGGTGATAACTTGATGTAGGGCAAGGTGGTATGATTTTGCAACTCAGCCCTGCACCTGCAACATTGTATGCTTAATCTTTTGGCCTCCTTCAACCTAGAAAGAGCAGAAAAGTGACAAAACAGTGAGAATTTTTATCTGTAATTTTATTTCTAGGTTGCTGCAATATTTGCAGCACCTAATGTTAGAAAGAAAAACAAAAGCTTGGAGCTAAAATTCCATGCCCTGTTGCAGTCTATTTAAATTACTGCAGATCAAACCCCTATGTAGCCACTGTGAATTACACTGGAAATGAGCAAAATCAGTGACTGCCTTGCCTAGAAATTTAAAGTAATGCCTTTAACAGTTCTACAGTGTTTTGTCTCAGGCACACTTGAAATGAAATTATGCCCCTGGTGTTCATGCAGCTCTGGCCCAGCAGCCCTCTTGCACAAAGCCCTTTCAGGAACTTTGTGATAATCTCAGGAGTGTGCTACTTTTCCAAGAATAAAAAAGCACCATGCCAGGTCTTCAGCACCAAAGAAATTTTACTTCCCTGAGGGTCCTACAGGACAAGCTACCCATTGCTGTCAGCTGGGGCTTGGGTAAGGAGCTGGTAGGTCTAACACCTTACAGCTGAGTAAAAGGGTAGGCAGGATCCTGCACTGAGCTGTTGTGTTCCTCAAGGAAAAGCCATAGAAGTGTATTTTCTATGGAAGTATTTTTGACAGATGTGTGCCTTTGAAAGCTCTGTCAGGTAAGGGAATACCATTTTTATATGACTTTTTTTGAGGTAGCTTTGATGATCCTTGTAGTATGCTAATATATTTTAAGCATCCTTGATTCTTGTAATGACTGGGTTTTACTGGTGCTCTAATTCCTATCTGTATCTCATACCAGCAAGTCAGTTCTCACAACCATTGCCAGTGAAGAGCATTTTAACCAATATTCTGTTTCCTGATATGGTCACGCTGGTGGTTAAATTCTGGTTGCAGAAATTTTGTTGAGGAAGGTGATGGGGAAGGGGAGAAAAACCAACTTGTTTGTAGCTGAGTAGTTTAAGCCCAAAGTACTGGTAGCTTACTTCCTATGTGAACTGAGAAATACGAATGTGAGAGAGATAGAATGACTATGCTCTGTTTTTTTTGTTTTATGACTGTACTTTTCAGGCTGTTTTCCCAAGCTACTATGCTTGCACCTGAAAGGTTCAAGCTTCTCTGGTGTGGGAAGCAGCTATGTGGAGAAATAAGTGTGAAATGTTGTCCCAGAATACTCCCTTCTGTCAAAATCTAGGGTTTTTTTCAGTAGATGCAGAGAACTCTACTGATGGGAAGGAGAGAAGACAAGAAAATGATCCACTCTAATTTTTTGTCAAACTGGGGGAAACACTGAGGGGAAAGAAAGTGCCTGTGCAAAGTGGGTATGGGGGTGAGGGGGGAAACGGAGTGAAACAATTCACATATTTACATTCTGAGATGAGGAAATGAATGATGTTCCCCAACACCCTAGTTGATAGTAACACAGTGGTAGCTGATTAGAAGAGGAAGCACTTATGTTAATGATCTTATTTTGTGATTCAATTTTCTTTCAGCTTCTACCATCTGCTTTAAAATACACATTTCTGTTAGGATGCTAATAAGTACATGCTGCATGCTAGTCACCAGTAGCTCTTGCTGATTTAAATGCAAATTGTGTTTTGCCTGAATCTGGTCTGCTAGATCTGGTCCCTGTTTGAATTACAGTTTCTGGGAAATGCTGGAGAGGGAAATGTTTATAGCAAGGTATGTTCACATGTCTCTTCTGCTTTATTTGGAAATGGTCTGTCAAACTGAGGCTCAACTTTGTGATGGATTGTGTTTTGGACCAGGGGACTCATTTATAGTAGGCCAATGTCTGGCTTTCTTCATTAGCTGCTGTACAGCAGTTTTTATGATTAAAGGTGGCACTGTTTGGGCATTTCTTTCAGTTTATAAGTGAAATTTATCTGGCCATAACTAAACACAAGTCTTACAAAGTGGGAAGTTATTTTGTTGGTGAATGTGAAGTTTCTTTACAAGCAAGGAAGAAAGTCAGTGGGTTTGACCAGTTTCATGCTTTTATCAAAGGGGTGATGGTAAATGCTTTGCATTCAGGTTCTGTATGGAACTTTTAATAAAGAAGACCTGCTATGGCACAAAACTAGTCCGACAGTGCAAGTTTTCAGTAACATCACACCCCTTCCCTCAAACCTGAGTGTTTAGGTTTTCATTTAAGACTTTTCTGCTTCTCAATAAAAGAGCTTGTGTGAATGTGTGTGTAAAGCATTTATTTATGCAGCTGTTCAAACTGATGGCATGGAATAGGCAGAGAAAAGGACAAAATGTGGGGTCCTCAGCTCTGCCACTCTATGAAGACTTCTATTTTATTATTTTTTTGGTCACCATCACTTTCCTCCAGAGCCCAAGAGAAGCAAAGAACACAGTCAAATGCTGAATTTGGCTGGTTCCTGGAAGTCTGTATGATTCACCTCTGCAAACTAAGCTAAGCTTAATTTGTAACTCATTGCTCAGTAAACAGAATTTTAAAACCCTAAAAGACCAACCAGACACCAAGAGAGTGTGTTGATTTTGTTTTCTTGAAGGAAAGCTTGAAAATTAATATCATTTACTGGTATTTCTGATAATGTCACAAGATGAATTGTGGATGAGCAAGCTACAGTATTTTGTGTCTCTCTGTGGCCTCACCTTAGCCTCACTGCTACTGAGCAATGTGTGAGAAAATACAAACTCTAAATAAGAGGTTTTGCTGCAGGTTGAACTCCCACTAGACAGTATCTTTCTGTTTTATAGCAGATGCTGGCCAGTGTTAAAATGGGAATTAATGTTAACCTTGCCATTTAAGCTCTGTCTTAGTGACAGATATATTATAATCACTATTAGTTTAACAGAATTTAACAAACTTCAATAAATATATATTTTTAAAGCTAAGGTCTTTTAGTTGTTTCCATGTGCAGCCTTTCTTTCCTTGAAGATGACTGTTGAGATGATAGTTTTTTTCATCTCAAATGACAGCTGCACTAGCCAGGACAGTTATAACAGTTTTTGTGCTACTGAAAAATAGACACATCTTTTTCCTAAAAGAGTGACCCTTAACTGAATTTTAACTTATTTGAATTCATAGTTGGCCACTAATACCAAGCAGCTGAAGAATCCCCCTGGATTTGCATTTTTATATCTTTTTAGTACAAAAAAATTCATCGTGACCAAGTTCATTTTGAGTGTACTAATAAAACTTCGTCAGAAACAACTATCTTTAATTCTGAATGTGAGAAATCATACACAAGTTTTACATCTTAAAAAAAGTTATTTGCAAAGAGGATTAGTTGGGATCTTCTAATTCTCATTCCATTTCATCTGCGTTACTAATTAACTATAAATACTCATTCGAATTATGTCACGCTCACCATGCCCCTGATCCCAAGAGATGCTGAGTATCTGGATCCATGAGGATGGCCATCAATGTCGTGCAGCAGCATGACTCCAGCTTTCTCTGCCACCTGCTTTAGCCAGAGCTGTTCTGTCCTCTGTTGTCCCAGTTTTGCTTACATGCAAGCAGTGTTTCTTCCTAGCAGGTCTCCAGCATATTGCAATCCTTTTGATGTCTGCACTGCAAAAGGATGGTGCAGCTGCAGCAGATTTCACAGGACATCAAGTCTGTGGAGGCATCCCTGTACTTAGGTTTTTACTATGTGTATTCCACCAGGCCTTACATAAGCACAAGTAACTGTGTGGCTCAAGAGGCATTATATAACATGAAGTAAGATAAAAATTGCAGGTGTTTGTGTCTTGCTGTGGTTTACACTGGCAGTCACGAGTGGGGAGGAGGGAACACTTGCACGCACAGGAGAAGAATCTGGGATTTTAATACCAGTGCTGAGTGAGTCACACAATGTAACTACAGCTAAAATTGGTCCACTTGAGGTATCATCAGCCCCTCTCATTTGATAATATGGAATGTTGGTGAAATTGGTAAGGATTCTGCTTTTGCATTTGTCATAGGGTTTTGCAAATCATTACTAAAAATTCTGCTATGAGGCGTGACTTGAGATAGATGTGGGTGGGGAAACAGAGGAAGGGGACACTATATTGAGGGCACCTAGTGCAAATGGGACAGTGATGGCATGAAATTGCTACTGCTGCCTCTGTGATACATTTGTGCAGTGAACAGGAGTACAGCCTGAAAAACATATTTCAGGTAACTCCATCCATTCTTTTATTGCTTTTTACAGCACTACAGTGCAGTGCTGCACCAATAAATGAGATTGATAGCAGGTCTCCAGAAACAAAGGTGCCTCAGCAATTATCCAGGATAGCTTGCCAGTTTTCCTGGGCCCACCACGAACAAGCTATGAGCCACAAGTGACAGCTTTGGAGCAGCAGTATACTCCAGACCCTGAGGGCTTTCTGACTGTACAAAGACAGGAGTGCATCCAGTTGTAGAGCAGGGAAACTGAGGAAGTCATGAAGGAAGAGAATGACTGGAAGCTGTTTGCACTGAAGAAGAGCTAACCTGATACACCACTACCCTCAGTCTCCTCTCGAGGTTTTCCCTAAGAAAGTGGGAGCCACTGCTTGAGATGAGATGGACAGCATTGCTTAAGCAGGCCTGGTGGTGGCCAACGGCTCCTCCTTGGGAACAGACTGAAGGTAGTCATGGGCTTGGTAAGTCTGAAGCAGTGCCCTTGTTGAGCAAGGTAGGTCAAGCCTGGGAACTCCTCTGTGTTCATGTGACCCTGCTGCTGCATTTGACAGATGGCTCTGATCAGACAACTTGTAAAGGCAAATAGAGACGGTCTTAGAAAGGTGGGAGGAAAACTAAACGAATGAAAAATACCCAGTGAGTCCTGTGTTCATCAAAGTCATGCAATTTATAACTTTTTAATAACCACCTGAAAGAGAACACTGACGCTTGCACTAACCCTCAAATAATGCACTTACTGCAATATTACAAACTCCTGAGATGACACCTCAAATCGCACTAATATACAGCATGCTTGATAAAAATTTATTATGTGTCTTCTGATTTTTGAGATGCCAGAGTTCCTCTGAGCCATATTTACAAGTTTCCTTTGTAACTAGTGTCAGTACGGAAACATTGCTTAATTGGTTAGAGAGGGGCTTTTTTTTAGCTCCAGCAGTCAGAGCTCAAAGTAAACCCCATGAAAAAAGTTTCAACAAATTGATGAAAGCAGGTGGTGCTGGAGTTTGAATCAGTGATGAATGTATTAGAAAACAGAATGGGTACTTCTTTCTTTTAGTAAAGAGGAAAGGGCAAGATTACTTCCTGTGAATTTGAGTGAATAAACAGCTATGTTACTTGGTGAGTGGTCTCAGGAAGAGCACAGGAGTAAAATTGGCCAGGAGTAAACCTTGGTTGCAAAATGTGAGAAAGTCCTAACTCAGAAGAGCTAAGCTCTGGGATAAATGCTTATCACAGTAACTGGAGCAGTGGTGGTTGTCTTCTAAGATGAAGGTGACTTGGGTCATGGAGGGAATGTGCTTCCTCCATGAGCATCTTTAGAGGTTTCCTGGTCTTCCTAAAAAGAGAAATCTACTGTGGCAGCTTCCTGAAGCTGCTAAATCAAGTCCAATATGTTTTAACTGTCTCATTTTATCTCCACAGTAAGAGACTGAAGTTTTCTTTGAGGTGTAAACCAATAATGATCTATACAATACTTAACTATGTATCTAATAAAAGACACAATTATATATGTTAGATTGAGTCTTTTCTTAGCATCTCTCAGATCATACTGGGATGCTGGCCAGGAATGGTTTCAGGAGATGTAAGAAGGACCAAAGAAAAATTATTCTAACTTGTTTAATTCTAGCTTGTGGCTCTGCTGTTGTTCTGTGTTTAAATCTTTTTTAAAATCATTAAGCATTTCAAAGTTTTCCTTCTTTTTTTTGGTCATCTCAGACAAATATTATTGATACACCTTATGAAAGAAGAAACTGGATTTGAGTCATGCCCTCTAAATGAAGACTTGTACAATACTTTGCCTCAAATTATACAATTAATAGTGATGTGACTCAAAAGCGACCTCACAGGCTTGCTCTCAAAAATGTACTGCTCTGAAAAGCTGATATATGTGCTGTGCATAGTAAAATGAAAAATATGAGCTGATTTCTCCTCACCCCAAGTTGTCACCAAGCTATAAGAAGTTATTACAAAAAAATGGTGCAGGTCTCCAGACCTTCAGGGTTGATGTGCACTGCTTGCTGCCATGTCAGCCTACTGCAAGGACACCCTTGTAGCTTTCTACATTATGTCCTTCACTGGAAAATTCCACACAGTCTTCCACACAAACACCAGCACTACCATGTTACCAACTCCTCACCCTGTGTAGCAGTTGTACTTTTTTGGATACATTAGGAGGAGCACACAGTTGTGATTTTGTATGGTGTCTTGATTTTAAACATTGTGAGACTCATTTTAATTCAAGCCAGACTAAGGTTAAAGCAAACAAAAATATTCTATTTATGGAATTCATACAGAGTTTACAGAGGTTTTTGAAGATGGAGGACAGAAAGGAAACTGCATGCAGTTGAGATGTGACATGAGACAATCTTTAAAGGTTTCTCTTCCCACAGCCCAGTGAGAAGCAGACTTGCCCCACATACATTTCCAGGACTTCTGCTGTGCTGAACATCCTTTGTCCTTCAGAAGCAACCTCAGGAGGTATGCCTGAACAGGGGCAAGGGGATGCTTGATAGTTTCTCATGCCTCTGGTTCATGGCTTCATGGGAGAGAAGGATGCAAGAATGTCCTTCAATCTCCAGTCTTCCTGCTCTCACAAATGTTTTCTTTCCCAATTCAGTTACCTTCTGGAAATGCTGATAATATTGGGCATGGCCAGCCTTTGTCATCTTCCATCCAGGCAACCAATGCACTTCGTTTGGCTTATCCTGCATGCTTTCTAGTTTCATGTCCTCATTCAAGTCAGATGGGGAGGTCTCTAGTCCAACCCTTGCTTCAACATCTAAATCAAATCAGGCACTTGGGATCTTGTCCAGGGCAGTCTTCAGTATCTGCAAGGATGGATTAGACATACTCTTCAGGCATCTTTTTGCAGTGCTAAACCATCTTCATTTGGACGGAGGGGAAAGAGAAGTTAATTGGAATTTCCCTTGCTCCTACCGATGACCATTTATTCTTGTGTTTTTACAGTGCATCTTTGAGGAGGAATTGTCTGTCTTCTGTCCAGACCTCTCCACCCTAGTTCCTAGTTCCCATCCAGCTCCTCCTGCAGCTCTTTGTGCCTTGTGTGCTCCTGCACTCAGCTGTCACAGTAACTCTCCACTGAGCTCCCTCTCCCCTGTGCTGGGGGAAACACAGCCAGACACTGTTCCAGGTGCAGCTTCGAGTGATATGTAGCAGGGGAAAAACACTTCCCTTGACCTGTTGGCCAATTCTTACCTAAGCCCATACGTAGCTAGCATTCATCACCACTGATCTGTCTGCCTGCCTGTGCTCTTCTGCAGAGCTGGTCCCCAGAACATCCTGTGCTGTGTGTGCAGCCAGCATGCTGCAGCTACCCAGCAGGACAGTTTGTCTTCCAGTTTACACATAATCCTCTTCTCCATATGCTGAATCCCATTTTGCACGAACCACATTTTCCTCAGTCACACACTACTGTGCTGTGTATGTTAGTGCCTCTGTGCACCTAAGCATGACACGTGACATGTGTCATGTAAATAAGTAAATAAGTACTTTGGAATGATAATGGGTGATTTGGAATGACTGAGCTCTGCCATCCTCTTGTTGGCATCCTAAGTGTAAATTTGACTAAGCATTCTTGTATACACTGGCTTGATGATATTCCCTCAGTAGATCAAAAGGCTGTGACTTAATTATTTTCCTAACGTAGCCAACATCTGAGAAATTATAGCTGAAGCTGAGTACTGTTTAAAGTTTTACTCATTGTTTTACTACTTAGTTCTGAACTCATGGTGACTAATGAAAAAAATAATACTGTATTTTAAAATACTCTCCAGTAGGTCTCTCCTAAAACACTTTTTTTCATGAAGTAAGGAGGGAAGAAGTTTAAAACAGTCTCTTTCCTTTTTGGGGGGGAAAAAAAACCTACCAAAGATCATATTTCTAATCCAATGCCAGTAATAAAATTTCAGCACTGAAATACCAGCTCACTGAAGTCAATGCTAGCAATTTTGTTGCTGCACTTCTTTTACACTCTTATTCCGCTGAAAGAAGGTTGAATCAGTCAGAAATGTGTGTTGCCTATGGGGAAAGCAATTTAATTCAATTAAATTCTTCCCTGAGACAGAACAAGTCTCTGTCTTGCCTCCTGTTTTGGACCCATTTTTTAGTCTATTTTAGTTGCATAAATGATCTGAGACTATGCAACTGTGATACCAGAGAAATGCCTCCATATTAGGATGTAGGATGCTTCCACCAGTAAACATGCCTCTCACCACTGGGTGACAATCCATCAGGTTGGGAGGATCTTTTCCAATTCCCTTAATGAGTTAGGGGGGACTTGGGAGGAAGTAGAGAAGTACCACAGAATGGACACTGTCACAGAAAGCAGCCTTACTCCTTTTTCCTTGACTCTTGCACCTTATGAGTAAACTGCTCTGTGCTATGGCAGTGGCTGTCTTCTTCCACAAGTGGACATACTTCAAGCCTGAGAACACTGGACTGAAAATTGGGGAAAGAAAAATAAGCAGGGATAGGCTTTGTCCCTCAGAGTACAACAGCTTGGATAGGTCTTTGGTAATCCATTTACAGCAGACTAAAAATGTAGGAGGGGAAGTAAATTATTAAGGGCACTGAGCTAGGATTTGCCAAGATTATCTACATGCAAAGCATGAATTTGCAGTATCTGTGCTGAAATGTATCAATCAAATCCTTCTGGCTTGTGCAAGTATTCCTGATAAAATCTGAGAGGGAAGAGATGCAGGAAACAATGCTGATGCTGTAGGACTGCCCCTTCGGAGTTGCTTCCTTCTGACTGGCACAAGCTGGCACTGAGCACAAAGGTGCCCTGCAGCACCTTCACATGCCTGGTTTTTCACATCCCAGGCTACTGCAAAATTATAGTTCATCTGTCTGGGCCAGTTAAGTCTGATAATTAGAATGGCTTTTTTTTTTTTCTCGGTCAGATCAATCTCTTAGCTATAGTGCTAGAATTATTACTTTTTATATTAATCTTTTAAAAACTCATTTTCTGTGCCCGTGTGTTGAGACCATGGTCCAAAATAACAGCAGTGTAACAAGTTGTTCCTGCTGGAGAGAAGCAAGGGAGTTATTCAAAATGTAGTGAGAACTGATAGGATCTAGCTGCCTTAGTGCCTTGAAAGGCAGTTTTAATTTCTTTTAAAACTGGAAGTTAGCCAAATCCCTACCTTTAAAGCATGCTGAAATTCACTGTGTGGCTGGGAATTTTTGCATATTTACAGTCCTTTTTTGCCCCTGAGGTTCCCACTAAGGCAGGTATTTCTGTGGAACTGCCCTTGGCTGCCTTGGAGACCTGGCAATGGCAGCACGCCCAGTCCCTGCTTGGGAGAGCAGCACCCTTCTCTATGCCCTGGGTTTCAACTGCATAGGTTAGGATATTGCTGGCACTGTCCTGTCCCTCAGCTTTCTCCACTAAATTTGTCTTCAACAGCAGAAAAAAAAAAAAAATTCAGCCGAGCCCCGCTTCTTTCCCCTCTGCCTGGATATTTCAGAGTATGGAAATATAAGCACATGTCTGAGGTTTATTAGGTGTGCACATCTTTCAAAATCAGCTGTCATTTTAAACATTTGATACTGAGTTTTGGCTCTGGAGGAGTTCTACTGAATGCAGGCTCTGGTCCATCACATATGAACAAAGCCAAGGCAGACTTGAGACTGATCTTGTCGTCCTTCTGTGATAGACATTCAGTTGTAAAAACTGATGAATTACTTGCAGAACAGAAGCTTTGTTCAGTGAAAATCTATTCTGAAAATTTATCACAGTGAGTGTCTTTGATTATGATAGTATGAATAAGTACTTTGTAAAAAAAAACCCCAAATATTAAATAAGCTCATAGTCTCATGAGAATCTGCTTCTTGAAAGCCTCTAAAATTCTTCACTTAGTATCAGGTATTGCAAAGTTGGAGATAAAAGTAAGCAGCATTTAAAAAATCAGACTATCTCTCATTTCATAAAGCTGCAAGTTAATTGAATAATCAGAGCCTTCATTCTTTCATTTAAATTACCATTCGCCATCTTGTCATCATTGGCTGGTACTCATAATGATGTTACACATGGCACTCGGTCTGGTACCTTGCACGTACAAAGATGAATTATGATACCATGTTTCATATCTCACATAACTGCTGCTTTTAATGCTATTACTGGGCTTGGCTCCCTTCAAAGTCTGACTTGAGCTACTGACTTTTTTCCCTTGATTTCCATCAGGATTTAGTTTGATAGGGATAGTGGAGTCATATCAGAAATTCAGTTTAACGGTAACAAGGTTTTGAAAGCTGTGCTGCTTGAAAAAAGGAGAAGATGGGCTTTTCCCTTGTCAGGCTTGCACTCACATTTTTCCCAGCTGAGGTGTAACATGCCTTTCCAGCACAAGTCAGCATGTGGTGTGAAACTTCTAGTTCCAAAAAAACCTAACAGAAATTTCTAGAAGAACCTAACATAGAAGTCACAAGCAAGCCTCTGCTTTTCTTTTTGTCCATGTTTAACTGCTCAAGACTTTAATATTTGGTTCAGACAGAACTTGGTTAAGAACTGGCTTTAATGTTTCAGCGGTATATGTAAGAAATCAGTGTCTTCATTTTGCTTTCCAAAAGTGTGATGTTTATCTCCTGGAAAATAAACTTTTCAGTGCCTTTTCTTTTAAGAAAAAAAAAAAAAAGGTCTGCTTCACCAATAACATTAATATTCTGTGAATTAAATAGTTGTAGATTTACCTCTTTATCCCTTATTAAATTATTGCTTAGCCAAATATTCAAGTTTAGCTTTCACAGCCTTTTCTCCAACACTTGTCCCTCTAGAATCACAATCCCTTAGACATTTTTCTGAACTCTATGCGAACATCTTTGTTTTAGGTCATTTCTCGTCAGAGGTAATACTTTCATATTTTCAACCAAAACATCATTTTACTGTCTGCCCTGGAACTGTAAATTTTTCTCATTGACAGCTGGAGCATTTCCAGGTTGAGGGCACTTTTTAGCCCTAATAATGCATTTATTTTCTCATACAGGTCAGGACTTTAGAAATGTGTGTTGGCAAATACATGTACCAAATACTTGCTTCTGGTTTGGGTTGGTGTTTGCTTTAAATGTTACTTATTTACAGCCCTTTTTCCTCTCCACTGCTAACTTAGCAGAATAATTAGAGAGGCTGATCTACCTTGAGGGCTGGTAAGGGCTTTTCGGGTCCTCTGTTAATCTTATTCAGCAGGGGATCTGGAATTATCCCAACCCCTCAACACCCTGCCTTTCCTGCAGTCAGATATTTGAAACCTCTCTCTTCCTTTCTCTGAACTCTGTGGTGCATCAAGGACTGTGTTTAACCAGGTCTGGGTAGCCTAATGTAATGCCTTTGAACATGGGGGAGCACCAGGCATACCCAAAAAGACTGGAAACTAAAAATGAATGAAAAAATAGAGGCAAAAACCCGCATATGTATTGACTTCCCAATTTGTACACTAAAAACAAAAATCCAATTCTGACTAATTGGACATCACGCAGGAAAGTATGTGAAATAGCAAGAAGATAAGAGAGTGCTGCTGCTCTCCCCCAGGCTCAGCAAGAGACTGGCAGAGGCACTGACAATGTGGTGGGGACAGCTCAGGCAGATGAAGCGCTGCAGGATGGAAGGGAAATCTGCAGTGAAGGGAGATCACTATTACACTTCCTCTCTTCCATACCCAAGAGATCTTGCCCTACTGTCATAACCCTGCATCTACTTTTGAAAAACTTTAATGACTACCACTTACAGAGTGATTATACATGAAAGGAGTTTACAATACTAAAACTAAATAGCCATTTCTTGCCATTACAAATTCTGTTATGATTGACAGTCCTTCATAAAATTAGTTCTCTGGAGAAGGGATTCCTGTTGCGCAGAGAGTGCTTTTTGATGAGAGTAGTTAACATGGACATTGTGGAAATTTGGGAGCATCCTGGGTTAGAGAATGCAGCCTGGGAGTGTTAGCAGTGGACTGGCCCTGCACAGTCTGCATCCTTCTGCTCAAAATCTCACTTTAGAAAACTGTTCTTCACTTTGGGGATTTTTATCCCATATACTTCTGCCACCTGGAGACCAACTGAACTGTGAATTTTCATATACTTCCTCTGTACTTTGCTTCTAACTTCTTGCAATACTCCATTTTCAGTAGAGATTTTGGCTGCGTCGGCCTGAGTTTATTTTATACATCCTCCACTCCCTGCATCTCCCAGAACTGATAAGATAATGAATGCTGAAAGTTCATTTGGTACTTAGTCAATGGTGTTTGCACACTCAAAATAATTCTATGAAGACACTGTACTACCACAATACCTGTTTATAACATAAACATCTATAAAATAGATGCAATGATCACATGGGACCATTTTTCCACTGAGTAGGTATCTTCTTGTCAAAGAATTAGAGAAGTGGTAGATTCATCAAATTCCCCCTTTGTAAAACCACATCTGTAAAAGATTACTCACAATGAAAAGAACTGAGATTACATTTGATACCTACCAGAAGTTTGTAATGTAAGCTTCCCAACAGCACTCTGTCGCAGGCTTTGCTAAGGATATGAGAAAACATAACCAGTGACAGATGCAGCTGAGCTGGCAGGAGCCCACATGCTAGTGATGCTGAATTTATATTCAAAGGGATATGCTGGCACCTTATCTCAAAAGCACCCTTAAAGATGGACATAGTCAATTTGGAAATAGTCTGGAAACACAAGAGAATATTTTGATACAAAACAGTGTAACTAAGAGAAGTCAGCACTGGTTTAAGTAAAAGAATCAGAATAGATTTGGTTGAGGACTGTGCTAGGTTTGGGATTTCTTTTTAAAGAAAAAACAATGTGAGCTGACAAAGAAAAAACATTAAATAGTTTTCACTTAAATACAGTAGTAGACCGAAGCCTATTGTGGAAGAATAATTGATGACCAAGGTCAGGCTGGATGGGGCACTGAGCAACCTCATCTAGTTGAAGAAGTCTCTGCTCAGTGTGGGGCAGGGTGGACTACATGATGTTTGAAAGGTCCCTTCCAAACCAAAATATTCAATATATCTATGACACAGAAAAACATCTGATGGGGGAGAAATGCCAAGCAAGCCCACAAAATAATGAAGCAGCAATGAAGTGAGAATTTAGAGAAAGCTGATGAGAAAGGCAGTACAGTGTGAGATACAGCCTGCTGAACCATCATGGAAATTAGGCCAAAAAGAGCAAACATGCAATACAGTGAAAAAGCTGATCATAGTTCAATTTCAGTAGTAATATATCTGAGTCTTATCTACACTGACTTAGATTGTTTGGGTAGGATATTCTCATTTATAGTCAAACATCTGCTTATCCAAGCATTATGAATCCTAATAATCCAACAAGTTTTCAACAGTTATGAAACAGTTGTCCATGTAATGCAATTAAAAATGCCTACTGGTACTCAGATCTTTATCCCTACTTTTCTCATATTCTCTGCAACTCCCTCCCATGCAATTAAATTGCCTTTTTTTTTTTCTTTTAATGAACTGCTGAACTGCCAAGAGTATAAGTAAATTTCATTTAAAGTGGAATTTTAAAAATGTTTCCATCACAAAGTTTTTAACAAGATATGACATGAAGTTTCCCTGAGTTATGTTGGTTCTCCTCTTCAGGCTGCTAAGTATGTACATTCTCCCTTAGTCAGATGCCTCTCTTATCTCTGCTGACTCCTGTACAAACAGTACACTAGGATGTGAATACATAGAATAGGAATCTTTCTACTCTGACAAAGAAAAAAAAGGCTTTTAAATTATTGCTGTTGCTTGTATTAATTAATGAGGCTTTTAAAACCCTGGGGGGTGTCTGATCAGGTTGTCCTCTGCACTGAAGGCTATCACTATCCAGAATTTTTTGGCATCTTGGAAGTTTAACATGTATTCACTTCTTCCTGAAGCAGACAAGCTGTAGAACTAGTACAGAGTGACGAAGTGATGTGGAAGGCTTAGCACCAAAGTAATGCTCAAAATATACAATTTTTTTTTTTCAGTTTTCTTCCAATAATACAATATTCTCCCTATCTCAGTGGATTGTTGAAAATTTAAGGAAGAATAGCTTAGAAAAAGTGAAATCATATCTATACAGGAGAGTGGCTTCTTTCCATTATGAACTACTGGTATAGCATGCAATTGAAATGGATTTAACAAGCACAAATACAGAAAGATTTACTTTTCTGGTAAAGAATTCTAGAGTAGGACACCAAAAGTTCAGCAGACTCTACTACAGCAGGAATCTTCTGTTAACCTTTTGACCAACTCTAAAAGCAGCTATGTCTACTTGATTTTATCAGGCTTAGAAATATGGGGGAAGGAAACTGGAAGCTGAGCTTCCTGAAGACTGTAGAGTTAATCCATTAGCTAGCTCTGTACAGAAAAGCTAGGTCTGAGAGTTCACTAAATGCCTGCCCTAACTGGTACAGTATGCATCATATGTCTCTTGCTCCTAGCATTAGAAGAGCCCAAATGAGAATTGTTTACACAAATGACAACATCTGATCCTCTTAAAGAATTCCTGTTCTACATGGGGATGAAAATACTTTAATTCTTAGATTTTATACTACATATATTTGTCCAGATGATCCTTGAAAGACTTTCTCAGGCAGAAAGACATACTGTACTGGGAATCCTTGTATCCACATTTATCCCGAACTTTCCAGTGAGAGCACTCAGCTCTACTCCTCCTAGAAACTCAAGACCAGCAGCTCAGCCTCTGGGGCCTCGTAAATTGGAGGCCATGTCCCTCCCTCAGATCAGATAAACCAAAATCAGCGGAGCTCTGCTAACACCCAGCTCTCTCCAGTTCAGCTGTGGAACAGGACCAGTTTGTGAGCTCTGTTGTGCAAGTTCACCAGAGCTAAATAGAGTTGAACTCCACCTGCTTCACAGCTTGCTGGTGTCTCCCTATAGAGTTATTCACAGTTATTCACTAGTTACTCAAATATTAAGAAAAGTGTCACAAGGTGGTGAAGGAAAAGCAGCAAAATACAGCTGATAGCTATTACCAGTATGCAGAGCTGGTAGGTAATAAGCTCAAAGCAAGAGTGGATATTAAGAGCTTAGGAAATACCTTCTTTATGCGGGAGAAATCAAGTATTTTTGCAATGAAGTACTGTGTCTGATTAAAGCTAGGACACCCTATCCAATTTATGTTGCAAGATTTGGCTCCTTGCAGACTTCGATGCCTTTCTGGAAGATGTGCTTTTATCAGCTTGCTCCAAGGGCATATATAAAATTGGATGATGTGCTTGGAGTGCTGGACAACCTGGGTGATTTGACTGTTTTCTCTGGCCTTAATGTACCACTTTCATAGCTTACCTCCTTGACTAGGGCGAATGGATAAAATAAATATGATTTCATGGTAGCTGAGAACTGTATGGGTTTATTTTTAAGGACAAATATGTAGTTAAAGTTTCATCAAAATACATGCTGTAGTGTTAGAAGTTCAGGTAGCTTTCTCTCATGACTGTTGCTTTAGTTAGTGAAGGTGAGTTTGGGGGGCATGGGAGGTTGTCTTTTTTACATTTTTGTCTAGATTGAATAAAAAAACCCAAATCCTTTAATCTGTCTTCCTGTGATCAGCTTTCACCCTAAGACTTCATGGGTGAAAGCTGCTCACCACCCATCCTTAGAAAGCTAGTGCTACAAACCAGCTGTTAACCATTTTCTGACACACCTCCATCCCTGGTTTAAAAATAACACATTAAAACCCAAACACCTCCTTGGATTCCATGAAGAATTTGACCTTTGGTTTTCTACAAGGAGAGAACTTAGATTTGGCACTTAGACCTTGTTGTATGGTCTTCCAAATCTGTGTCACCTTGTAGGCATCCTGGTTTGTTGGTTTTTTGCATGCATCCAAGCTCTTCTTCGCTACTGAAGTTTCTGAGGCTGAAGTTTCTCCTCAGTCAGACACACTTCATTCCTCAAAGACTGATCATGGTAGCTTCCTGCACTGAAACCAGATACACCTTCCCAATGGATGTTATTCTGCCTTAATTATGCTAAAGGTGCCAATATTAAATTATGTACCTACAGACAACACAATGATCGTTGTCACAGAAAAAAAAAAAAAAGAAGAGAGTAGAGGAGAGTTAAAGGTCTCTTCCCTCATCAGTCTGAATCAAGCCTACTACTTTTGCCTTCCTAGGAACGTGTTGCAAATACTAATTTCTGCCTGTGAAAAGGTACTGGGAAATGGGAAAAATTGTTCTTCCCCTCCCTTGCTGCTTACTCTGTAGAGCAGAGCAAGGGAGACATCCAGATTTGGGACAGAAGGGCCCTACTGCTGCAGGGACCAAAATGTATTTGCATGGATTTGGTTTTCATACACTAGCAAATACTTCCCTCTGCAGGAAAATCTAAGTCAATAGCAGCCACAGCTTCTGTCAGTGTAGAAAAAATGTTTAAGGCCTGAAGTGGGATCTTTTGGAAGATATTTAAGTGTTCTTATACTTCTTGAAATTTCACCTTCATGCAGGACCTAAGATTTTTTCAATTCCCATGCGCAGCTATTTTCATTGTAGAATCCTAAAAATTCCACCTGGTTTGACAGCGTTTGCATTGTTAAATGCTTCTCATGGTAGTTTTGCGGTGTCTGTATCTTTGGAAAAGGCCTGCCTCTAGCTCAATCCCACACGCCTGGTGCCATTCCTGATACCAGGTGCCATCCTGGTGGCTTCAGTTGTCCTTTGATGGCAGCACCGGCTCTGTCTCCTGAGAAGGTTAAGGGTGTAATTTTATTACTGATGCAGCCTGTGATGTAGTGAGCAAGGTAAACCATTTTACTCTGTCTCTTAAACTGAACAGTTTTAGACACAGACAAGGTAGAATGATTTCTAGTCATGGTAGCTCCTTGTTAGCATGGTGAACAACTATGACAGGCAGAAAGAGGAGCTCTGAATGACTGCTTTAAACCTTCCCTTTTCCTGGCTGTTTTGAGGCCTATTAGGGCTCTTTCTAATGTCAGGAATATTATATTTAAGACTGCTGGATCATTACTTGTTTTCCTTCCTCTGGTTGTCCAACACTAAATAATGTGAAGAGATGTGGAACTGGTCACTCATTGTTACTGCAACTGTGTTAAGAAATTCACTGAAGACTTGGAACAATTGACTTCTCAAGGATTACTTGTACCTCAAGAGCGTGCATTAACCCAACATCTGCCAGGTGACTTGCTCTTTAATGCTGTTTCCTATTTAAAAGAAATTTCCATTAATTTAGTAACTCTTATTCATATTATTATCTAGGATGCTAACTCCGGGTGAAAAGCAGCCTCGGTTCCCCCAGCCCACCTACTGTTTTTCCCTATGAAAAAAGTGGGGTTGGAAGATGGAGGCTGTTGACTTTAATATGCTTTCTCCACAGCACATGCTTTCTTATCTATCACCAATCACACGGCAGTAATATTAAACAAAAAAAAAAAGGCAAGATGAAAAAGATTACTAAGAATAAGGACCTCCTTTTCTTATTTAGGGCAAGTTTTTGATGCGGTGGGTTTAGCACAAAGTAACAAAATTTTGCTTCACTGAAGTTAGTGACCTCTACTTTCAGAGGGACTTCTAGTTTCTACACCAATTACAGAACGGGATGGTACACCAATTTACTTCTTATCAATTATGCAACAGTAATGTAAAAACTATGCAACACCATGTCCTCTCTGCTAAAACCTTTATACAGGAAATACATGGTGGTTTATTTTTCAAAGGTTAATAAGCTCCAGTGAGATTTTTATAAATATGAAAAATATGCTTGCAATTTTGCACACTGATTAGAGATTTCTAATGATGTGTTCTAAATAAACTTCAAAAACCCTGAATTACACCGAGTGCTACTGCTGCTTCAGCTGCTTATTCCTTACACCTTTGCTCTTATCTGCAAAACAAAGGCACGTTCTGCCTAAGGGTTTTAACTGGCTGACATGAACCCAGTACTCATTATGCTCAAACACTTCATAATGGTTTTGTACAGTCATATGTGTTGGGAATACTGAAAATAATCGCCAAGATCCAGGCTAGTTGTTAATAATCACAGGAGCTGCTAGTTTGTAGAAAACTGGTGGGGTTTTTTGCACCAGGCTACTTCAAAGAAGGGAGCACAGTCAGAAATCTGATCAAGAACGACGTTATGCAACTTCTGTGCGCCTTGTCCCACAGCTCCCTTATGTAGCTAACAATACCAATCCTACCCAGGCAGAATTGGCCCAGATTTCCATCAGAAATTAAACAAAAAACTGTCTTAATCAAGATACTTGAAAAATAAAAATTAAGCTTATTTCAGCACTCTGTAGACTAGAATTCTCATCCTAACAGGTAAAAATACTTCTAAATTATCATACCCATATCTTATCAGCATGACACTGTATTATTCTATCTCAAACACTGATTTTTGTCTTGGCCTTAGAAACCACTTAGTTTAAACAACTTTCAAATGTGACAGAAGTTACTAAGCAACTTGCTTTTTAAGAATTACTTTTCTTTTTTCAAGGCTTCACGAAGCCATTTAAATACACTTCCTCTTGTTCAGCAAAGCACTGGAGCACTGGAGCCTCTGGCCAAAGCCTGCTGCTAGACAAAGTGAAGCGAACCCTGCAAAGTGAGTCTTGAAGGTACCACGTGTAAAATAATAATTTATTTTTCGTTTACACACACTGAATATGAACAGCATAAATTTAATATAAATGTTAATTCAAGTACAGAAGTCAAACACATTATTTCAACATTAAAAATTGCAACATTTAAAACAATTATTATTTAGCTAATATCAAATGCAAATAAAATGAAACTGCTATAACTGCACCTAAATTAACAGCAAGAAGGACAATTTAATATAGTGATGAAATAAACTTAACCAAAATATGTAGTGGACCACAATAGTTGATTGCTTTTCAGAAAAATTACTCAACTTTGAATCTTTCCATTGCATTGTTTTCTGTCTACATAATACTCCTTTTGGACAAACAATTTTCAGACACAACAGCTTACAAACATTGCTTGCATAGGTGAGGCCCTCAGACGCTTTAACTATGCCACTTGGCCCACTCCTTGACAAGGAACTGAAATTATATACAAAATTCCAAAAATAAGGATGGTCTACAGTATTTGTTTCAGATTTTTAAAAAGGAAAAAAAAGGTCGTTATTTTTTTTGTCATTTAATAAATAAAGCACTTGACTGAGAAATGCTAAATAGTCACAATAAAAATAAAGATGGCTCAAAGTGAATTACATATATCTGATTTTAAAAATCGAAAACTATTTTCAGTTTAATGCAAAACAATGCTTTTTAAGAAGAACATGGCCTGATTACAAAGTGAGCAAGCTGCTGTTCACATGGCTGCCACAGGCAAGCACAAGTGCTGGTTTCAAGGGATATCCTGGATAAAAGTAAGGCCTCTGTGAATATGAAAGCACACATGTCCCAACTGAGAGGTGCTAACAACAGGAAATGCAACCTAGTGAGCTGTACTTAAAATACATGTAATTTGTATGTGTCAGGATATTTGCCTTTGTCTCAAAGAATAACTAAGGTATTGAACCTCAGTGTTACGACTACAGCAATCTCATGTAGCCTGATGGTACCTAAAGTCCTTCAAAATACCACTCCTCCATTGATGTACTGCTATACCAGAAGCAAAAGATTTTATTGGACATGTTCTTCCAATAAAATTTTGCATTAAATTATGGAAACAAATTTGAGTGTGGTATTCATTTCATATTATGTACATTCATGTATGAAAAGGCAAGGTTGCCAGGATGTTGTGGTTTTGTTTTGTTGGTTTTTTTTAATGTTTGCTTAAGATTCATTACTTACAACAGAAGCTGTAAAAATTCTGCGTGACACTTAAAATACAAGGAATTGTGGCAAATTATTTCAACTCTAAATATAAGTTACTAGTGTACGTTACAGGTAATAAAAATCTTTTAAACAAATTATCTTTTAAAACCCAAATTTAATCAAACTAACCAAAACAATTTAACATTCAATTTCACTAATCTTCATATTGAAATGCTTAATACACACATGCACTTCGAAGAATTATTCATTGTTAAACATGGAACGTGAATTTCCGGCAATTATATATCCGTGTGGTATTCTTTTTTCTTTCATGACAAGATCCAAAGCAATAAATTCCAAACTTTTCTTCTTCAGGGAAATTCAAGCCAAGTAGGGTGTACAGTTGGCTGTGGAAAAAGGGGTGGACGGGAGATGAAAGAGACTTGATTTCAGCAAACATACTGCATTACCCATTTCAAGACGAACTTAACTATTAAGGAACTTAAGATAATGGTATAATGAAGGCATTCACAGTCTTATGCCAGTGCTGTGTCCTGCCCTTTCCTCTGCAGCACTATTTCAAATGATTAAGAAACTGTTTAGTCAACAGTTCAAGGTTGTTTTTTGATCCTAAGAGCCTTATACTTTTAAAAAAACCCATTCTTTGGTACTGAACATAAGTATTTCCTCATCCTACATATATATAATTTTAACCAAACTTTGTAATGACCCTTTGTTTCACCTTCACTAAACACAGAATATTAACACAACACAACAGTTACATATATCATACGTATCATAGCAGTAGTCTCTCACATTGCATATTTAACACTTTAGATCAGTGTACTATCAGCTAAGTGCCAAGTTCTGCCTGATGTACACTGCATAAACAAAACCCAACTTCATTGTGATCATCAGGGGAGTAGAAAAAAAGGGCACTATATTCCATCCTGTTTTGAAGTGACTGACTCTACTGAAGGCAGTAAAGTCATTTCACAGATAAATATAGTCCAACATTGTTGTAATCTTTCTTACTTATTTTCTCCAAGCTCTCCTACAGAGGACAAAATTTACAAATTTATGTTCCCTGTCCATAAGCAGCAGCATTAGAAAAATAACTGAATCTGCAGGAAAAATTCAGTGTGCCTCAAGAATAGAAGCTTCCAGCAGTAAAGTTAACACCGAGCACAGATTTAATGCTGTTTTCTAACTGCCCTTTAAGCTTTTAAAAACCATTCTCATGACACTCAAAAATGGTAATCCTAATTTTAAAAAAATAAAGAGGCCTCATTAGTGACAGATATACACACTTAAACTCATCCACAGTAGCATATTTGGAAAAAAACAAAGTCAGAGAAGGAAACATGAGTCTCTCTCTTTGCCATGAAAGTGACTACCCAAAGAAATAGTCCGAGTACCCAGAGAGTAACTCACACTCCTGAACATAAATTTAAACCCAACCTGGAAGAGCAAATAACTGAGAAATGACTGAAAAATGACTCAGAATCATTTTAGGAGTAAAAACTATAACTTTCTTTTGTGCTGCACAATCAACAAGAATATCAGACTGGGTGATCCAACAGCAGATCCACAGCAGTAGAGCTATTGTCTCTCTGAAAAAAGCAACCAGACAGAAAATCTCTACAAGCTGTCTTAGAGCTGTGTGTGTGGGGAAAAGAACAACTTCTCTAACAAAGAATGCAAACAATACAGCTAAGACAACGTCTTCGAGGGGGCAAAAACCTGCAATAAACAATCCTGGGAGGTTTACTCACCTTTACTATCCCACCATGCTGCATTCAGGGACAGCAAAGTTATATATGCTTGCTCGGGGGCTGTGATAAAAACCATTATGTGTAAGTCATCTGATAAATATTTAAGATTTCTAAATTCTACTCTTAAGAAACTTCTTATACTACATTCTGAGCCTTTCTAAAAATCACTAAAAACACCCAAACCCACTAAATCACCACTTATCATCTGTATTTGCTAAATTTCTGGGGGTTTCTTTGAAACATCTTACAATTTGTACCAGGCTGTTGACTGTTCCAACAGCAACACAACTAATTTTGATAAAGCAAACCAAGGCAATGTTTAAACAAAAAAAATCCCTACAACAAAACATTAAAGTAAAAACACTTCATTTGAACTTTAAGTATAATGTCGAAAATCTAGGGCAGCAGCCTACAGATACATTTGTTCTGAGACACAGATGCTGAGTACAGACTTTTGAACTAGTTTATACAAGTTTTATCCTTGACTTGCAAATTGCTACCACATGCAATATTTAAGATGTGAATTCACAGTAGCAAGATACAATTTTTGCTCCACCTATTTCACTACCATTTACTATATAAGTTCTATATGATTAACTGGAATAAAACTTATTTATGTGTTATAGTTAGTTATTAAAATGCTTTTTCCTGAGATTTATTAGAGGTTTAGAGTTTTATCAGTATATTTTCCTTTGAATTGCTTTGTATTAAACACTTTTAAATACTCTCTTCTACCTAAAAATTAACTCCATAAATTGTGTCAAAGCGAGACATCACACAAAATAGCATGTGTGAAAGAACAAACAATACCCTCTAGTGGAATACCCATTTAAAGCCTGGCAGATCCCTGAAACCAAGGAAGCTTTACCAAAACTTCTTCCATTCTTCCCCATCACCCTTAAGTAAAACTCAGTAGGTAAGAGAACTTCTCAGAACTCAGCCTTTGCTTCAGAGGGTGCTATCTTAACCTATTTATTTCTAGCAGAAGTAGGTTCTGACATGTTCCAGTATTTTCTTAAATCAGTGGAATTCCACCAGCAGCAATTAAAACATGCAAACGAACAAAACATAATTTTCTAAAGATTGTTCTCCTTTTCCAGGGTTCAGATGCTTACTCTTACTAAAGAAAGGGAGGTGGAAGTTCTGTAATTCAGAGCACATCTCTGGAACTGCAAGTTCTTTTCTGCCTGTTCTTCAAAGTCATATGGACGAGCCAGATTGATTCCATAAACTACAAATCTACATTACCTGAATGATAACTAACACTTCCTGTTTTGGGATTAACTCTGCACTGACACTGCTGCTGAACCAGAGGTGGAATATACAGTATATGCTAATTATACACCTATACAGTCTCCAAACTTGAGCTGCCTCAAATTTAGTCAGCCTCCAGGACAGGCAAGAATAGGAAGTCTTCCATGTTTTTCTAACTGGATGCCACATTTAACAGCCAAGCACCATTTTGCAAATGACACTAAGGAGTTGTGTAACTTCTAAAGGCACAGACCTATCTGTGTAGAAATGAGAACCGAATTAAGTGAAGATGAATTAACTACTTCTACGGGGCATTCAGGGTTTTCTTCTATTCTGCTCCCCTCTCGCCCTACCCCACCTACATTCACCTTCTGGAACTTCAACATGTAACTCTGCTCTCCTTCTCACAAATGGACATGCACACATGTAATTTCTGTACGTTTAAGCAAACCTGTCTGTTTTCACTCCCTTGATCTGCTAATGATTTTATCTAGCAACATTAAAATACAGCTTATTCATCTTTCAGTGAAACCATAGGTTCCTGTATTTTCTAAGAAGCATCCTTTTCAAAATATTCAGGTGACACCAAGTGGTTAATTGTTGTACTGCTGTCTGCTCAAGACTGCTGTATAACAGTACTGTATGCACTGTGTAAAAACCAAGCATTCTATTACGTGATAGGAAATACAGAAAGACACACCACAAAAACCAGAATGCCTTGAGATCATTAATCATAGCAGTCCAATCCTAAAGTTCCATCAGAGCTCTTTCTCATTTACTTACCTTAGTCTGCCCATATGCTTTAAAAAATAAATAAAAAAAATTTAAAAAAAAAAAAGGAAAAAAACCAAACCAACAACAAAACTAACCTGTACACATTAGCAAAAATTAAGTGGCCAAAAAATTAGGTTCCTGTAAAAGAAGTTACTTACCAGAAAGAATTACTCCCTATGTCATTTTTGTACACACATGAAGAAGCACAGTCAGACTTTCCTCAAATCACTGCTACTTATCAAAAAAACCCAAACCAACCAAACAAAACCGCCAAAACTCAAAGAAAAACCACAACACATGGATCTGTGCAGCTTCAATCAACACATCAAAGCATGCAACAGACACTTCAGTGAGGAGGAATCCTCTGTCACATCTAGCAACTCTTCTTGAGCTGCAGATGTTTCTTTCAACATAGTGTGTATATATATATATATATATAAAGTTGGAACAAAAACAACTTCTGCAGTTAGATAAGCAAAATAAGTTGCATTTTTAGACTCCTTAGGGCTATGTTTCAGTGCCAACATCAAAGAGGCCTTTTACCAACATGAAAGATGTGAATCTTTCAAAAGTCAGCCTTGTATGTTTGTTTCAAAACAGGGCTCTGTATGCTCTTTGCGAGGCCAAATCCTCACAAACAAGAATGCACAGAGGCCATAAAAAGAAGGAAAAAAAAAGTATAGTTAAAGATAACAAGAAAGCATTACTAGCACTGGGCCATTATGTAGACAGCTGTCAAAAACCAATCCTGGGATTTGGGAATTCTGCTAAATAACAATTCACATTAATTGTGATTGTATGGCACACTGAAGTGCTAAAAAGCTTTAAAATACCGATAATTTAAATACACCTTAAAATCTTTTCCCTACAGCACTAGTAATTATAACTGAAGAGAGAAGAATCTCAACACATACTTTCTTCATTTGTTTAAACTTGTGTTGCATTCAGGATTTGCCCACAACTGTGAATAATCATTCTTAATCTAACATTTTTAATTGTTCTGGTGATTCTTCCCCAGAGAAGTATAGGAGAGAAAATATTATCTTTAGACAACACTATCTGTAAGACACAAAATAGGCAGGCATGTATGGTCAAGCATAAAACCCGAAACTGTCTTCATTCCTCTTTTAAGGAAAGCCTCACACAACTATTTTGAGTTTAGCACCCTTATAATCTTTTGTATTCAGGATTATCTGGGTTATAAAAGTGTGGCCCCTAATAGCTAGAAAAATAGGGAAACAGACACTCAACCAGCAAAGTGCTGCTCACATTATGTACAAAATCAGGCAGAGATACTTACTATTTTATTATTAAAAATAATCTCATCACTTTGACATTCTGAAAGCACCACCTTCTACTAATGCAAACCAAAGACACTACTGCTGAAGTGGAGACAATGTATAAATTTTTGCCCTTTGGAGGTTCTTCTTCCTCCAAGACCCTTTGGGCATGCCAAATAAAAAATGAGGAGAAGCAAGGACTCAAGCAAAAAGAAAAAGCTTATTTACATTTTAGTCATGCATTAGAAAAAAAAAAGGCATCATAGTTAAGGCTGCAATAAGTCTGCTACAAACTCATCCAAGGGAGAAATCTCACCACAGCTTACATATCAAGAGACTTCCAGAACAAGTTCAAGCAGCAGTATGAGGATGAGAAGGACAGTTTAAAGTTTGCTATCAACAACAGCTTTTCCAATTAACCAAAACTGCAACAGGTGAGGGAAAAAAACCAAAAAAACCCAAACCCAAAGAAATGGGAGGAAAGAAGGGGGAACAGAAGGGAACAGAGAAGTCTTTCTTAAACTGCCTCTCAGGAACAGCAGTGAATCAGTCATCAACAGAACTGGACTTCATGTAACTTTTTAGTTACTATTTCTGCTTCCATTTCCCTGAAAATTTTGTTTCATAAAATACATTTTATGAATTAAATGTATTCTAATATACACTTCTTTATCTGTTCTCCTTTCTCCTCCTTGCATTCCTAAAGCAGACTCAAACTAAACTTGTGGATGCAGTCCTGAGCCCTGTATGCATGCACAGCCAATCAGAAAACCATTATTTCCTGTACTGTATGATTTCATTATGTTTCTATCCAGAGCTGCACTATACAGGATCACCAAGTCTGATGCCTCACACACTGCCTGGCATAATAATAAATGGAAATAACAGTAACTGAAGTCAAACCTGTTTCTATTCCCTTGATATTACAAGAAACTCAAAAAAAATTTGTCTACCACCACTGAAAAACTAAAACACTTAAAATCCAAAAACTTTGGCATTGCTCCAATTCTGAAGTAAAATAATAGTAATAATAAAAAAAATCCAGTCAACTTCTGACACACACTTAGACAAGAAACTGGTTTGTATTACCTGAACAAGCCTATCTTCTTCAACATAATTCTTCACTAAAAGAATTCCAAAGAAGAAAGAAGAAATGGGAAAGGGGGACAGAGAAGATAGAGATGGTCTAAGACAAGTGGAGATGTGTAGAGGAGAATGAAGGGCAGAAGGGCACAGCAGGGCAAAGGAAAAGGACAGAGAAGGTCAAAGAAGAAGGCCAGAGCAGGGCAGACAAAAGAAGAGATTCACAAAGATGGGCAGAGATAGGCAAAAAAGAAGGGCAGAGCAGAAGGAAAAAGAAGGGTGGTGGAGAAATAAAGGCAGAGAAGGGCAGAGAAGATGGGTGAAGGAGAAGGGTGAAGACAGATGGGCAATAGAGTGGAATGAGAAAGAGCAGACAAGGGCTGAAGGGGAAGATGGGCAAAGAAAGTCAAAGGGAAAGGGAGTCAGTAGAGCAGAAGGGCTGAGAAGGGCAGGAAAGGTTGAAGAAGGGCAGAAAAGGTTAAAAAATGGGCTGAGAAGATGGGACAAGAAAACAGGAAGATAAAGAAGTCAAAGTAGAAACACAAAGAGAGAAAGACATAAAGGGTAAAGAAAAGAAGTCTGAAGGATAGGAAGAGAAGACAGACAAGCAAGGTGAAAAGCAAGGATAAAGTACAGCAGAGACCAGTGGAGAGTGGCAGAGAAGGGCAGAGACAAGCAGAAAGGAGCAGAGAGGCCAAACGAGAAGGGCAAATACTGACAGGGAGAGGCAGAGAAGGGCAAACACTGGTGGTTGGAGGGATGACCCCTACGAAAAAGGGGTGGAGAGGGGACAGAGAATGGCAGAGAAGAGCAGAAGAGCAATAACCATCGAAGAAGGGCAGAGAACTTGAGGGACAAGGTAAGACAGGCTAAGTAGGTCTGACCAGGTCAAAGAAGGTGAAGAAGGGCAGAGAAAAAAGGTAAAAGGGGAAGGCAGAAAAGGCTGAAGAAAGGCAGAGACTGGCAACGTCAGGCAGAGAAGGTCGAAGAATAAGAAGGGGGGACAGGGAAGGGGGACAGAGAAGGGGCAAGAAAAGGGTGGACCAGGAAGGGGTAAATAAAGGGGGAAGGGAACAGGGAAAGGGCAAAGAAGGGGGGTTAGTGAAGGGGAGATAGGGAAAAGGCACAGAAGGAGGGACAGGAAAGAGCCAAAGGACAAAGAAAAGGGTATAAGGAAGAGGGATAGGGAAGGGGCAAAAAATGGGGGACAGGGGAAGGGCTATCAAGGAGGGGCAGGGCAAGGAAAACACACCTCTGATTCTAGGATTCATTAGAAACCTCTTTTTGTAATTACAGAAAAATACCTTGTTGGAAAAAGACTAGTGAGCATTCATTTCATGATACAGCATTTACTGATGTAGACATGCTGTAAGAAACTATGCAACAAATGCACAAGAACATTACTCAGCAAATCAAAGAAATTACATGATGGTTCATAAAACTTGCAAAATTATAAAGATCAGTCCTATTTCATCTTCAAATATTAGAGAATGTAAAGGCCAGAAAAAGAACTAAGAAGAGAAACTATTCAAAATAACAAGTGGTATATACACAGCTGTGCCTGAGTATGATTTATCAAACCATTATGGTATGGCTCTGTAAAAGCCTTCAAATCCAAGTAACAGATATAAAATTCTGATCTGAGCACAAAATTTAATCAGATGATGACTACAATTATTAATAAAACAATGTGGCTGTAGAAAGTAGTTCTACAATCTGAATGGATTTTTATGGGTGTTGCATGTTTTGAAAAATGGTAGGCAGGAACTATATAGCAAAACTTTTATATTTTGTATTATTTATGTATTTCACTTTACAGAGCAACAGGGATAAATAACACTGTCAGAACTGCAGTGATCTGTCTTCTTAGCTATGAAAAGAACAGATTTTAACATACCTTTTTATAAGCTAAAAACTTCCCTTTTCTAATAGTTGCATACTAATTTTAAAAAAGGCAATATACATAAATGAAGATGGTAAACCACAGGCAGACTTTCAAATAAATTTTCAGCACCATAATCATCACACAGATGACTTAAGTCACTTAAATGTCATCTGGTTTTTCCTTATACATCATTACAGTAGATAAATGTAAGCAAAAATGGCCCTGGCACTGGACTGTTTAGACATTTACACAGTGTTTCCTCAGTGCTCTCATCTGATGGTCCAGACTCAACTGATCCAAGAACCAATGCTTCTGCAGACTAGCTTATACTTTACATGAAAATACACACACGTGCCAAGATATATACACAAAGAACAACTTTAAAGCAATAGCTTCAGTTCTTCAGAACTAATCAAAACTGTTAATGCTTACCTAGATGTAAAAGTGTGAACTGTGCTGCCAACTCCTTTGCATCTTCTACCGTTGTACAGAGTTTTTCTGGCATGAAATAACTCTGGGAATCATCTGCAATACTAGAAATAAGCACCCTGTACACCAAGAGTATTTTCCCATCCTGACTTGTTGTTGAATACAAGCAGTACTCTGGCGGTGCCCAGCTATTTTTATGACAAAAATAATCCAGATGCATTACTGCAGAACTGAAGTGATTCAGCTTTAAAGAATACATGCTAATTGGAGTAAGCTTTATTCCTGGAAAAAAGGGGTATGTACTTCTTTCAACTTCAGGGGAGCCTGGACTGTGCTGGCCATTAAGACGAACTGAAAGACTTGTTGGTTTCCCCAAGGATTTTTGAGTACCATCTTCTTTGTTAGGAAACCCTAAGAGATTTTCAGAACTGGGACTTATCTGACCATTAAAATGTTGCTTCCAAGAACTTTCTTTGTTAACTGGCTTTGCCAGTGTTACCTCAATACTGGCTCCATCAATGCACTTTCCATTCATTACAGACATAGCAGCAACTGCATCTTCTCGGTGGAAAAAATGAACAAAAGCATAGTCTCTCAACTTCTTTACACGTTCAACTACTCCTGGCTTGAACTTGTTGAATTCAGCTTTAATTTTGTCCTCTGTAGTAGATATCATTAAATTTCTTACATACAATACTTTAACTCTCTGCATAGTTTCTTCATCAACTACTTTCTCAGGATCTGCCCAGTCTACTTGAATAGTATGACCCCAGGGCTGGAACGTTCCTACAGCAAAGAAGCATTATGTAAATTAAAAACATGTAAAGGAAAACAGAATCATTCTTATCAACTACCTCTGCAAAAAGCAAACATGATGTATACCACATGAAACTGGGTTTTGTTGTCTGCCTCTGCTTAAGCAACTTGGAAATGTTAACGAGATTTTTCAAAAATGCTACGTGTTCTATCTGTACCCTTAGGGCTCATTAAGCACCATAAGCTGTCAAAACAAAGACTTTGTGACGTGCATATTCACACACACATAAAGAGACCAAAAGTAGTGTGTTTTACCAGCTAGTAAACACAACCTCTTCAATAATATTACCACTTTAAAAAGTACAGTCAACACCTGGAAAAAGTAATCTAAATATATATCACTAGCACAAGCCTTACTCCATCTTATAGCAGATGCCAGGACCTAAACTAAAAACAAAAATAAAAAAAAAAAAAAAAAAAAAAAATCAAAAACCAAACCCACTTTGTTACTCATGTCAACCCATCATTTTGCATATCACACAACTAGTTTATTTTATATTCAGTGATCTGGAGGTATTTCTCCTCCTATTATATATATATACTTTGCATATATATATATAAATATGTATGTATGTATAAATAATTATATATGCATACACGTTTTACATGTAATTCTATGTATTATACTATTATATTTTATTATTACCTATTGCATATATTACATATTATACACTGCATATTATATATTTGCATATATATAATATATATATTATATAATCTTAGGTAACACGTCTTCCTAACACTGTCAGCAGTCAACACAAGACTTGCCCACATCTTGGCCTTAATAAATACAGGGAGTTTTGCCATTCATTTCAGCAAGGCCAATGCTGTATTATCTGTTTTCGTGACTTTGCTTCTTCAACTCTATTGTTTTGTTTCATTTCCTGTCTATTTAATTTCTCTTCTAGAATTTTGCTTTTTAACTCTACCTTTACCTATTCCCTCCTTTTTCAGCACATTCAATTCCTTCTACTTTCCCTCCCTCAAAACGTATCAAATAAGGTACAAAGAAAAAGGTATCTTCTACTTGCTAAACTCTTAAAATTATTTTCTAGTAAAAGATTAAAGACCTTTCCAATATGCTTAAACAAAAAACCAATAACACCACTCATGACACCCAAATAAGGGACACATGCAAAGCATTACAATTTTTAAGCTCAGTTTTAAGAGAATTTGTGTGCAAGGCCTCGTGCACGTAAATGAAAACTGGATGTGTGCCCATGCAAATACATATCGGTGTAAATTACAGTAGCTTATGTTTATAAAACTGATGTCTATAATTGTTTCAATTTCAGTTTCTTACAAAAAAAGTAAAAAAAAAACCAAACCACAAAACATAAAAAAATAGTAATTAAAAAAAAAATCCTCCTTAGCCAAAAGGCACTACTGCAGTTTTGTACTTCTGAAAACGTCTTAAAAATGGAAAAAAAAGGGATGATCCACCACCTCGCTCCCCACAATTTGGAGACTCCCCACAAAAACTCAGTTGAATTACAAACAGTTTTACCTGGGATTAGTCGTCTTCTAGCCATGGCAGCTGCTCTGTGAGATTCATATTCTACAAAAGCAAAGCCACGATTTTTAGTTTTGTCGGTGGCATTTGGATAAACAATGACATCCACCACTCCTTCTGTAACTTTCTTCATTTCATTCAGTATTTCTTCTTTCTTCTTATCTTTAGGAATTGCTCCAATAAACAGCCTGCAGTTGTCCAAGCTCACGCAGACACCAATAAACTTCCCTGGACGAATTTCATAATTATTAAGAATCTTGATGGCTAGCTGGGCTTCCTCTTTAGTGGTGTACATCACAAAAGCATAGCCTCGATTCTCACCACTGAATTCCATCATCAGTCTGAGCTCATAGATCTTCCCAGCTCTCTCAAAAACAGGAACTAATTCATCTTCATACATATCACGAGGAATCTTACCCACAAAAACTTCACATCCACGAGGTGGAGGAGGACCTTCCCAACCTTAAAATAAATTGTCCAACAGCAATCTTAGTACAAATGCCAGATAGGTACACTTCCCCCACACCCAATTTGAAGATGTGAGTTATGTTTAATCTCAACTGAAAACTAGCACATTTTCACATTCTTTCTTATTTTTATTATGTTTAAATAAAAAAATACCAGAAGCCCACGGATTGTATTTCTCTTAATTTCATCTTCTGGGTTTTTTTCCCAATGGAATCTGTGTGACAACACAGTGAACTAGGGTATTTTAAAACATTGACAGGTTTACTGAAAGTCTACCTTTCAATCATTTTTTTGTCCCTTATAATTTTATGTCAATTATTAATGAAACTGACAAAGACAACTGAGAATGAACTTCAGATGTATTTTCTACTGCAACATTTTAAAGTTGCACAAAGTTTCTCTGCATTTCTTGCCCATATTTTTTAGACATTTTGGTAAGGGTCCCAAGTGCAGCACATTTTTTCATCCTTGACATCATTCAAAAAGTCCAAACATTTTGCTTCCACCTTTTTCATTCATCCAATAAAATAGAACTCCCTAAGGAATGCAGGATATGGAGCCATCCTTTCCTCAACAGCCAAAAAGACTGAACAGTTATCCTCTAAAAACAGACCACAGTTTTCACAGGCTGGAGTGTAGGAAAAAAGGAAATAAATTTTAAAAAATCCACAGAACAAGTCAGTCTCATCCCAAAACAAGAACATCCATGCCTCTCTCCTTAAGCCAAGGACATTCACACATTCTTTTATATCTCTGTCATATACGCTGAAGGATATGTTCAACAGATAATGTAAAAACGAATTCATGAATTTAAAAATATGGAGTCATGGTCTGCAAAATAACAGCACTCCATTTTCCCAAAATAATTTTAAAAAAAATCTTAAAAATTTTGTTTGGTTTTGTTTCTTTTTTTTTTTTTTTAAATTAGACAAACAAATCAGGTAGAAGGTTCAAAAAAAAATAACACAAAACTCAGTAAGTACTAGTAAGTACTAGTAAGGAATCACAAAGCAAAGGGAAGCAAGGTGAAAAAATAATTACTGATGACAAGTTAAAACAAGAAGCTAATTAAATAAATTACTTTGGTTTGAAGTTCAGAATAAAATATATTTAGATGATTTTGTAATTAACACTTTTTCCTTAAGTATTGTCAAAGAGCCTGTAATTTACTTGTGAAAAAAAAAAATTAACAGAATTGGGAAAATTTTGCCTTCTCACAGAACAATTTTTTTATCTATAAACTGTACACTAACTGTACACCTGGTATACAGGGAAGCTACCAAGGCATCAGAACTGATTTGCCTTTGGAGCCACACTGCCATGACTTACCTAGGAAAAAGGCTGTCTCTCTTCCACACAGCATCCAACATCTTTATCATTTTCAGCTTTATAAACCACTTCACCTGAGGTCTGACCAGACATGACAACTAACAATATTTGCAGGCCAGTACTGCCATCACTCACATCGTGCCAGTCGGTTCCCACATAAAAAGCATAAACCAATTGTACACCACTTAGGAGCTCCAAAGACAAAAGTAACTGCACACCTCAGTCGGGGAAAAAAGGGAGGAGGCTATGCTTGATTCTGTAGACAAGCCATGAAATTAAATAACAATCCTCATTTATTAACTACACAAATTTTAACATCATTCTCAGTCTAGCAGCCCTGATTCTCAGCAAGTAAAAGCCATCTACCATACAAAAAGCTCCCTTTCTAATTTTAAAGCTGCATACTAACTTAGCATTACAGCACATTACAGCCAGCTGGAGCAAGCTGGGACTCTTGACTTAAAGACAACTGGTCTGTGCCTCATTTGCCAAAGAGTGTCATGTACTTAGCAGAGCAAACATGGAGAATTAATCAAAAGCAATCCTCAAGTAGTTGACCAGAGAGTTTCCTTGACTGGGTATTTGATTCATCACTGGATGATAGAAAATGGGACTCCTATTTTTGCAACAGTTCAAGTAATCAAACTTCAGTCAACATTACAGTTATAATCCTCTCACTGTTAGTGAGATCCATGCCATCTTAAACTTCCACGTAACCTAATGATTTACACACCTAATGACCTCATTATCTCTGCAGCCATCTAAGCAGTGGACCCAAACAAAACAATGAAAATCCAATTTTGTCTTTTTTTTTTTTTAAACACTCTACAGGTACATTTTCCACAATCAGCATAAACTGAACAAGAAGTGTTCTGCTGCCAGGTGGAATAAAACCTGTAATTCTTTACAACAATTTTCAGGCAGATCTGCTGAAAACAGAGCTCACATTGAGTCTATTCCTTGGCAGCAATACAAGCTTTTAGAAACCACATCTTAAACAGGCAAAATTCATTGTGAAGCTCTTAATTTACAAGGTTATTGTAGTTACTTACAAGCTGTCTCAAAAATTCAAGTCTCATCTCGACTAAAACCATTTATAGTAACTTAGGGCAATTTCCAACCTAAGCAAGTATGAAAATACATGAAGATTTTAAGGACAGATATATAACTAATGTCAATGAGCAGATTTATGGAAGAGATACCCTGTCAAACACATCTACTTTCAGAAAAGATTAACAGATTAATAAAAGTTGCTTTGCTAAACAAATACACGTGATACTGTCTAATGTTCTAATTAAAAGTCATAATTATAATGTAAAAAATGTATAAATAATTTAAGAACAGGCTGAACCCTCAGGAAGTAGTCAGTGATGCCCTGCAGTTCTTTTCCCAGTGACAGTTTCACAAGGCTTCCTTTTGCCATTTTACATAGGCTAAGTAAAAGTATATACAAAATCTTAGGTGGAAAAAACTTTCAGAGAGAAATAATTCTGATGCAGCCATATCTTAAACTATAGCAATAAGTAATGCAGTTCATGCTTATGAGTATGACTTACAAAGACATGGGATCACAGGCCACAAGTGAGAATGAACTGAAATAAGAGCACAAATAATTTGTCTGCCTTCTGTTTAAGTGCATAATCTGATTCAAAAACAAGAGTTACTGTATTCCATTTCATATGACCAGGATTAATGGCAACAGCAAAATTCCCGTACATTGCTTATGTCAACAAGGACACTGCAAAAATTATTTAAAATAAATGTTTCATAGTCAACTCTGAAAACAAAATCAGTTAGATTATCCTCACTGGTGTTCTCTCAGAGCACACATTTAAAAAAAAAATGCTTTGGCCAATGGAAGTGGTAAGGGGTAAGACAAGAAATAAAGTAGGTTATGCTTCCATCACCAACTTGTTTTTCCCTTCTGTGCCACTGAACATTTTCAAGTGTACTGTCAGTCATACAGAACATGCTCTGCATTTTCAGCTCCACATTTTTTCTGTTACCTCTCCACTTCAGCTGCTTTTAAAGCTGTGACTTCTTAAATCCACCAAAAGCAAACATTCAATGCAGTCTAGCTCAAGAGATCTTGAACTGCTCTAAACAGTAAAGCATATCAGGACCCTGCACATGTTGTGTTTCTTACACAGTTTCCTTAAGCTTCTACTACTGGTCGCTGTGAAGATATGCAACCTGAGGCTACACAAATTTTCAGTTTGATTTAGTACAGCTCTCCTTACAGAAAGTAAACTTCATAATCTCAAAAGAAATGCTTACCTGGTGGAGGACCACCAAATTTTCTTTGCCCATTTTGTTGAACCATGCTGTATCCAGTCTTCTCCATCAGGGCAAGTAAAGCAGCCCCATTCTGAGCACCACTGCGGATTTTGCCACATCCATTCGCTGCAGTTTTATTTTCTTCATGCATATCTGCAACAGCTTTAACAGAACATTGCAGACATTCCAATTCAGCTAATGCTAAATTGTTATATGCACAGAGAAGCTACCAAAACACAGAAAAACAATTCAGGCTATACTGCTTATTTACTATTACTTTGTTTAGCATAAGGTTTCAATCCTAAATCCAATCACTATAATCTCAGGTATCTGCTTTCAGACATTGCTCTGTAGCTGTGATAATCTTGAACTTTAACCAGCAACTATATATTCTGTATTCCAATTCTCACAAGTAGTATCACAGCTATCACAACATAAGTATCATAGCTACTTTTTAAGAATGCTGCCCTTAAGTAGAATAATAAATTCTTCCATCAACCATGTTATTGCAGTTGCGTAAGAGATAAACTATTCAGAGTGACAAGTTCCATTTTCTTATTAATACATTCCATAAAAATATCAATTATTTCACAACTGTATTTTAGTACAAAAATATCAAAGAAACACATGCCTTATTAATTTAAAGAACTCAAAGAATCAATGAACAAAAGTAAATTAATTAATACCAATATGTAATAAAATTTAGCAGAACTCTCTTGCAAAACTACGGGTTTGAAATAATCCCACCTCTGGAGTCCCTATTTTCATGGCTTTATCCATTTTCACAATTTCAAAAACTAAACAAGTTTATCAGTATGATTGCTGCTGCTCTATTCATTATTCCTCTGGCATGCCAAGATCTCACACAAGAGCTTTAGTTTTCTATCATCCAGGTGATGGGAAACAATCACACCATTTGGTAATTACCAACTTTACTAGTCAAGACCCTAAAAAATTAACTTTCAAGTTACTACTTTGAGCTTGGTTATCGAAATGAAAAAAATTATCTACACAGATTATTTATTTTACCTGATAGCAAACTATTTAACCCCTTACCACTAGCAGAAAGAAGACCTAGTAAAAATAAAGCCAAATAAACCAGCAAAAATAAGTATTAGTAGCTAATATATCAAATGTTATCACACCCATCCCTATAATTAATACATTGTCAGATGATTGCTGGTCACCCTAAGCAAGCTTTTGCCTCTACTCACAAAACAGTAACCGCACCTATGCTTACTACCACTTTTATTCTTCACTTACACATTCCACTGAAAACTACCCCAGTATCTCAAATTAAAATGACTTTGCATAAGCTGAAGTTTTCAAAATACTATACGCCAGGTTTATGCAGCGATGAAGTGACTGTTCCCCTGCTGCATTTCTGCACGTTATGCAGTGTTACTGTCCAGAAGTGGCCTCCCCCCACCATGACCCAGCTTTGTCATTTCAAATGTGCTTTGAATCAAAGTAATAACTGTTCTTCAGTGCATTCTTTTCACGACAGCCTTCCTATGACATTACAACAGACTCCACAAATCTCTTCATCAGAATGGCAATAAAGAGAACTGTAATTTTTCCCATCCTAGAAAAAAAAAAAAAACCACTTTTGGTGGGAATAGATCTACTTTGTCTTTTCTATAAAGCTGGTATTCATTTTGGGGCAGGAATCCATGCAAACAACCACTCTGGAGAAGTTTATATGACATCTGTCACCGGACACTAAAAAAACCAAACCCCTAACAACTCCTGGCTACATCAAAATGAGATTCCAGAAAAGAAGCAGGGAAGAGCACAAAAAATTCCCCAGCTGGAAACAGCCGTAACAGCACGACTCCTTTCTGCTGCAGAAAATGTCCCATCTCCTTTCAGCAAGTAAATTAGACTTTTTTCACAGCTGCACGGAAGAGATACCTTGTCAAACATGATTCCATAATTAGGAAATCTTTTGGCAGCTTCAGGCCTAACAAGGTACGGAAATAACAACAGAGTTGGAGCAAGGGAGAGGCAAACTGCTTTTCCCTCTGTCTCGCTGAGTTCAAACACACGTGAAAGAACGCCGCTTTCAGTACGCACGGCAAGGGGACACCAGATTGGAACGGAGGGAGCTGACGCCCACAGGGGTGAAGAAGCCCTGAAGAGCTACAGCAGGACCATGGAGGGAGCGAGCCAACCTCGGGCGGGCCCGAGGGCACCAACGCCACGCCAGGAGGCACGGCAGCATGTGGGGCAGTGAGGGAAGAGAAGCCCAACATCCCCGGAATCACCCAGCGCTCCTCCCGCGACTCGCACGTCAAGGCCCCTTCTCCACTGAGCCTCGTCCCTCACCGCGCTACCTCCGCCTCTCCCCACGGCATGACAAGGACCCGAACCCACCGCTATCCCCAGGGAGACGAGGCCACGGCATGACTGCCCGTTGTCCCGTCGGGAGCCGTACACCACACAGCGCTGCCCGGGACGGCGGACACACCGCAGGAAACTCCGCGCCCCCTCCCCTTCCCCGGGCAGCGGCAGCGGCGGCGGCGGCCCCTCCACCCAGCGCCTCACGCGCCCGGCCCGCAGGCACAGCTTTCCCTCGCTCGGGCCCGCCCGGCCAATCCGCGGGCGCGGGGGGCGGGCACAGGCGCGATCGACAGGCGGCGTCAGCCAATCGCGACGAGGTAAACGTGCCCGGCACGCGAGCGCTTCTTAAAAGCGGCGACGGTTGGGCGAAGGGGTCCGACGGCCGCGTGCGCGGCGGCCGCTGTGGCGGTTGAGACGGCGCGCGCTGCCCCCGCCCGCCCTCGGGGCGCGCACGCGACGTTGCCTCAGCACCTCCCATCCCGCTCCCCGTCCCCGATCTTCCCCTCCATTCCAAAAGGAGTGTCAGCTGTTAAGGGCACCGTGCGCTTTTACAGAATTTGGCTGGTAATTTCTTTGTGTCCTTTTGCTCCTATATCCGCTCTGAAAAGGTGTGTTTGGGCCTTTAGGATGTTGTCTGGTGCACATCTGTGCCCTAGGGAGCGTTTAGTGTTGTGCAGGTCCGTGTTGACCAGTAATATCTAAGTGAAATATCACAGAATCAGTTATGTTGGAAAAGACCTGTCAGATCATTGAGTCCAATTTATGACCAAACACCACCTTGTCAACTATGTCCAGTTTTCCCTTAAGCACCCCCTGGGAAGGTGACTCCACCACCTCCCTGGGCAGCCCATTTCAGTGTTTAATCACCCTTTCCGTGCAGAAATTCCTCCCGATGTCCAACTTAAACCTTCCCTGATGCATCTTAGGGAATGGCCTGAAGTTGTGTTAGGGGGGTTTAGGTTGGATGCTATGAAAAGGTTCTTCACCCAGAGGGTGATTAGGCACTGGAACAGGCTCCCTAGGGAAGTGGTCACAGCACTGAGCCTGACAGAGTTCAAGAAGCATTTGGACAATGCTCTCAGGCACATGGTGTGATTCTTGGGGATGGTCCTGTGCAGGGCTGAGGGGTGGACTCGATCCTCGTGGGTCCCTTCTAACTCAGCACATTCTATGATTGCGTGTCCTCTTGTGCTATCACTGGTTGCCTGGGAGAAGAGATGTCTTTTCAATCTCTGCTGGCTTAGTTAATACTTCAGTCTTTTGGAAATGAACCCCGTGAACTTCACAACAACTACGGACGCTTATAAAGCCAGTTGGGTCGGAGGCTCTGCAGTTCTGGCACTGCTCCTGAACTCCCATCACAACTCCTTAGGGCTCATGTGAGTAGGCACACGTCAAGCGTACCAGGGCTAATAAGGAGTGTGGGATTAGTTAGTGAGTACTTCAAGTTGTTTTTATCAAAATAAGATTAAATTTCACCACCTTTTCATTTCAGGTGCCTTCTTCTCCCCCACCTTCTCTCCCCCCCACCCCTGTCCAAATCAGCCACAAAGCCTTTCACAGAAATTAATTTTGGGTAGATTACATCAAATTAAGTTTGTGACATTTTGACTGCAGCTGTGTGTCCCTGTTACCTTGGAGACTGCTCACTCCCTGGCAGAAAACTCCACATGTCTCAGTTGTTATTGCTGCTGGAAAATAGTGAAAGAATGCAAGCAATCTCTTTTACATCAAAAAAGAAAAAAACACCCAAACCCACAACTCCTCAGCATTTTCTTTGTATGTCATGTAGGGGACATCTTGCTGGATATGTTGCATGTACAGCCATTTCTGGAGTGCAAGGACTGTGTTGCTCTAGCAGACAGTCTTAAGGAAAACATACAGATTTGCAATCAGATTTTTCACTTCTTGGCATGAGTAAAAGAGAATATCAAAATAACCAAAAAGTATTCAGTGTTTATTACCTCTTATTAAGCATCAAAGACAGACATAGGAACTATAGGGACCAAACACATTTGTTTTTCTTGGTGACCCCTGCCTTTCTAGAAGAAATTAATGATCCGTTTCTTCCTCTGCTCCCCATGTGGTAATTGGGTATTGGAGTTCTCAGTACACCCTTGCCCACAGGTGCTAGCTGCTTTTCTTCTCTGACAGTCTGTTCAGTATAATTAGGTTTTACTAAGAACAACTGTTTCCATCCTGTATTTTTCTTGGATTTCGCCATGACCCATAATAAAGTCTGAGCTGAATATTTGTATTTTTTTTCTGATAAGACAAGATTTACAGGAGGATGCAATATTTTTTATTAAATCAAGCAGTATAGTAGATAATTTTCATATTTTCAGAAGAGATTTTACACACATGAAAGCTTTAATTCACTTGTTTGTAATGAACTTTTGCTAAAGGATGGGAAAGAAGACCAGGCCCCAAACAATGTTTTGGTATTTATCACGGTATTTAGGTTTTTATTGCTTTATTGAATTAGTACCTTAGTACATAGCTGTTCAGCTTTCAAACCTGATAAACAGAAACTTTTTTATGATTGTTTTACGAGAATTACAGCATGATTTACCAAAAAGCATTTGGCACCAGTTCTGGTTAGAAAATTACTTAAAACTGCAGATAATATACTATTTGCCCTAAAGCTTTAAACTATTAACACTGAGTTAGTTTCCTCACTAATGTCTAGTTGAAACTCTCACAAATCTAATGGATGAGGAATGCGGGCAGAGTCTTGCCAAAATTATGCACATATTCCTTTGGCTAGATTTGAAAATGTGAAAGAGGTCTTTTTCTTACACATTTTATTTTATAGCACTGCACCAGCCAGTGCTTTTCCTTCTAAGTTATTTTAGGGAGCTGTAACATAGAAGTCCTTGATGTTTAACTTCTGTTTTATTGGAATGCTAGCAAGCCCCAGCATATATATTCCTGGAGTGAGCTATTACTGCAGTTGTAATATACTTTAATAGAAGCAGTAGCTTTTTTTTTGTCAGTGTAAATTTTACTATGGCCTGGAGCAGGAAAAGAGGGCATGTAGTATTTCTCTGCACTCTGACAGGTTTGATATGTAGGTAGTAGAAATACTTTAAAAGGAAGCAGACATCCTTTGAAGTTTAGACAAAGGTCTCTGTAGAAAACCTAGACATAATATGATTGTAAATCTAATTATAGTAAGCTGTCTGGAAAGACTTCGTTTCAGTCAATCAGTCCATTTTATTTTGGATTTCATTTTATCAAATACTGCAATGCTTGTTTATTAGGAGGATCCTAGCCTGTAGTGCCTAAAGGGTCTTTTTTCTTGAAAGGTGCAGTTTGCTCTTGTTCAGCTTTCTGCCTTAAAGAGTTGAAATCTTTTTTAAAGATCTTTTTTAAAATTACAAGATCTGATATTGCTGGAATAAGCATTTGGGGGAACAGAATATTACTTGTAGAGAAAACATCATACAGAATTCCATTATTTTGTAAACCACTTTGACACATGCCACACGATTTTAACACGCACATATGCAATGAATATGGAAAAATGGATCCTGAAGCATGTTCTGTCTTCAGTTTGATGAGTATGAATAGCAACAATTGCACTGATGTAAATTGAATCAAATCAACTTTAAGCCAATATTGCCAAGTGCAAAATAATGTAAAATGTGCATTAAGAAAGTGTATAAAATCTCTTTTAATGTTTTTTCCCCCATTACCTCCTGAACTATTGCTTTCTGTTCCCTCTAAAAACCTGGGCCCTTCACGACTAAGCCATACCTTCTACCACTGAGTGAAATGGCAGTTTGCTGGCAATACAGCTAACTCCCAAAGGGAAGGAGCAGGTGGAAGGTGCTGGAAAAAGTACCACCACCAAGGGTTGGTGGAAGAAGAGAGGTGGATGTCAGGAAACAGAAGTGATGAAAGGACAGGAAAGAGGGAAGGGCGAAGGAAGACTGAGAATCTCATCCTACAGTGCTGCAGTCTTTTGATGCTCTACCATTACAGAATGCTTTCCAGTCTGCTTTTTAGGCAGATGTTTTAAATGCATTCTGAAACAGAGGTATATCCTCCTCACCTCTGTGCAGTAGGAATTAAAGAGGATTGGTGAGAAAATGGCTACTGCCCCAACAACCTTGAAACCAGAGTTTTCTTTACACAAGTATGTGAAGCACAAAAAACTACAGAGCAGGCTTCCTTTGTCACACCACTGGTGTCTCAGTCCTCAACTGGGAGGTCTGGAAAGATCAGAGACAGTCTTCACTCAGTCACTGCTCAGCTTTTTATTTCTCTACAAATATTGCCAAAAAATATTTGAATTTGTGGTAGTTTCTGTGAAAGTCTTAGAGCATGTCTCAGCATTGGAACCAAACAGACATCAGATGTCAGACTGTAAAGTCTTTGGTTATACCTGATCTGACCTAGATATAAAATGGAAGTTTATCAGGGAGGCTAAATACTTTTATATCACATTAGCTTTTGAATATTTTATAATTCTGGAAATAAATTAAATTGAGTGCAACAGTAGAGAACAAGATTTCATTTTACTTTTCCTAGATTTAAATATCTAAATTACCTTTTGAACGATTTGAAAAATGGAGAGAGTCCACTCTTTCTTTAGGTTGCTCATACTTGGCTTTGAATTCCTCCTGATTCTGAGAATCCCAAATGTATCAGGATCACATCCTCTTAATTTTTAATCCAGCTGCTGTAAGCTGCTAACTAGCTTTTAAATTAGGAAACTCTGGACTCTCAATGCCAATTATAGCTAAACAATTTACAATGCTTCAATGTAATTTTCTTTATATTTTTCCTGAGGCTTTCAGGATATAGTGATTTGCTTGCAGACACAATTAAGAAAGTCTGAAGCAATGTTACCTGTTGTTTTGTGTGTTTCATTTATACACATACACCCATATTTTTATATATTTGTGTCTTATACACACACAGAATCCCATGACTTCTCTTTGAGGTTTCTTATGGTGTTCATTACTACACCTAACAGAATGGTTTTTAAATGCTTTTCCGTATCTAGCTATTGTCTTTCCTACAAAGTCCAGTGACACAGCCAAAATTGCGGTGAAAAACTATACTACATTGTGGGCTACTATATATATATATACAAAATCAGTGTTATGCAGCTTAACTGTTCCTTCCTGATTTCTGGTTAGATGTTACAACAGTGAAACAGGAATTCAAAATCAACATTTCTAAACCTACTGAGCAGTTACACTGACTTTGTAAATATCTGGCTTGTTCTTTAAATGGGAGTTCCACAGTGAACTTCTCTATTTGCTGGAGATGGTGCGTTTTCCTGACCGTAAGAGAACCACTAGGTGGGAGTATGTTATCTTAAAAGACGCTTGGTAAGCCCGGCAGTGGTTACTTTGAAGGAGCTCTGCAACTAAAAAAGGAGTACTACAAGTTCACGTAGGGTAAGAATATTAAACAAGATTAAATGAATGCAAGCTTTAAAGCTGGAAGTTTGTGAATTGTTGCTTACCTAAACTTTTGAGAACATATCAATACTCCATCTGTACCCGTACCCTGTCCCAGAGTGCTCACTGTTGCTTGTTGGTGGAGAATGATACGGGACTAAACTCCTCAGATATTGCCAAATTCATTACTGATTTCCTGTGGTGGTGAAAAATTTGGCCCTCATCTATAAGCTCAGGGTGTTCAAAGGTAGTAAAGTTATTAACAGTGTCTGCTTGTCTTTCTGCAGCTCTGGACTGAGAATGCAGTTTTCCTAAAGATTAATGGGAGTAGTTTTGTTCACAGAAAAAGATCTCAGAAGCCAGCTAAAGAGTGCATTGCCTAGACGAGCAAAAAGGTGGTAGAAACAAAGGTGGCAGTGCAAAAGCAACCATCTGTTGGCAGCTGCCTGAATAGATTTGAAAAACTACATTAAAAAAAAAAAAGCTGCACAGTTTACGACCTGTAGGATTCTTCAAATCATAATTCTGTGTTCAGTCATCGGGGGCTCATTTCTGAACATCGTTATTAAATTTTCACAGGTACAAGTTTTTGGGCAGGTCAGGGATTTGGTGGGAATACTTCATACTTCCTCTTGCTCTCTATGAAGACAGAAACAAAGCTCCTGTTGATTTCAGCTGAAAGACACATAACCCAGTGATGCTGTTGTAATAAAGAAGCCTGGAGTACTACTTACTCAATGATAGATCAAATGGGATAAGTTGGGGTTTTTTAAGTAACTTCTCTTACTATTTTTTTAAATTAGGATCAAATGTTTCTTGTATAAATAGACATTTTGCTCACTTCCCATGTTCCCTTCCTACTCAATTATACAGTGAGCTCACAATTAATGTCACAAATCCACTGTCTTTCCCATAAGAACAGACTATTGTTGCAAGCACAATTTTGTATTTAATTGGAGGATTGAGTCCTGCCTGTTAGAGAGCTTTTAATGCAGAATGAAAAATGCAAACTAGAAATTTACTGAGGGAAAGTAACTTCTGTAACTGGTTTGGGTAGATATTTTCTGTTTGCTTGTAAAAATCTATTTGCAAGTCATAAAAGCCTCACTATAATTTTGAAAAATGTTTCATGACTATGCATCAGCTCTACTGCCTGTGCAATTCTCAATGCTTTAACAGTATTAGTTACTGGAATTGCTCAAAGACATCAGAAATAGAAACCCTCCGCTCCTACTGGAATTTCAGTTAATTGGCCAAGCAGAATTATTGCTTTCTCCAGGCAAGGTTTTGAAAAAGACATTATTCCCAGCCTACACCCTGTCTGTCAATACATGATAAAATTGTCTTTCTAAAATAGTTACTTGTGGAGTGGTTACAATGGAGCGGTTCTTTCTTAACTACAGTGTGATCAAACATATTTGCTGTCAGAAATTGGGAGTAATAACTCAAAGAATACAGGAAACTGTCTTTACCATGCAGTCATCTGTGCTAAATGGCTGATGTACTGGATGAAGAAATGTTATTTTTACCTATTTGTTAAGGCCATGTCCTAACTTATTACACATTTGGATTTCCAGAGGAGCTGAGGTTTGTGTACAACCTGAGCTTGATGAAAAATTAAGGAATGGGATGTGGTAACATGACTGTAGATATCACCACCAGCTATATTTTCATGTATATTTCAGGATTTGCAGCCTTACACACTTGACAGTCTGAGGTGATTCTCAGCTCTAAATGAGACCTTCAGGCTCCTCTTCCAAAGTCTGGGAAGAGTCAGATACTGTGGAAGGGACTCCTGAGATACTGTCAGAGCTGGAACCTGTGAAAAGTCAACCATGAATAAAATGAAGCTTGGGATGGAATTTGAACAGTCTGGAGTGTATCTGCATGATTCAGATCTCTTGCTTCAGGTGATTTGGCGGGACTGCAATACAGGACAGGGTGATGGGGTTCAGTCTGTTCAGGCTCCAAAAGAGACAGGGCTGGAATAGCACAGATGCTGAATCGAACAGCCGCCTTCCCCTTGGGCTAAATGCTCTGCTACGTTTTTCACAGCTCTGCTGTTTCTGGTTCCAGAGGCAACCGAATCATCCTTGGCTCTAGGCTGTAGTGCAAATGACACTAAAAGAAGTGGTTGGAAGCAGGTGTCTCCTTTCCCTTGAACATTCACTTGGAGCTACCTGTAATCTAGTCTGCACACAGAAGTAGCAAAAGTTACTCTATTTAATATCTAACTACAATCTTTCCAGTAGGAGTGGGGGAGAGCCCTCATTATGTTCATATTCACATTTCTTCGCTTTTGATTAGAAGTAATCACTAACTTTTTACCTACTGTTTAGCAGTAGCAGACCTACCACTCCCTCTGTTTTCCTACAGTACTAAATGGAAATGTGCAGGTACTTTCTGCAAAACTGCAAGGAAAATGGATGCAAATCTGAGTTAGGTCTCAGATTATGTAGAAGCAGAAGATAAGGTGGCTTGGCAAGTTTAGGAGAGCATGACTCTTCATTTGCATGTATTCTTAACTGTATAATATAGTATGCCTCCTTAGCCTCACAGAACTCTGGTTTCACAGGCAGAGAAGATGCCTTCTGAGGAGGAACCATGTATTTTATTTATTTGGTATGTCCAGTGCAAGAAACCCACAACCCTATGCAAATATTAACCAAGTCTTGGAGCTGGCTAGAAATCAGAGAGATGATTATTGTTCTGATTATAGAAAAGGGAAGGAATTAAAAAGGAGATGCTTCAGGCAATAGTTTGGAAGGTACATCAGGTATCTGCTTTATCTGAGTGTTTGTTCTAACGAAAACAACAGTGCAGCAAAGCAGCAGACATTTGATCTAACCTGATAGTCTCTCCCTTATTTCTACCTGAAAATTTTCTGAATGACTGCAGTTTGTGTTGTCTCAAAGTCAGAAATGGCCCAATCTTAGCAGTTCCTGACTACGTCTATGGATCTGGTTCCCATTCAGAACCTCACTGGGGCCCATAGGCCATGAGAAGTGACACCCTTCTTGGAGGGAGCAAATACACAGAGCCCAAACAAAGCCTGTTCTCTAAATGGCCAGAGAGACATTTTCTTTTAACTCAAAGTCATGGGTGTTGCCTGACTTGATTAAAAAAAAATAAATTCAATAATCACTATCCTAACCATGAGATTAAAAATAGGAAAGGTGAAGGGTAGCCCACCTCATAGCCTTGTCCAGTGTCTAGTAAACTCCTGCAGGATGGACTGAGAAGGTCCTATGAAGAGGTTTCCCAAATCCCCAGAAATGCTCTAACCACCACATTTTTGCACTCTTTATAAAATGGCACTGCTGCTTCCATTTGAAGTGCTGCTCAGTCAGGAAGGGGCTCGAGGTTTTGGGTAACAAATGGGGACATCTACCTTAAAATTCTGACCAGCCTAATCAGCTAAACAAGGTCACAGAATAGGTTTGAACATTTGTACATGCGCATCCATGTTTGCAGGGATGCTGTTTGTATGATGCCAGTTGCAGCCCCTGGTAACTAGTGCTCTCTTGGCACTTGCCTTGAGTCAAGGCAGGCCAAGGAGTGCTATTAATAACCACTAGAGGTAAAGCTCCCCTGCAGCAGTGAGGTAGCTCAGCTATACAGACATGAGTCACAGGGCACCACCACATAGTCAGAAGATGGACCACAGCCCATTCTATTTACTAGGTTAGATTACAGCCTGTGGCACACTTCTCAATTTATGAGAAGACAAGTTAATCCTTTTATGTCTGTGGTAGCATGCAAGCCTCCTAAATCCAACTGGGGACAGGAGAGCAGACAGATTACTGTGCCCTGCATATCCAACTAAGTAGCATTTGGGTCTTCAGTCACTAACTGGTCCTTCACCACATGTACTGGGTTGACTCTGGCTGGACACCAGGTACCCACTAAAGCCACTCTCTCCCTCCCCTCTGCAACTGGACAGAGGAGAGCAAAAAAAGTGAAGGATTCATGAGTTAAGAGCTGGGAGAGGTCACTTACTGATCACCATCAAGGGTAAAACAGACTCAAAGTGGGGATATTAACTGAATTTATTACAAACAGGATCAGAGCAAAAGAGCGAGAAGTAAAATAATCTTAAAAACACCTCCCCCCCACCTCTCCTTCCTTCCAAACCCTACCTCCTTCCCCACAGCAGAGAGACAGGGAACGGGGGTTATGGTCAGTCATTGTTTCTACCACTGATCAGAGAGAGGAGTCCTTTCCCTGCTCCTGTGGGGTCCCTCCTGCATGAGTCCATCCCTTGGGCAGCAGCTCTTCCCAAACTACTGTCCCGTGGGTCACTCCTCCATGGGGTGCAGTGCTCCATGAATGAGCTGTACCGACATGGGGCCCCCACAGGGGCCACAAGACCTACCTGGGAAAAACCTGCTCCAGCGTGGGCTTCCCTCTCCACAGGCTGCAGGTTCCCAGCAGGACCCTGCTCCATCATGGACCTCCCATGGGGTCACAGCCTCTTTCAGCTATCCACCTGCTCCAGCACAGGCTCCCCCATGGGCTGCAGGGGGGTCTCTGCACCCCGATGGTCCTCCATGGGCTGCAGGGGCACAGCTGCTCCACCATGGGCTGCACCACGGGCTGCAGGGGCCTCAGCTCCCGTGCCTGGAGCACCTCCTGCCCTCCTTCTGCACTGACCTTGGTGTCCACATAGTTGTTCACTTATTCTCACTCCACTCTTTCCTGGCTGAAATTTTCTCTGAGCAATAACTGTCTGTTCTTAAATATGTTATCACAGAGGCATTACTATTACTCCTGATTGGCTTGGCCTTGACCAGCAGCACGAAGTCCATCCTGGAGCTGGCTGGTATTGGCTCCACCAGGCAGGGAAAGCTTCTAAGCAGCTTCTAACAGAAGCCACCCCTATGGCCACTCTGTTACCAAACCTAGCCACAGAAACCCAGTACACCACACTTAATATACCCTGCCCTTGCAAGTAAAATAAACCTATGCTGTCTGCCTCCCATACTTCCACTGCTTTGTTCAGACCAAGCATCTACTGGTAGTGTTGTGACGTAGTTGTAGGAGACTATGCAGCTGATTTGTTCCAAATCGCATGACCACAGAGCATCCACCGACTGTTTTCCAGTTCACAGATACACTATACAGAAGAGGCAACTACTGAAACAAAGCCACAGGGCTAAATGAAGTTCCCTTGTAAATGGGGAAAGCTACAGAACATCTAAGGGAAGTTTTCTACCCTGTGAGACACGGAAACAGTAAACCTAAATCCCCAGTTTTGTAACAGACAGAACTGTGGTACTGCAATCTATGTAATTCTGATTTAAACTACCTAAAGATCTCACCACTTGCCCCCCCCTTCTCCCACAGTATCTGAGCACTTGGGACCACATCCTAGATGTTCTCTTGACTTCAGAAGTGAAGCTAAATCATAGAACACGTAAGAATAATTTTTTAGGAAATTATGCCAAAATAGCCTCAAATCCTTTCAATGATCTATTTCTATAGCAGAGGAGATTGTTTATTCTACTAGCACAGCGCTCTGAAAGATTTCTGTAAGGCTGACAGAAGACTACCATGCACTACAGCAAAGAGCCCCAAAACTACTTAGCTTTTATATCTTCACTTCCCATCAGTAAGCCCATTCACGGCAGTTAAGTACTCAGATGAATCAGGTCGAAGCTATTACAAAAGCATAGTGAGCAAATGGCTCCTAGAGTCACCCGAGGTGACTAAAAAACTTTTTTTTTTAATTTCTGTGGATAAAGGAGATGCCAACTAATGACTGTCTAACACAGTTCTGTATCATTCAGTGATGTGTGACGCTTTATTTAATGTGAGAACATACAATAAATAATACAGCACCATATCATTTCTAGATGTTTCTTGTTGCTGCAGTTTGCTTTCTAAAACCTGTCTGGATGATGTCAAGTCACACAGCAGTTTAATTCCCTGTTCCCCACCCCCTCAGACTTTAACAAGTATTGCTATGATTTTGTTTTCATTAAAAGCCTCAATGGCATTTATATGTAGCATTCTCCTTCAGCACAGGAGGACGCAAAGGTGAAATCAAGCAGCAGATGATTGTTCACCAAAATATGAGTAATCATTTATGTTCCAAGCTAAAATAAATGCAAATAGAAAAAGAGAAAGCACACTGTTCTAATGCCTTCATTTAGCAACTTACCTTTTTTTTTTTCTTTTAAAAACAAGTTTTGTAAAAACATTTTGAGCCTTGTGAATGCTCACTTTGTTTTTGTTTTCTTTGGAAAGCCTGAAGTGAGACATCTATCCTTTAAACTGCATGTCTTCGCTACTTGCCTTTCCCAGTGGCACAAGGGTGATGGTTATACTCCTCCATTACGTATTCTGGTTTAACCACACAGCTTGTCAAAACAGCCCCACCACTAAAATGAGCTGCAGCTCTAGATTTACACTCCCCATCGTCATCACTTACAGTTACCAATGAACAATTTCACATCTAATCGCACACATTTCCCCAACAGCTGAACTACTTCACAGTTTTCTGTGTTTTTATTATAACTGGCTCCTTCATTTCAATTGCATCACAGTTGAGCTCAAGTCTGAAATGCAATGCTCCAGCTAGGGCAAGTGCTTATTTTTACACAAGTAATTACAGAAAAAAGTTGATACTGACATTTACCAAAATATTTCAGAGCACAACCACCACCCACTGAGCTGGACAGGACAATTCATGCCTGCTAGTCTTGTTTTTCCCCTCAGAATATGACTGATTTGACTCATGCCTGACTTTAACAAAATTTCCAGATCTTTGCTAGAATTATAGTTGGTAGGAAAAATGCCTAAACATGCAGCTGAATTTCTGTTCCTATGCCCACATTATTATTTGTCTTTGATGAAAGGATACCGCGAGACATTCTAGACTATTTCATAGCATTTCATAAGTTTAAAACTTTACATGTTGAAGGAACATTCTCTATTATACAGCTGTAAGCCTGCAAGGAACTGCTTTCATTTATTTCATAGACATAGACACCTATGAAAATCCCAATTTAGTCACTCTGGATGATTTTTGCTCAACAGCATTAGCAGTGGAGGAGCACTGGTCCTTTGATACTGAAGCTAGAGCAGGAACATTTTCTCTGCCTTCCAACAGTCCCACTTGTAGTTTGGTTACTGGTCATGACCCCGTTGTTTATTGTATATATAAATCGTAAGAATTACTGGAATTTTTATAAATCCCAATTAAATAAAGGGTAAAGAAAAGCCCACCTGTAATCAGACACCATGTAACTGCATGTTAATGGCCTGTTCAGTGCCCTACTGGGATATCTTACAGTAATGCTATAGCCCTATACTAAATATCAAGAGGCTAGTAGACTTTGTAACTGAATTAAATCTATTTATATAATTACAGTAATGACTACAGTTCATACCTTATGCACAGCAAGTAAAAAAACCCAACAAACTAGAGTTTATGTAAATATCACTAATGCACACTATGAAAAAGTAATTCCTGTTAATTAAAAACCACCTTAATTTCAAAAGTTTACCAGAAACAGTTACACTGAGCATTGTAATCTCTGAAAGCAGAACAGAAGTTGTTTACAAGGATCCAGCAGTAATTGATATCCAGCTGCTTGGAGCTGGGCTGCAGATTGAAGGTGTACTGAAAGCTGGGCTGAAATCCCCTCTCACTTGATGGCAGCAGTCATGCTGCTGTTTCCTACGAGTTGGAATTTCACCCCAGTCCTTACATTCTTTGTTGCTTATAGTGAAGCAGCCAGAAGACAATGATTAGAGAGTAGCCAAGTAGACTCACAGTTCAAAAATATAATCTTCAAGCATCTGTAAGGTCTAGGGAAGGAGGAGGGGGTTTACAGCACAGTTAAAATGAGTCTCTGTAAAAATTTGGGAAGTGGCCATTTCAGTAACAGAGCTGATAACAGGACACTGCACACCACTTAGAGAAACAAGTATATCTGAAGTTCAGTCCTTGGTCAAGACACCGTCGTACTGGCTCTTGACTAGAAAGGAAGGCAAGCACAGTGTGTGAACAAGTAAGTGCATGTATGCACACAAGACATTCCAGGAGCTGAATGATTTCTCTGCATACATAAAAGAGCTTGCTAAGAAAAAAAATAGCAAAGGCTTTTAGCATTTAAACAATTGGCTACATGAACTTGATTTCAAATCCAACTTTACACATTCTTGATAAACCAAAAGGCCACAACATTGAAGATGAAACATTTTTAGCACCATCTGTTGGCTTGCAAGTGAATACTTACTTACAAGAAATGAGTATAGAAAGACACGTTATCTTTTACTGAGAAGCATCTTGTTTTAAGGCAATATACAAAATCACAATATAGCCACCACAGAAACTGCTCCGATAATCCCTGATATTTCATGGCACTCACACATGTTCCACTGCTGAGGGAAGGCAGGAATTATATTGGTGTCTGTCCTCCTCCTCACTGCCATGTTTTCTGGAACACTGGAAATGTCCAACATCTGTAGGTCACTAGCTGTCATATGGCAAGACAGTTTCTTCCTGTATCTCCTAAATCCCTCTGTCGCCATTTATATTAGCCATACTAGCCACTATCACTAGCAAGGAAATTGGCAAGGAGTTGCCATCTTTCCTTACCACTAACCCAATTAAAAAGTTGTTCAATACTGTAGCAAGCATTTACACAATTAATACAATTGACAGACTTGTGAACATTTCTCAGAAGGGAAATTACTTTAGCCAGTCTAGCCAGATGTGCTCCTGCAGCACAGGGGTTGGTTTTCCTTCTTTGCTATCAAAAAGAGTCAGTTTACTTACTTGCATTTCCACTAAAGAGCATTTTAAGAACAGACACAGTAATTTCTGAATATATACTATATTTATAAAAGAAAGAGGTAAGCAGCTTGTTTCCCATCTCCAGCACTTTGTGGAACTCCATCATCCATTTTTGTTAATAGTTATGGCACCCGGGTATGCAGCTAAGAAATTGAAGAATCTGAAGAATGAAGTCAGAATCACTTATGGCTAAAGACAAGGAACAGAACTGCATTGCAAACCTACTTTTTTTCATGATTTAAAGGTGTGTTAAAAATATACCAAGATTTTCAGGAAATCTGTTACTTGGCTTACACAGTAAGCTATGCCTTGTGCACTGTGTTCTAGACAGAGTTGTATTTTAAAATGGTGCACAAGGTTAAGAAACTTTACACAACGTCAATGAGTAATCTGTGCTTTCATAAATACAGTAGTATACATCCTATATACAGATGCCAGTTGCACGCCTCCAGGAAGGCTGTCAGCCAGCCATCCACAGGAAGAAGGGAATAAAGATAGTGGGGAGCGTGGTGGAGGGTGCCAAACCTAGGCAAACTATTGACGCTAGTCCCACAAGCACTGATGCAAGCACGCTCCTCTGGTCCCGAATAATCATCTTCACAGTCTCACAGAACTGGAAAAAAAAAAAAAAAAAAGGGCAAAAGATGAGAGTTGAAGAGGAAAGCTTTGGCTGGAGAGCTGGTGATGCCCACTCCCTCGGGACAGACCAGCGGCTGCTCTCCCAAGTCTCACACGGGCTCTCCGGAGCCCAGCACAAGGGCTGGCACCACATCACCCCCAGCATCAGCCCCAGTGCTGCCTGCGGCTCGGGCTGAAGCCAGTAGTTTCGGAGCATTTTAGAAGAGTACTAATCGAACTACGAATTCAGCTTCGCTCTCCTCGCCGCTCGAAGGCGGCAGGGGCCCGGCTCCGCACCGTCCCGGGCAGCTCCGCGCCGGCGGCACTGCCGGCCGCGGGCACAGCGGCGTCAGCTCCGGGCGGGGAACCCCCGCCCCGGGGCCGCGGCTGACCCAGTTTCGGGGAACGGCAGGAAGGGCAGCGCCGCCCCCCGCCTGTCCCGGCCGCCCCGCGGGCCAGGCCGTACCTTGTCGGTCTGAAAGCTGACCGGGGCTCCGTATCGGCAGTAGGTGACGAAGTGCTCGCAGTTGTTCCAGAGTAGGCTGTAGGCCGTGGTGCCCATCAGCTTCTCCGCCCGGCGCGCCGCCTCCTCGCTGCCCAGCACCTGGTCCTCGAAGAGCCGGTCCATGTGGTTGACCAGGATGCTGCCGCCGTAGGCGAAGTTCTCCACCGTGTCCACGCGGACGCTGGCCGTCCTGGCGATGACGCCCAGGATAAGCCGCTTGTTGGTCACCACCTGCTGGATCTGCTGGAGGTCGTCGGTGAAGGAGGGCAGGATGTCGGGCATCAAGTGGGCGACGCGGTTCTCGCCCAGGTAGATGCCGAAGTGAATAAAGAGGGTGCGGGGCACCTCCAGAAGGTCACCCCGCTTGAAGCAGCTGGTGTCGTAGTCGCCGGAGGGCGGTGGCGTTGTCTCCCCGCCGGAGCCCGCGAGCAAAGGCCGGACGTGGACGAGGAGCATCATAAGCTTCTCCAGCAGCAGCGAGGCTGCCTGCTGCACCGGGTTCTTCATGGTCGGCTGGCAAAGCCGTCGGCCCCCGGCTCCGCTTTTCTAGGCTCCCGGTGGGGCGGGGCAGGCACCGGGACCGGCCCACCGGCTGAGCGGCCTGCGGGGACCGCCTGCCCCGGACAGGCTGGGCTTTATTGGGGAGCGCGGGGGGCCCCCGAGCCGACCCGCTGGCCCCCGGCCTGTCCCCAGCGACGCCACAGTGCCCACAGCCCGCACTCCGAGGCCGGGAGCCACCCTCAGCTCCCGCCCCGCCTTCCCTCGGCGCTGCCCAGGTAGAAGTGCAAGGAAAAATGCGTGCGAAGCTCTTCTCCCGCCCTAGGGAGAGCAGGGAACAGAGAGCCGCGCCCGGGGCCGCAGTTGCTTCGTTCACCTTCCCACTCCCGTGGGACCCCAGGGGCTCCGGGGGCCGCCCCGGCAGCCGCGGGGTCCAAGCGGCACCCGGGTGGGATGGGGGCGGGCGGGCTGGCACGGTGCTCACAGGGGGGCGGGAGAGGGGAGCGGAGCGTCTTTCTTCCTGGAAAGAAAACAGGTCTCCGAGGGAGAGCGGGAAGTCGCAGGAATAAATTAACTTGCCCGAAGGGTCGGCCAGCTAAGAAAGAGTGTGAATCGGCGGAGCGGCATTCCCGTCCGCTCAGTTTCATGCTAATCCGTTATGCAAATGGCCAAGTCCTGGCAACCGAGCCCACAAAAGAGCAGCCCTGTCAGGTCAACAATGCCGCCCCGGACGAGGCTCGGAACTTTCAGTAGCCAGCAGGTTCCCGCCCCCTCGGGGACGGCGGGATGATGGATGGGACAGGCATTCATCTTACCTGGAAGATGACAGGGCCCGGAGAGTGGCAGAGGAGGGGGCCGCCCTCCCCCCGCCGCCGTGGTTGCAGCCTTTCCCCGAGTCCCCGCTGCCGGGACCTTTGTTCGTGTCGCAGCCGCTCCTGCCCCGCTCCTGCCGCTCCGGCTGCAGGGGGGAGCTTTCGCCTCCGTGAGAAACGCGGAGCGGGCGCAGGAGCGAGGGGATATGCGTGTGACAATGCTAGAAAAGTTTGTTGGAGCATCGTCCCTTAAACTCAGGAAAACATCGCAAACACGAGATGCCAAGTAGGAAACAGGGAAGCGAGATCTGCTGGTGTGCAACAGCTTGGCGGCTCTCCACAGGAAAAACTGCCTTTGAACAGTAGGTTATTTTTCTCTCCTCAGTCACTTTAAATCCGAGAGCCTATGGATCACTAATGAGATCCCTGGAGCTGTAGAACCCCTCCGGTCACACCACAAAAAACAAACAAACAAAAAAGTTCACCATTCCTTTTTCTTTCCATTAGCAAATGGCTCTGGTATGACTAGGAAGGCAAAGGGGATGCAAAGTACTCATCAGTCAAGAGCCTTCTACCACCACAGATACTGAATCAAGGTTCAGGATCTTATGCCCAGGAAAGCTGAAGCTTATCAATGACCCAACCCAAGTTTTTCACTTCCTTGGAAAAGAAAATATTTCAGGGGAGTGGGTTACCTCACTGCTTTTCAACAAAAATGATGGCTGGTGCCTTCCAGTTTCCTCCTCCTTGAAGCAGAGAGCAGCTTCCTGGGAAACTGAATATAATACTCACCTTGCTTCATCTGCAAAGAGGGAGGCCCACCATAACCTCTTGTTCCATTGCTGATTACAGGCCAGAGCCCCAGCACTACTTAAGAGTGATCAGGCATTTGGGATTTTGTCTGGAGAGTCTCAGCCAAATTTTTACGCAACAGAGGCTTACCCTTCTCAAGCCCCCGACTTCACTTACAAAAGAGAAAATACCTTATAGATGTGGCTTATGATGCTGGCAGGAACCCTGTGGATTAGCCACAAGCCACACACAATTATATAAATTAAACCAGTGTACTTGCAAATTCAGATGTTTAAATATATTTGGAAGGCTTGCTACTAGTAAGTAAAAACAGGAGGGGGAAACTACTCATTTTTAACTAGTGCATTATTTTTAAGGGACAGGGAAAAAGAAAAAATGCCTCATCCTGATGAAGGGTCTCACCTGTTGGTGACAGTCACAGCAGCTGGTCCAGAGCTGGAGCAGTGTGCCACAAAAGGTTGTCAAACATTCCACAGAATGTCTGGGCACAGAAAGGTTCCTGTCTCCCTCCTGGGAGGATGTGCACTATTCCTGCCCTGTGCTGCCATCTCAAGATTCCCGCTCTCCCCTTCCCCAAAGCTGTCTAGGGAGTGTCTGGATGGTCTTTGTTGAAACAGGTGCTAGAGATGCTCAGTCTCACAGTTCGGAATTCTTTCCCCTGCCCAAAGAAGGTAGAGAAATTCAACTAAACTCCCTGGCAGATACAGACATTTCCCAATGGGATCTTTCTCTTGGAGGCATCCTTTGTTTGCTTTCTTCACGCTAGTTAGCTTTAATCCCAAAATCACCAGGGTCCATTTCAGGTAAATCCATAAAGGAAACCAGGATGAAATCGAAGAAGAGGAATTGCCACAAGAAGACTCAAAAGTCTTCCTGCATGGGAGGGTTTCAAAGTTTTAAGGTGAAAGGTGTTACATTTATGCAGTGCAATTTCCTAGTACCTAAGGCACTAACGAGTCTTCTCTCTCCCTTCCCCCCCAACCCCTCCCTCAGTCCCAAGCCTGGAAACCCCAATGAACAAGCCCAAAAGGCATTACAGAGCAGACAGGTCTGTGGTATGGGTTGCAGCAAGTGAAATCCATCCACACAACGCTTTGCCACTACCTTGCAACTGTTGTGAGCATTACTGTGTGCAAAGCATTTAATACAATACGAAGTAATTTCTGAATTAAACCAGATTCTTGCAAAGCAACTTGCAATCCAGCATTTTCTCCTTTCAAACCCAAGGGGCTACACTCCTATTACTGCCAAATTTCCATGATGTAAACTGAAATATAGAAGGTATACTTACCATTATTTTTCATCTGCTCTGAAGTAGGAAAAAAACCATTTATTGTAGTGGAAAAATGGCTCAATGGGAGATGGCAAAACTAAAAACATACATTGTGCATCAAACACTAGCACATCCTCTTGGGTGACCTTTGAATAATAGCTTTTGTACCTATAAAACACAAATTTAAGTGGAAAACACACTTTGGAATATTAAATATAAATCAGGGAACACCGAGAAAGTATTTGTTTGTACTGTTAACTGCTATGGAACAATTTAATGATAAAACCCATGCTTTAGTTTCAACAGTTAGGGTGAGATGCAGTAAGAAAACTGCAAGAGGTAAGAGAATGCAGCCTTTGTTCAGTAGTGCAGATGAGCCACAGCACAAAAACTTCTTAGGTAAGAAGTGTGAGCCAGTTTCCATTACACTGAAACTCCTGCATTACAAGGAACCTTATTTTATGCACTCGGCATTACTATTTCCATCGTGCCCTCACAGCTAACACAGTAGGGAAAAAGCAGGAAAGGCAGGCAATTGGAAAAGTTAAGTTCTTGCTTATATGAGGAACAGACCTGGTTTAACAAGCAGGCAAAATGAATTTTTTAGCTGACTTAAGTTAAACCAATGCTGGTTGCAAACATGCTCACCATTTGACATTTTACCAAACATTTCTCCATTACTCAAGTTTTACTGTAGATTAAGAAACAAATGCAGCTTTCATGTCTTTTGGGACAGCTGAAACAAGTATAGTTTTATGAATTCAAAACACGTTAAAGTGTTCGAGAAGAATAAAATCTTTGGATAGAGATTTTAGGAGGATATAATTTGCAAGAAAATTATCTGAAAAGCAATGCCACTTGGTTTAAGCTGGTGTACTGAAAGAAGGAATGGACAGAAAACATGTTTGTGAAGGATAGTTTCACAGCATCCAAAAGGGCTATTCCAGAGATAAAAAATAACGCCTTTGTATTCCCATATCCAATCCATTTGAACACTGCACCATTCTTTTCAGCAAATTACAGCTTCCATTGTAGAGTTATAAGTAACCAGGTCTCTAGAAAACAGTATCATTTACCTTTCTAGTTTTTGTATTTAACAAAGACTAGGGACAGAACAGACAAAATCTGAACAAAGACGGAAACTGGCAAGACAATGCATGAAATTGCAGGTAAGTGAAACAATCTCAAACAAAGAACCTTTGAGCTAAGTATCACTCTCTTCCTGTTGAAGATAAATGACTAAAACAAATTTATACTTTATAAATATTCACTTTTATTCAGAAACTTATTGCATACACATTTCCACAGTCACTTAAGCAGCATATTGAGTGAATAATTACTGTAGCGTTTTTATCCTTGTAGGTTTGTTACTGAGGCCTATCACTTTTGTTTTAATTTCCTCTTAATAGGCTTCCAAATTATTAACAAGAGTTTTCTAACAAACAGTGACTGTAAACATAATAAAACCTGCATGCCATTTTCCCTTTGAAGTTATTAACTTGGATATTTTTCTGCAATGAAGTAATGACTCATTTTTTACAACCTGACTGAATCATGCTGTAAACATGGATAGTGCTTATGACTTGCTCAGAGGATAATGTGTTTAGATGGATAAAGCATTCACTTATGATACCTTCAACTCAAATGAACAAAACTACAGAAAAGGTGGGAATGACCCATTGCCTAGTCCTCCATATCAAGCAGGAGGCTAGGAAATCAGTAACAGTAATAGCACAGACAGAGCTTTAGGAACAACTAACAGAGTTTAGGTGACAATTAAGAAAATACTTACTTTTATAGTTTTGTCTGGTATTAGTAATGTCTCATTTTGTTAGCACTAAACAATACAATTTCCCCCCCAAAAAGCAGAAAGATTAATTTCTGATTATAAAATGGTCGAACATGCAGAGTAATGTTTTTATGTCTTCAGCAGAGAAAATATTTATCAGAACTTCCACCTTGATATTGTCCCAGAAGTATAATACAGATTTTTGAGTCTCTTCTAAATCAGGTGAAGAAGTTTATAAGTATCCTAATTTGAATATGCTAGTCATATTGTGCAAGAAGATGGGCAGGTGATAACTGGGAGTCAGAAGAGAGACAGAGTACACTGCATTCAACATGGTATTCCTTTCACAGCAGAAGACAGACTTTTTCTGTGGGAAGGGCAATGCAAACAACAGTCAAGTGAACTTAATCCAGGGATGACTGCTGCACAAAAGGAGGACTTAACAGCCCTGAAACAAAACCAGGTATCCCTCCACCCCCTGTCCCCCTTTCCACCCTGTCAGGACTGCACCATGTGGCCCCCCTTGCTCCCTACCAGGACTGCACCATCCCAAGGAGGAGCGAGCAGGCAGACTCCCCTTTCCTCACGTTCAAATTTATTACCACGCCAAGATCTGTGATTTCAAAGTCAGTGCTTTCAACCGAGGGACTGATTAGTAAGAGATATTGGAAAATGTAATAATGAAGTCTGTCATTAATCAGACAAAGTGCTGGAACTTTGGTGGATCACCACCAAAGGTCAGCATTTACAACCAGTCACTGTATAACAGTATCAATTATTACTTTTCTTTATTGCCTAACAGAGAAAGCTGTTCTCCAGTACCAGACAGTGCTGACTTCACAGCAATGCACAGCAGGTTACCCAGCCTCACTCTATGCACAGGACAAACACAGCTGACAGGACAGTAGTCCATTCAATTTTCAAATAAAGAATGAGAAAAGGAAAAGAGAGATGGACTGAGCAGGACGTAATTTTCATCCTGGGATAAAGATTATCTTGTCTTATAATTGTTATGTTGCAATTTGATTAATTCTGTTTTTCAGGAAATAAATTAATTCTTCATCCAATGTATTATCTAGATAGGAAATGTTATCAGTCACAGACAAAGCTATTAGTCTGGTATTACTCAAAACATATGCTAATCTGTGCCATATAGCTAAGCCTCTGAGAGATAACTGTCACAAATTTCTACTCTTTGACTTTAAAAAAATCTCACTCAAGAAGCCAGTTCTTGTTTATAATGTTTTTATACCACTCAGTGTTAAAAGCATATATATTAAACACCTGTTACTCTATCAGTGATTTTAAATCAGGAACATTTTTAATCTGGAAATCCAACAGCATCTGTCCAAGTGCTTTACCCTGTAAGAAAAAGAACCAAACCAACATGTCATTTTACTGTCTAAATACACCACCTTTCTAAATTAAGTTTTTTAGAAGTGGTTCAATACAGTATTTTTCCTGTAATCAGTGAAAATTCAGTACATTTTGAAAGTATTTTTTTTAGTATTTCTTTCTACACAAATATATATATGTATTTAATTTTGGGTGAGTTTTATCAAGCCTAAGAATGTACGTTATCCCAAGTTATATTTACCTTTTCCATTTATTTGGCTTTCTCACTTGTGAATCAGTACAATTAAGTAAGGAAAACTATACAGTTGAGTTTTCAAGCATCTAAACATGAACAGATGGAACAGTTTCTTCAGTTTATTTGGTACCTAGTGCTAAAATACTTATTTGGGGTTCAGTTCTACTATCCAATTCATTATAGCATCACCTTATTTTTTGAGCAGTCTTCTTGACTATGCTGAGATTATTTGTACACATAAGCATTTCTGAGCCTATGGCAGCTGTGCTGTAGCCATAGCACTGCTACATTAAAGGATCTCATCTTCAGGATTAGAGGTTTCAAATATTTAATACTCAAACTGTACTCTTAGAAAGTGTTACTTCAAGGTTCACATAATGTCATCAACACAAAAGAACTTCTATCTGTCTGTTTTTCATATTTATATTATTTATCAGTATTTTAACTACAGAAGGCATAGGGTAAGTTAGGAGTTGTTGTACAGTGCATGGTTCCTGTATAAATACTAAGAAATAATCTAGTTGTCTAGTAAATCTGCATTTTTCAAAAGATGACAGCCTTTTTGACAAACTAATTTTGCTGGTGCATCTAAAAACTCAGGTAGCACATCTTAGAATAAATGATTTGAAAACTATTTCAATAGTTTCTCGTACACATTTTTTTCACCACATATTCTAAATCAACTTTCAACTTCCCTATGTTGTTTTGAAACCTTAAAAAAAAAAAATAGGTAATGTCTCTTAACAGGAAATTAAAAGGAACTAGAGTCAACCCCCAAAGCTTACAGTTCCACCCCAAAAACTAGTTATAGAGAGACTTATAAAAGATAACTACATTAAAATCATTGCTTTGATACATGCCTGTGGGTCACTTCTTAGGGATGCTATACCACCACCACCAAGGGAATTCTTCAGAACAAAATTTAATCCATGGATTCCTGGCAACTCATATCTGTAAAATAAAAACTGCACATTATTTCTTGAGATTTTGTAAGGAATGTTTGTACAGAACATCAAGCAAAGCCAGCATGCAAAAATTTCACGCTTCTGACTGCATCCCACTGCCAAGTCAAACCAAAAAGTTAAGATTAACACAAGGCCTTCCCTGCCTTCATGTTCCTTCCCCTTACTCCAAATCAAGAGTCCCCATAGTTTGAAAGTAGAACCATAAAGTAATCATTCTCTTCTATTCAACTCCAAAACTCATGCATTTCTAATAAGGCCGTTTCTAGATTTGTTTTTTCTATGAGTTAAAGCCCATATAGAAAGCTCTGTAGGCCAGAGGTTCAAGATCCAATATCAACTCAGACAACACAGCAGGCAAAAGGAAGTATTTTTATTAGTTCCTAGTTCTGATACCAAAAATTACAATAACTTAATTCCTGGCACTCACTTTTGCTAACAAATGCACCAGCCAATTGAAAAGGCATCTTCTTTATTACTGAGAAATAACTATGAGTCACTACACTGAACACTTACGACCAAGAGACAATTCTGTAGCAAATTAAAAGTAGAACTACATTTCAATGCTTTCTTGGAGCCGCATACTTTGTTCAGGTAAAATTTTATTTTAGTGTGACAGACCTATTTTCCTGTTCCATTGCCACTGTAATAATTTTTCCATTCTTGATTTTGACTAGTATGGTTCCAATTTGGAAACTTCTGTAGCAGTTTGGCAAATGGCTCTGTGGTTTCCTATTGTTCCAAAATCCATAAATAGGTCTATAGTGTATTTCCATTTGCCTCTCCTTGCACAGTTTTTCAGTGTTTTGTCATCTTCCTTCTATTCTTGTTTTTCTTTGGTTTTGCTTTCCTCCAATATTTTCTTCATCTAAGGACTAGACAGTTTTCCTTTAACTCCATAGGAAAGTATTTAATCAAAGCATCATCAAGCCGTGAGGAATAAGAGAGAAAAATTATATCTAATTCTCACTGTCTCCAGATGTTTGACTGCTGCACTTTAACTCACACTTCTTCCAACACCACTTATTTTTCTTGAGTCACCTATCTGGTCTTCATCTGTTTGGGACAGATTCTTCCAGTCTTTCTCTTGATACAGCTGGAATTTCTTGCAGTGCACTTACACTGCTTATTTTGTCATTCTAAGGTTCAGCTCCTTTTGAGCATTGTGAAAATTATGGCTGTTGCTGATACTCACAGCCCTGTATGCCCTTGTACCTTGGGCATACAACGCAAAGTTTCCATGGAAGGAGAGGATTCTCCTGAGCCATCTGGCAATTGCTTCAGTTCTTGTTCTTGCAAGCATTAGTCATGGAGTGTCTGTGTCTGTCTCCCAGACAAAAAGTTTTCACTGTTCCTTCTACTTGTTCGTTACCACACTCTACTTTAGTAGAGTTGTATTAGTATAGTTGTATTATACAACAACGTACAGCTGTATTTAGTAGAGTTTAGTATTAGTTGTCATTATGAAAAAAAATTGGTGTCAACATTCTGCTGCCCTTCCTTAAAAACCAGTTGGCAAGCAACATTATCATGCTTAAATGCAAACTCATTGGGAAGGCAGGAAAGTAGAATAATCCACCAGTGCTCTACTGGACAACAAGAATATGACGAATAAAGCAACTTCTACAATAAGTCATCTACATTATTTACTAAATAGCATAATTAGCTACACAGCACAACCAGAGGACTCCATAAAATTTTCAACTAACAAGCTCAATACAAATTACCAATCACCACATATCATGAGAGCTAGGCACTACACTACAAATTTCACTCTGAAAAACTAGCAAAGATTTCCAGGCAGCACACAATTTCACAACTGGCAGATCTCTCCACAAGAACTAGACTGATGGAATATATATTTCAGAAGCTAATACCTCTTTTCTCAAAAGAAGTTTCATGAAAATCAATCAGGAAAAACAAACCAGGAGAGAAACTGAAGAGCATACAAAAGTAGAAGTAAATGACAAAATGAGTGGAAGAATTTCATTTTACTTTCTGCAGTAATTATGTAATACAAGCAACAGATCTTAATTTGGAACATTTTAAAATTACACATTCATTTTACGTACTTTGAGGAAATACTTACACTGATATACCCTAGCTAAAGCTAGGACTACAAAATAATATACAAAGGTCAGGATCTTCAATATTTTAAGGCCTGTTTGAAGCATCTGAGCACTCAAAATATTTCCACACAGAAAATAAACTCCCACAATAAAAGAAAAAAAACCCACTATAATCACTGTAATAGTCTTAAGTGGTAACAATACATTAACCAAAATGTTGGCAGGCACTCAGCATAATTAAACAATTTAAGTTTAATTAACTGAGATCTAAAGGAAAAAAATATTATCTAATTGTACAGTTCAATCAGAAGTTTTAAGAGCTGCTTTTAAAAAACACAGAAAACAAATAAACCCTTCAAAGAATCATAAGTCTGTGACAGAAACCAGTAAAACAAGGAAAATTCACTGTTCTAGCTGAACTCCTATGCTTATGCACAATGGGGTGCCTGCTTAACTACTTCCTTTAAAGTGTTCTCCATATGTATTGAAAGAAATCAGGTTTCCCTCTGAATTTCCTGTTAAAATGCATAGAAACAATAATGATACAAAATTATTTACTGCATTTAAATCCAAGAAAAGATAGGATTCTTTTTATCAGAGGAAAGCAGGAAACAAGTCCGTAGGCTCAAAGAGATGTTTGCATGTAGAGAAATATTTATTTTTCCCTGTCTAATAGCGATATGTACCAAAAAAAAAAAAAAAGGTAATCTAGAAGTATCAGTAACCACATATCTGCTCTTGGTGAAAAATACCCCACAGGAAAAAATCAGATGTCATTTTTTTTATTTCTGAGCATTGGAATGTTCTCAAAACATTCCACATATAATATTTCAGAAGACAAAACCAACTATCCTTCTTAAATGGTTGACCTAATACCACTACAAAAAAAGTTTCTTATTCCCTATCTTAAGATAATCAGATCTGTTAAGAATGTACTCTAGCACTTTATTATGGAAAACAATCACTTAAGTTTGGCATCTCAGGGCATGGGGGAGTTGAGAGACCATCTTTTGTTATTATTTTAACCTGGAAATTCTGGAAGTTTGAGTTTTCAGTGTTTTCTATCACAATAATCCCACCTTTTCTCTGTTTAGTACACGTATTTAATGCCTTTACTGAAAAAGCATGAAAGGCAACTGGTTAACAGACTCCATTCTGTAGTGAGGTAGAGCCATGATTGGTGTGTTTTAAGTAACAAAACTAGAACATATTTTTAACCACTCACCATTTAAATAAAGAAAATGAAGGAAAATTAAACAGTAAGATAGCTCTTTTTTATCATAGTTAAAACTAAAAAGTAAACAATTTGAAAAGAAACTACACAATCTGAAGCACATGAGCATAATCCTTATAATCCTAAATATTTCCACAAAAGGTTTTATTCTTTTTCCCCAGTAGCTTTCCAATTCACTTACAGAGCTCCATTATCCCATAATTAAAGGAAGCCAAACTCAGGAACAGATAATCTAATTAATCAAAATAATTTGGCTTCATCCAGACACAGCAAAATTCAACTTTTATTTATGAACATAAACAGCATTAGGGAACACCAATCAATCAATTTCTAGAAGTATCATTAGGAGGTGTGACTTTTTTGATTTCTTCCCTTCTCTGCTCTGTTTCAGAGGAAATTCAATTACATTTCTTAGCATCACAATTTATTAGATACATAGATTTGTTAGCAGCACTTACAAAACAGTGAGTGAGATCTGCACCAAGCTGCTTATGAAGACAAAAATCAGCACTTACAAAAGACCAGGGATGAAAATAACTCCAAGCTCTCTGAGCTTTGAGCTGTACCATTCTGATTAAAGCTCTCTGAACAAGTGAAAAGACACCTAACAATTTGTCCACTACCCATGGAAATATGTAATGATTTTGGCAGAATCTTCATATTTGCAAATAACTGACTTTGTATCAAAATACATTTTAGAAGAGTGAATAGTTTAAGCTTTTATGTGTTTGAAAAGCGAGAAAAAGATTAAAATCTGTTGACTGTTTTATGGACATCCTTAGGGGAACAAATCCTAATACCTCATGCTACAAGAACAGCATACGTCTCATTTGCTAGTCCCCGGGAAGGACCCTGAGCATCAGCCATAGCATGAAAACAAAAATATTACATATACTGTCTGCTGGAAGAGGATATTCTTTTCTAGATGAGTGTCAGGTAAAAGTGTCCTGTTTGGGATGTACTCTCTTTCAGAGTATAAGAAGAGAAATCAGCTATGTTTTTTCTTTAAATTCTGGCTTTGTGTATGTGGCACAAAAGTGAGTCATACCAGGGTATTTGAAGGAATACTTCCTCTGAAGTGAGTGAGCTTCATAAATATTAAAAATGTTTTGCAGAAACAGGGATAGTATGAGGCATGTTTCTGACAGATGATCAGGTAAGTTTGGGCTCCAGACTACATTGGCTGTGTGAAAGTCTTTCAGGTGGCATTCTACAGATTTCGAACTCTCAGTTCAGTAGTGGCTCAAGGGCTTCGGAAGCTTCAGTTACTAAGGCTCCTGCAGTTTCCAAATGGTTCAAAACCAACGGAGAGAGAAATTTCTCAAAGGACATTAGAAGGACATTATTTCTTGTTGGTAAAGACATTCTGTACTGGAACAAAACAAAAACAGCCCCAACACTGCTATGCTAATGCTGGGAATTTAAATGCCTTCACTAAACGGATTCACGGCCTTTGTCCAGCTTCAAGAAAGGCCCAAGTTCAAGTTCTTTCTCAGGGATTACACTTCAGTTGTTATTTAAAAAGGCAAAAGAAGATACATAAAAATATACCAAAGACAATACACACAGCTTTGCAATATCTACGTTAACATACTTTAAGATAACTTCTGATACCATCATGTATCTACCATACAACTGTAGACTGAGCAGCAAGCTACTCACCTTGTTACTAGTTGTTGTTCTGGTTTTTCACGCTCTAAAAGGTGTTGAAAGTAATTCTCCAGGGCTTGAGCTGTTAAAGTTTTCTTTAGGTATGGATAGTAGAGGGGATGCCGTGCTATCACACCTGTTAAGTATTAACTGGCATTAGTTGAAATAGGAGCTGTTAAAACCAATTTGTATTTATCCTTTCAAAACTGATTTGAGATCCTCTGTTTAACTGAAACTGTACATATGGATCCTCTTTAATGCTCTCCTGAATAAAAAACACAATAGTAGGACAGCTCTCTCTCTGTCAGTAGAGATGTAGGGTGTAGCATGATGAGAGAATGCTAAGTGACCACAAAGTGATTATTGGACCTTTTCTGGCTGCAAACATTCCCTGCCACTGACAGACACCTAAGGAACAACAACATCTCAACAAAAAACCCACAGGCAGTTTTCTTCCCCTAAGTGGTTTGCAAGACTTCGATAAGTAATCACAATTAACCATAACAAGGCATGATCAGTGACTGAAGGTTTGGTCCTTGCCCCACCTCTTAAATGAGATTCCGACATAAGTGTGAGAAATCACAGTTACATTTGTATTGCTGTAAATACGCTTTCATAAGCTTCAGTTAATTTTATGCTGAAGCTGAAGTTCCAGAGCAGGATCAGGAAGGCAGATTTGTGTCACAGGGACCTTCAAAGACTAATTTATCTTAGAGGTGAAGTTTGTTGTTGTTATTGTTGTTCCTTAATAAAGCAGTAGTGTCTTTTATAGCTGAAGAAATCTATTATGTATGCATCATTCATGATCTGGCAATGCTATACACTGCAACAGTGGTCAACCATAGGGAAAGGAAAATTAGAAAAAAGACAAAAAAAAAAATCAATATTTTTTCATTCTTCAACCCCAAAAAAGAGTTGCACAAACAAGGACAAGAAAACTATATTCCTAAATACAAATGAACAAAATTTATCAGTTTTAGCATGACAGCTAATAGCAAATCAAATCCCAAACGCACCTTTAATTCATACTGAGCTTTGAACACCACACGCTCTCATCTTCCAACAAGTAAGAGAGCCAATTGTTGCATGCAGAAGTAAGGAACAGAAGGAATTATTAAACAATGCAAAGAAGCAGCACAATCAATGTAAAGAGACTGCACACTGAAATACAGCATTTGGATTAGCAATATAATAAAAATATTCTCTTACATACAGGAACAAATTTTGCTATTTCCTAACACTGTCAGTGTTTTAGCCATGTTACAAAATTCATGTATGAAAATACTACACATGATCAGACAACCAAGAAATTATAATACATAACACATATACATGAAGGAGTAGCAACTGTAAGAGGAACCTCAGAAAGGCATTTCTTAACTTTTGAGAGCTTGACTTTCAAACCCTAAACAAAAACATTTCTTTGTAGTATGACATGCTAGGATTTTTTTTAGTGCCTCAAATTACAGCATCAGCTAATCAGGAAACTAATGATATTTCTTTATCAAAATCCTTGTTCTAGATGTATTTTTTTGTTTCAGCACAATTAAAAAAAATCAAGTGATATGAGAGATTTCAAGAAATTAAGAATAGCATTTGATATGTAACTCTTATGTGAAAATCTTACATCACTTTAGAAAACAAGAAAACTAAAAATACCTATGTTTGCAGAATTGCCTTTGTCTCCACTTCTTGTATAGGCAAGATCTTCTAAGCGATAAGTATGTGGACCACTTGGCAGATCTATACAATACAAAAATGAATACATTTTAAGGATGCTACAAATAATAGCATAATTTGAAGATGTAACTGTCATTTTAAATGTATACTTTCTGCATTGCTTGTAATAACTCTGAAAACATTTCCAATTTTTCTTCCCACAGGAGCACCTAGAGAAAGAGAGGTGAGAGTGGGTCCCAAAATTACAAAGTTGTTCCCTCCTGCTCCATCTCCCAAATCCCTTTCCTTTTTTTACAGCCAAATGCTGTACTAGGCATCCCTTCTTCCACCACCCTTGAATGTGAATATTCATCTTGATCTTAGCAATGCAGTATCTTTGAAGAAGGTATAGCAGATACTTGTCAGTTCTTACCTAGCTGACAACTTTTATCCCCCTTAAAACAGATCTCTGCTTCCAGTGCAAGTAGAAAATACATGTGGATGCTACTGTCCTGATAATTTTATGTGTGTTTATTCTGATAACATCTGTAGAGAAGTCACAATTTAAAATTCCTTTTCAGCACAACACGACTCTCACTTGCATTTGCACTGTTGTAAGTTACTTATCCAGCTGCATAGAAGAAATCTAAGACTTCTAATTACTGGGTTTTTTAAAATATCTTAGCATTATATAAGAAAATGCATGCTCTATAGGAAGCCAATCTCAATTATTTTATCCATCTACATATCAAAAAGCAAACCCACTCCTGTCCAAATCCAGAAATTCCATATCGTGGGATTCACACAGTATACACCTGAGGTTTGATGGCTAAGTTGCACAGTTTTAGTGCTCCAGTGAGAATCTAGTAATTTTCAGCCAGTTCTGCTCCTGATCCAACTTGCCTACAGCCATATCAGCTCTCCCAGCATCTTTGGCTTTTCAGTCCCATCATCTCTAACAGACAGACCTACACTCCTGACTCAGAGTAGACTTCTCACCCCTCAGTTGCTCTCTCCTCTATCCCCTTCCTGTTGCTTTTCATCCTTCTGCACACAAGTGGCAGCTCTCCCCTTCTCTCTGCTCCTTGAACACCGGTAGGGGGGGGACTATGCAGAGCAGGGAAGCGACAGCCTTCCTGCTTTCTGTCACAGCTTCTGGTACAACTGCTGCAGGTGGCAGCCACAAGAAGTAACTGACAAATGTCCCAAAATGATCTATTTCTTTTTAAGGCACCAAGCAATTCAGCCCTGGGCACATGCCTGTCACAGGAAATTTCAGTCTTATGTGTTAAAAACTGCCATATTTAAAGGAATTGAAGTCAGGCTCCTGTAAATCAACTGTTGGACAAACTTCACGCTGCAAGATACAATGCAATTTGAAAATATAGCAGTCTGTCATTTCTGTACTATTATTGCTTCTGCTTAGGATACCAAACTACTTCGGGCTTTTTTCTTTTTTTGCCTTTTTTTTTGCTTTCTTTTAATTTTAGGGAGTAAGAGACCCAACACTAAAGATGTTATGCTCTAAATGCTGGCCAAAGGCAGTGTATAGAGCACAGTGCACCTAATACGAAGGCATGAGTAGATATGCACTCCATGAACTGCACCAGGTGATGAGGTAAACACAGCCCTAACCAAATCATCATTACCTTTAACTTCTTCCTGCTCACAGGGAGTTGCTGACTCATCAGACATGAGCCAGGCTGACCTGGGTAAGAAAGACACTGTGTCCGAATCCTACTAGCTGCAGTTTTCACTGACCCTATCAGAAAGGGGGGCTGCAAGTCTATGGCAGTAGCAGCTAGACAGACCCCAAAAGTTCATTTGGGTATGGGGTGGGTGATACAGCGGATAACAAAAATGCCTTAGTATGACATAACACAGAATTTGTATAGTATACCTTAGTTCATGGTACTTATTTGGTTGAAGCAGATCAGGCAACACAGTAATAGCTTTGCTGGCACATGTGAGTGGCAGTAACAAGGAAAGCAATAACAAAAAGCTAGGGGCTCACCACAGGAACCTCTTCTACTGGCACACCTGGATCAGAAAATCTACCCACAACCTACCCAAACACCAACCTACCAGCATTTAACTGCCTTAATTAAGACCTAAGGTTTTATAATATATATTGGGTCACTGTCAAAGATGATCTGAAGGAGTGATTATAGTTTAGTCTGGCACAATGGCCCCTCATTGGTAAGTAAGTCACAGTAGCATGAAATTTGAAATGGTGAAAGCATACAATGAAAGAGATGTTTGTTTTGAACTTGCTCACAATCTTGTCCATGTTCACTTAAAAGCTGAAATGTGCCATGAAACTTGGCAGAAGGTATTTAAGAGTGTATTTATTTAACTGGGTAATCTTATTTTTGATTAAACGTCTCTATTAAGAGAGAATCTGAAAAAGTCCAGCTAAAGCTCATTTTGGACAAGACTACTACACTTCATTCACTACAGAAATCACATGAATTTTCATAATGTCATTCGATACACAATTCAAGAAAAAAAATGAAGTGCTTCTTCAGAGGCTGAAGTTTGACAATGTCTGAACTGTATAAGCTGTAGAAGTCTCTTCTCCATCAGACATTTTACAGTCAGTCTTTGACAATCTCCCATTAAACAAAACCAGTTCAAGACCATGTTCTGGTGTTCTCATTATTATCCTCGTTGATTTATTTTTTGTGATCCATTTATCAGGAAAATGTTTTCATTTAATAAACATCTATGAAAGCTAGGAAAAATGGTAAATTCAAATTCCACCCCCCTCCCAGAATCACATCTAGCAGCTTATTTGAAATCCATTTTCACATATTTCTCTTATCTATTCAAAGACAACTAACAGTCCCACACACTTGAGATAACTATGAAACTGAGAAAAATACTTCCATTCTTTCTAAATACTGACAAAAAATGCTTTACCAGAAGCTATTCCTTTTACAGTCTAACCCATTTGTCTTTCTCATCCATGCTGTCCTGCATTAAGCCACGGAAGTAGGTAAGTATTTAGTCACAGACAGAAAACATTTATATTTACAACAAAGGGCAAAAGTTTAGAGATCCTTCTCAGGGGAAACAACCAGAGGAGCTCTGCTGTCTCTCAAAAATGGGGTTTTGCCTGATAAAAGCCTGAAGAATTCAGCACTTAAAATTCTGCTGTCAGGCAACTCAAAGTTTTCTCAAATGATAAAAAGGCAATAGGGAGTCCAACAGCTTTTTACTTCTCTAATATTTAGCATTGTGGTCACCTTGAAAAAAGAAACCAAAAAAACTCGGACCTTTGCACAGAACAATGACTTCCTATTTCTTAACTTGCCGAGTTTGATGGTGCAAATACACCACTGCCCTCCTGAAAACTCCCAGGGATCAGACAGATTCTGGTGTGACATCAGATTTCCAACAGACATAAGAGTTGAAGACATACTTAAAGAGTTTAACTTGTTTCTAACTGACACATAAATCATCATACAGGATTCACAAAAAGTAAGATTATAATATACTTTGAAACCATGTTTCAATTTCAAGCAATCTTGGCAACATCTTCAAGTGTGTCTTAAGGCCTAGTTTTTTTGAACAACAATTTACTTATGTACTTGTTATAGTTCCAAATACATTTTATACTGCATGATGCTAACCACCTCTTCCTTCCAAGAAAAATAGTTAAAGCGTTTTGCAACGACCGTAAAAATATATCATACAGAGGTAGAACGTATTTCACAGACAAATCTAACATGATTTTCCAGGACAAAGATAAAAAAAAAAATCATACAGTCACAAAGATGAACATACCTTTCAATTCACTGCTAATCTTTGGTGGATCAAATGGAACCACTTCATCTGATGTGAATGTGAGATCCTCCTCAAATATCTCAACATGCTGCCCATTTAAAAATAGGTCGATCTGCACAAAAAACAGATTTTCAGACTGTCAAATTAGAAATCCATTGCAATGTGAATAAACAAAGCACATTTTTAATTAATTACTGATGTCATATATTTTCAGTTACAGCTTTATAGATAAGGTTCTGTTGCTCCCTTTTAAAAAGTCATAATACAATAATAATTAATTATAAGCCTAAAAGAAATCTTTGTGTAGGGGAAAAATGGTATGAAACACTCAAAGAAGTGCTCTATCCAGTTTGGTATGTTTTAAAGAAAGACAAATATCTCTTTCCACCTCCCTCTATATACTGCAACACAACATGGAATTTCATGCCACAACTCTCGACAGTTAAATCCCAAAACTTGAACATTTCCAGCTGTTCCATCGTGTAACCCCCTTTTCTTCTTAATGTCACTGTCCATACTAAAGACAACCTCCTTGTTGGATCCTGTATTCATCTTCAAATATATTCTGTGAAAGTCACCAATAAAAATAAATCAATACTGGAATTTTGGGTTTATGGTGAGATAAAATACAAAATAAAAAATGCTATGGTGTTCATTTTGCATGATGAGCTCTCCGTCCCACCCCACCCCCTCAAAAATCTGTAAAATGCATAGTCAAGTGTGCTATTTTATTAGTTGATTGGGCTATTTACTGTCCTCATTTAAACTGGCATAGAGCTCATTTTCTTCCTAGTAGTTGGTCAGTGCTGTGTTTTTTGGATTTAGTATGACAATAAGATGGATAAACACACTGATGATTTAGTTGTTGCTCAGTAGTGCTTACTCTCTAAGTCAAGGACTTTTCAGTTTCCCATGCTCTACCAGTGAGAAGGTGGACAAGCTGGGGAGGGAGCACAGCCAGGACAGCTGACCTGAACTGGCCAAAGGCATATTCCATACCACAGAGAGTCATGCCAGTATATAAACTGGAAAGAGCTGGCTGGGAGCTGCTGAGGGATGGGCTGGGCATCAGTCAGTGGGTGGTGAGACACTGTACTGTGCATCACTTGTCTTTCTTGGGTTTTATTCCCCTCTTTCTTCTTTGTTACCTCCCTTTTAATAATAACAACAACTACTACTACTTTGTTTCAATTATTAAACTGTTCTTAACTCATAGTTTTAACCTTTTACATTTTTTCTAATTTTTCTCCCCATCACACTGGGTCAGGGGAGGGAGGTGAGAGAGTGGCTGCGTGGCACTTAGTTGCCAGCTGCGATTAAACCATGATAGTCCTTTTTCACACCCAATGTGGAAGTTAATGGATTCAGATAACAGCAAATCTGACTAGATCATGTTAGAAAACATGTGTTACAAGCATTCACTATGTTAGTTTAATATTCACTGGTCACAATGATTTACTTTATCTCCAAGTTGATGTGTTTGTTCCTCAAGTTCCATTATATAACAACTTACTTGCAGCATGTGTTCCCTGTTATGAAGTTTATCACCCATGGAAACCGGGTTGAGGTTATCAAATTGTTGTACTTTGTAACATTGGCTTATGATACGATATAATTGCTGGTCGTGAAACTAATCTGGTATTTGCGCTCAGCACTGCTGTCATCTCTGTACCTGGGAGTCATCTATCAGAAACTATTAATAGCTATACCTTTTACCTTTTCTCCTCAAAGACCCAATCCACGGGGGGGACACACTTCCTTTCATCTTCCCCTTCTTCAGGCTAATCACAATAGCTACTGAGAATTTTTAACATCCTTGGGATGTTCAAACTATAATGTTCCTACTGCTAAGTCTTCACAGAACCACAGAATCAATTAGGCTGGAAAAGACCTCTGAGATCATCCAATCCAGCCTATGGCCCAATACCACCATGTCAGCTAGACCACGGCACTAAGTGCCACATCCAGTCTTTCCTTAAATACACTGAGAGACAGTGACTCCACTATCTCCCTGGGCAGCTCACTCCAATGCCTAATCACCCTGGCACAGTTTTAAGACTATGTCCTCTTGTCGTACCACTGGTTGACTGGGAGAAGAGAACGACCCCCAACTCACCACAACCTCCTTCCAGGCAATTGAGGAGAGCAATAAGGTCACCCAGAGTCTCCTTTTCTTCAGGTTAAACACTCCCAGTTCCCTCCACCGTTCCTCATGAGACCTGTGCTCCAGTCCCTTCACCAGCTCTGCTGCCCTTCTCTGTACATGATCCATACCTCAGCATCCTCTCTGAATTGAGGAGCCCAGAACTGGACACAATACTCCAGGTGTGGCCTCACCAGCACTGAGTACAGAGGGACAATCACTATCCTGGTCCTGCTGGCCACACTATTCCTGATACAGGCCAGGATGCCATTGGCCTTCTTTGTGACCTGGGCACACTGCTGGCCCATGTCTACTGAATGTGTTCCAGGTCTTTTTTAAGGTTAAACAACTATTTAAGAATACTACCCAGAGATCCACCCCACAGAGAGAGACTTGGGGGTGGTGGTTGATGAAAAACTCAACATAAGCTGGTAGTGTGCACTCACAGACGAGAAAGCTAATTGAATCCTGGGTTGCATCAAAAGGAGCATGGCCAGCAGGTCGAAGGAGGTGATTCTCCCATTCTACTCTGCTCTTGTGAGACCCCTTCTGGAGTACTGTGCACAGTTCTGGTGTCCCCAACATAAAAAGGATAGGGAACTATTTGAGCAAGTCCTGAGGAGAGGCACAAAGCTGAAGAGAGGACTGGAGCATCTCCCCTACAAAGACGGGCTGAGAAAGTTGGGGCTGTTCAGCCTGGAGAAGGATATTTTGGAGGCCTCATAGCAACCTTCCAGTATCTGAAGGGAGGCTACAGGAAAGTCAGAGAGGGACTCTTCACAGGAACTGTAGTGACAGGACAAGGAGTAAAGTGTACAAATTGAGAGAGGGGAAATTTACGTGAGATACTGGAAAAAAAATTTCCCTGTGAGGGTGGTGAGACACTGCAACAGGTTGCCCAGGGAGGCTGTGGATGCCTCAACCCTGGCAGTGTGTTCAAAGCCAGGTTGGATAAGGCAACCTGGTCTAGTGGAAGGTGTCCCTGCCCATGGCAGTGGAGGTTGGGACTAGATGACCTTTAAGGTCCATTCCAACTCCTTAAAATTCTCTGATACTATGACCTGCTCTGAGGCTGGATAGTTAAGAGTGGCAGGGTGCATGGGATAGTATGGGCAAGTGCCTAGGTGTGTGGGCAGTTCTAGTGTTTTGGAACTTTACCCCAAACAAATGCAGAATCCAGAAAAACTAGTAAAATATTTGGAAGAAGTATGCTGTCACCTTGGCAATGCCAGAGAGACATAAATCACTGCAATGTGCTGGCCCAGGCCTACCGAGCTCTGTTTAACACTACTTAGTACTTTCAAGGGGAGAAGGAGGTCTCTGGATCTGACAAAAAAATCAAGAAGCCCTGCAGCTACTCCAACCCTGGCAACAGGCACTGCAGCTGAGTGAGAGGACCAACATCTCCTAGTTACCAGTCACTCCTATACATAAGAAATGAACACAAAACTCAGCTGATTTAGTAAAGGAGGATGAAGTAGGGTCATCACAAAAATAGGAGAAAGAGGCAGAACAAGATCTCCATCCTTGAGTGAGCAGTGGGATATGTGAAAATATTTCAGCTGTCTCCCAGATCAGCACATTATCACCTGGCTGCTCTGATGCTGGGATAATGGAGCTAGTAGCCTGTAACTAGAGGGTAAAGAAGTCAAGAATCTACAATCACTTTCTAAGGAAGGGGCCATTGACAACTGGATTTGAGAAAGGGATCACATCCTCAGCCTCTGGAGGTGACTCATGTTAAGTCTGAAGGAAACGTATGCCTTCAAGGAAAATGTTTTATGTCACCCAGGTAAGTGGACCACAAGGAGGAGAGGTATCCAGTACTTGAGAGAATTAGCCATGCTAGAGATGATTTATTATGACCTGAACAATGCACAGCTACCCACAGATCCAGATGGAGCCCAAAGCTCATGACCCACATGGCAGCAATTTGTACAGAGCGCATCATCATCGTATGCCAACTAATTGGCAGGCATGAGACCTGGAGAGATGAAGAGGCACTGACAGTGGATCAAGTGGCTCACCAACACAAACAATATGAAGAAAATCTCTCTTCCTGCCTATGGAGTTGTGTCTTTGCTCTGGAAAAACTGTATAAAGGGAAAACCTGTCCTGGGAGTTTCAGCAATTCAAGTGAATACTTCTTGCTCCTCATCTATACAGACCAGTATCTCAGCTATTAACAGTAAGCATTCTTTTGCTCAAGAGAAAGGATGTAGAAAGTACACATGGCAGGGTACCCTGCAGTTTTTCCTGTCACTGACAGGACACAATGAAGTGGGATGGAAGCAACTGACATCCATTTTATCTGTGTTGGAAGATGCCCAGTACTAAAGATTCGGACATACGATCGGGTTACTGCCATTTTTCTCCCTACAGCAAAATTTTAGGTTACCTTTGAAGTATACATGGAGAGTAACTACTATTTGAACTGTAAAACCATTGGTGATCTATGATAAACTCAGGACAATTGCATAAAAGCAGTGGAAACAACAAATGAGATACTGAATCCTAACTGACACCCAGAAAGGTGTTAAACACAGAACAAAAGAACCCACTGTAGCAATATTAATATAACTGAAAATCTGCTTATGGAGTTTTTTTTGGTTTTAGGTCAAATGCTGAACTAGAGCAACCAGACTTTTTATAACTGAACTTCCAATTTAGAAAAATCAGTTAATTCACACTGTACTTACTCTGAAATCTCTTGCTAGACCATGGTTGTTACTACATGGCTAGAATTTTGAATCAAGGACTTGAATCACTTACACCCCTCTTTTACTGCAGGACAACACATTGCACTTTGCTAATGGTGTACCAGTACATTCATCAGATTAGTTACACGGAGCAAGGACTTTGGTTTTCTGTATTGAAAAGAATAAATGAGACTCTGCTTTCCTTCCTTATTAAATCGGGTTACTATTTAACCTCAACAGCATTTTACCAAGTCTGGAACACAGTGCTAATTACCAAGCTTATATTTAATTTGATGAGCAGTACAGTGGGGCAGGTTAAACTTCCATAGATAGTACTTTCATACTAAACTTCACAAAGACAAGCCATTTGTATAAAGCAAAATATAAGTGATGATAAAAACAAGTACTTGAAATTCTTTTTAATGCTTTTCCACTAAGCACAGTTTACAAATAATATGATTGTAGTAACTAAATAGCATTTCCTCTCTAAAGTTGTGAAACTAAAATATTTTCCATTAATGCTGAATACTACTTAAAAGAATGGGGCTTGTTTGTGCTAAACACTGTATCAGGGTTAGAAAGTGAAAAGTCCCTTTCTGGTTAGAATACTTAAGCTGTTGTGTTTGTTCTCCCTTGCCAACCTTATCACTTGCTGCCTGTGCTCTCAAAGCTTCCCTTCACCACTCTAAGCAGAAGCCAGTCACAACACCTGTGGTCTAACACAGACCAACATTCTGGCCTTTGGCCACTTTCTTGACAGTGGATGGGTGAGAAAACTCATACCGAGTATGAGGATGCCTTAGCATGAGAGGCATGCAATAGTTACAAGTCACTTAAAAGCCTTGGAAAAAGAAGAGCATGTACATGATTTTGTCTGCAGTCTCCAAAGGATCAATTAAGTATCTGATGGCATTCAAAAGAGCAGAGATCAACATTCATAAATCCAAACATTTTATGGTTTCAGCAATACCAAATTCTTTAAATTTATCTTGAAGACTTCAATCTAGACAGGGGTACGTGTGTAACAGAAAAGAAGTAGGGCTCTAAATGAACATGTCATGCACTGTAATTTCTCAACCAGGGCTGCCTAGTCATCTGAACTGTAAGTTCCTGGACTAAAAGAAATGATTGCTATGAACTGAATAGGGCCACAGAGAGACATCATTCACAGGTTCCTCTATGATACTCAGCACAATAGTTGCACAGGTTTTCGTAATTTTACGGTTTTAGTAATATAGGCAAGAGCAGAAATTACTACTTCCATTTTTATAGACAGGGTATATGGAAGGAAAAGGCCCAACTCTCTGTTAAGGTAAAACATGTATGAGTCAAGGAAATTCATTAGTTTTAATACTTATTCCCAGTAGTATATACAAAATGTAGACTCCCCAAAAAATCAGAAGATGTGTCCAGGTTCGCAAGATTAATATTCTCCTTTCTGAACACCCAACTGCCTACTTTTTAAAGAGGCCCCATTACCTTTCAAAAAAGTATAAATTTTCTTAAGCACTCCCTGCAAACACAGTAAAAATAACTCAAACCTACAATTCTAGGAAGTTCAGTTCATGAAAAGAGAAGTTTCAGTTTTGGTGTAAGATATTTCAAAATTTGCAGCAATTAAAACAGAAGGTTGGCAAGTTCAACTGTTGCAAAACATTCTGTGTGAATAACATTAGTCTCTAAGGAAATATGTTTTAATCAAAGTTACCAGAATACTTTGCAGTTTTAGAACTCAAAGTCACTGAAAAATGCCAGTCAGCTGAATTTTTCAAACTACTTCAAAGAAAACCGAGCACAGGCTTACCTGAACATTTGTTTTGGGATAATAGAAGAAAAATGGCTTCAAAACCGGAGACCTAGAAACACAAAACAACAAGCACAAATGCATTTAACTAGAAATTAATGCATGAGAATTAAGAGGAAATTAAGGCTGTTCAATCACAACTAACAATAGTTTTCCAAACAACTTTGGAAAGTGTAAAAATTTCTTAAATTCCATTATTAAGAATGTAAGACTTTGTTAAAAAAAATCCAAGAAAATTTTTCTGGGGGAAGATAGTCAAAATACCAAAAATATTTTCTTGACAAAGGATGCACTTCATGACACTGAAGTCTGTTGCACTGTCAGTAGCCCACATTAATACCTAGGCTAGTTACACAGGGCTACTGGAAATACAGCTAGAGGTCCTCCTCCCACCTTCATATGCAGTACTTGCTTAATGACAGGAAAGTTTTAAATGTTCTCATGAATAAGCATGAAAAGGTTGAGAATATAAATCACCAGCAGACCTTAGTCTTATCTAGAAAAACACTGAGTCAAACCAGGATTTTTTTTTTTATATCGTTAACATTATTCTGTTCATCTCGCTCATGTAATGGTTTCACAATAATATTTTTTTGGGATGTTCTGGGACATTTGACCTCGCATTTCTAGGTGAAGTGAGCTGGTACAGATGTAAATTTGGTGTGCCCGTATTCCAAACTAACAGCTACAAGAGAAAAGTGGTCCAGAAATCTGCATGTATAACACATGGTTGAGCAACTGCCTTGCCACGAAGTCACATTTGAAGTTCTCCCTACGGCTCATTAAGAAGACATTGCTATGAGCTGATCAGAGACTTACATAACTTATATTCAGTAATTCAGTAAAGAATTTTACTACTTGCATATATATCCTATAGCACCCACTATTACCTTGTTACCAGTTATTAAACATAGTGTGCAAAAGAAAGATTTAGTTGCCTCTTGTGGTTGCTGTTTTAAGCTGAGGAAGCTTGTGATGGTGAGTGGTAGGAACACTATCATCACATATTACAAAAAGCTAACCATCAGGAGTTAACTTACACTCTGGGGCGCCCTCCAACAATTCCAGTGAGGCCAGGCGCTAGAAATGGAAATTAAATTAACAAAAGAATAGTTAAAGCCATCTTCAAAACATCAGAAGAACATTTAAAACAACGAGTGGAAGAATTAGAACATTATCATAGCTTGAATTTTTCCTTTAATACACATTTAATAAATACAGGGAAGCATCTATAATCTCAAAGTAATAAAATAACATTGTATGCAACAGTCAAAAAGGCAAAACATGCAACTGTGACTACTAACAAAAAATATTTTAAAATGTGCACAGCATAAACTACGTCTTTAGATTCTCCTTCCAAATATTTTGTATGCCAGTGAGGCGATACATTTGATAAAGAACTTCACTTTAATTTTTTTGTTGCTGTTTTTTAATTTACTTTTAACGAGAGCAGAGAAACAATTCTGATCTGGACCATGCTTTGTTTTAATATTTGTTTAATATGACTTTGCTTATTAGATTAACTGTTTCAGATTAACTTGCACCATTCTCTCTAGCACTTACAGTAGCTAACTTAGCTTTCTTAAAGTGCTGGGTACTGCAGATCCCATTCTCTCTCCTTGATACATAGGGGTTTAAGGCACTAGCATGATCTCAGATTTGCAGTAAGTCAGCACTGTGATTAGGTTCTTATTTATTCTCAGTATCAGGTTGTAAAGCTTTACTACCATTAAACCCATCCGGCTGGCTCAGTATTTCTGAAAGGAACAGCTCTGCTCTCCTCTTCCTGACCATAGCTTCTCACCCTTCTTTCTGGCATGGACAGCACACATACATGAAGCATCAGAGCTCCACAGAGTATTGCAGGGGGAAGAAACAGTGAAGTGCACACTTCAGTATGCACTTCATTAAATCAGTCTAGGAATTAATTAGCAAGTGTGTTAAGCAGTCTCCTAAAAACAAGTGCTGTGGAAAGCTGCCCACATGCTGTATTTGGTCAAATTAATTCTGGCTAAAATGGGCTTCCTGCTTTCTCCAAGTGTGAATTCCCTCTGTTTGTGCTCTAAACAGACTAAAAGCCGTATAACTCTGCTGTTGTGGTACTAAGCTCACAGTGATAATCCCTACTTCTCAGCTGGTTGTTCTAGCTTGGATTCAGTGCCTCAGTAATGTGAACACATATCAGTAGTAGCATAGATTACAGTCCTGCCATATTCATGCTCACTGGAAGTGACTTCCCCCCCCAAAAAAAAAGCCTATGTTTTACAGTAAAGGAAAAAAAATGCCTTCATAAACAAAGCACCATGAATAAACACCTCTCTACCCACTAAGTTCTGCTGAAAAAAATGTGGTAGTGGATACATTACAAAAAAATCCCTTACACCAGTGTTTACACAATTTTAAATGATCCAGTGAGGTTTCAGCACTGTACATCTCACTCATTCAGGCAGAGCTGTCATCCAACAACAAAACCAACTACAGTTATTTTATTGAACTAAGCGCCTAGTTTGTTTATTTAGGTTGTTGGAGGAAGAGGCTGGATATGGAAAGGTCATGTTGAAAATATAGGTTCATGAAGCTAGCTAAGTTATCTGTGGATTGTCACATGGGTCACTTCCTGCTAGGCAGCTGAATTGCTCATTAAGGATACCAGATTTTGCTCCAACATCAGTTTCAATTTCCTGAAAGCTCTCAAAGAAAATTCTTAACTTGCTGGCTCTCACACACAGTGGATCTTGGCTCCTACAACAAAGCAGTTCTCTAAACACTGACCAGAAAACAATCCACCTAAGAGCAACCACTGCTCACACCCCAAGGTTACAACTACCTTCTACTGCTGCTTGCTACTGCTGCTCTTTGAAAGTTCTCCACCACAAGCTACTGTAACAGATCTGTCTCTGGAGGTACTACACCTACCCCTGCACATAAATGCAATTGCAGAGCAAAGCTACACCAATATCCCAGTTGGAATGTTGTAAAGTTCTATCTTATGATTATCCAATCCATTGCTTATGTGAGCATAAATAAGATGGAAGCACTTTTAAGTCCAATTTAATTTTATCTATATGCAATTCCCGCTTAGGATTCACGCAGAGAAGATGAAGCCAATTTTAAACTGACTGTGGCTTACAATCAGTGATTTGTTTTTTGTGTAAACAGCACTAGAGCACTACACCTCACCTCAACCCATGGCTCAGATCCCCATTACATTTCTCCAGTCAACCAAAAGGAAGCAGCAGAAGGTGATGCACAACCAGGTAACAGTGGGCTTGTCACTCTGGCCAGACCTACTTCTGCTAAGTAAATTGTGATCTCCTTGGATCAACCGCTGCCCCAAGACAATACCTTCAAGAAGATTTCCTCATGCGGAACTTTATGCTTACTTTGCATTGCTTGCTTAAGTATCTGTGCAGACACTCTCCCTCCCTCCTTTCAGGAAGATTTATCTTTATCTACCCTGACATGAACAATTTGTCATACTTGCAGAGAGTATCTATCAGGCTGCAGTCTCAAGTCACTATAATTCTCAGCTAAATTGAAGCTGTTGTTCTCCTTTCTCAGAAACTTCACGACCACGTTTTATTACCAGAGTTCCATTTTTTAGTTACTCAAGGCAGATAAAAGCATCATCTCATCTGCCACCAGTAAACCTCTCAAACAAGTCACTTCAAGTTGAAGAACTCACCACCACCACCACTGTCTGCCAAATTCCATGCCTCAGAATGGCACAGAACTCATGCACTGCAAAACCAGCTGAATACCTTGGGGTTGGAGACCTTCCTTTCAATGCATTTATATACTGATCCCGTTCACCAGTAGGTACAGTATTTGTCTGGTGCAATCAAACCTCATATTATGATACTTATTGTGATTCAAGTGTTTGATCCAAAAGCCTGCCATTTCCAAGAACATTTTCCCTCACGTTGTCTGAGGACCTAGCCTGATAACTAAAAATTCTCCAGGTGGCTGGGCATTTGAAATCAATGAGTCAGTACTGGGGATTATACCACTGGAATTCCACTGCTTTCCTTAACATCCAAATATATGGCATGGTCAGAAAAACATCAGGCACTAAGTCAATTAAATCTACTTCTTTCTAGGTGACTAAGCACTGGTATAGGACCATTCCTTTGGACTCTGTCCTTAAAGGTTTGAATTTATACTGAATCTAAAAAATAAGGAATCAATTATTAGTTAGCAAGTGCTTCTCTTTGGTTAATCTGCACGATTCTTCATGAAGTCTTATTCTGTCTTTTCATTTTATGACTCCTTCCTCTAGCCTACTTTAACTCTTACTCATTTGCAGTCCAAGTACCTTAGGAAAACCAAATCATCAACCTCTGACTGTACATGGACATGTAATTTCTCACATTTTTTCCTTCATGTCCACGATTCTTCCAGTATAGCTGCAAACCCCCAAATTTTAGGTCCAACAGTAAACTTGATCATTTATGATATGCTGGAAAAGACAGCAAATTTTTGATAAATTTCATGAACAGAGGTAGCAGGTAAACAGAAGAGTACTGGGAAAACCAACGTTGCTCTCAGTTGGGACAATTCAGGGAATGGATCCACTGAAAAACAGCTCTGGGAAAAGATGTATAAAATAGGCCCAAATGAGCACCATTTCAATATGCAGAACTACCATGTTTTAATACATTATAATCTATGCCATAAGTATCACACCCTGTAAAATGCCCCACAGCAGAAGAAGCTCTGGTTGGAACCTGGACCTATGAGATGCAAATTTCCAACAAAGCAAGCTTCATTCCTTTCAGCTCTGGTAATTCTCCACTCAATTTCAGATGGTGGAAGAGCCTTATGTTTTGCCCAATTTTGGATTATTACTATTTATTCTTTAATCTACTTCTGTCAAAATATAATACTTCTGTACAACTCTGTACACTTTTCAACAGAATAGACCATTATGCAATATATGTAAGATGTTAGACTGCTTGAAGCATTTTTTTAAAAATGTTTTGGAGTAAAAAAGTATGAAAATGTTCCAACTATTGGCAATCTAAAAAGCTTTAAGCACGTTAAATATAACAGGTGACACTTTCTTTGAAGCTTCACAGAATTCCAAAATACAGTGATGTCTCTTGCTCACCAGCTTTCAGCTTTTGACCCTAAATTGTTTCGTTCCTTGTATTTCCAGTGATTGAATTAGCTCAACCAAAAGGTTATTAATGTATTTACTGCATATTCTAAGGAATTATACATATATTTATATATAAAAACCAGATATCAAAACAGTCTACTTGTCAAGCATTATTTTTTAAGTGATCAAACTAGGCAAATCTGAAATCTCAGGTTTTATACTCCACAGTTCTTACATTATGGTTGAGCACTAGTACAAAATGCATACATTTTTTACAGGAGTCAATTATATGTTCTTAATTATTCTATCTGTCCTCTGAAAACAGCAGATAGTTTATCTTCTGCAATATTAGTCTCAAAAAATGGTGACTGCAGTAAACTGCTAGAACAAGGACATTTCTGAAGTATCTTCCAACACACTTAGGAGATCAGTCATAATATTTACATATACTCAAGCACTTTAAAATCTCAAGTTGTATTAACCAGCTGTCATCTTAGTGTCAAACTCCGGTCATTTTAATGTGAAATAAGGGTCAGCGCATGATTTCAGCTATTAGCAAAACATTTCTTAGCTACTGAACCCCTGTTAAACTATAAATGCCAGTTTCCCACAGTAAGGCTCTTCTTGAGCCTCTTCTACACTGCACTTCATTCAGAATTAAATATCTGAATTAAAGAAGACAAAATGAATACACTAAATCAACACAAATTATTTAAATTCTAACCACTTAGCTGACTCTACTGTATAAAATGAAGACATTTTCACCAAGTAATATAAGCCTGGTCTGTGTTTGCTAGTTTTTATGAAGTGAGGGTAAATTTCTATAGACAGGACAATGCAGAATTGCACTGAACTCCCATAGGTTATTACAGATTTAAAAATCTGAGTCTATGTGTCTAGGATTCTTCAATGCCAAGTTTAGGAAAGGTCACTTTATTTAACAGGAGAAAAACTGTGAATACCCCACTATTGGGACTAAACAGTTCACATTTAAAGCTTTGGTTGTTTTGGGGGTTTTTTTGTTTGTTTTTTGTTGGGTTTGTTTCGGTTTGGTTTTTTTGGGGTTTTTTTTTGTGTTGGTTTTTTTTGTTGTTGTTGTTTGTTTGGGGTTTTTTTGTGGGTTTGGTTTGGTTTTTTTGGGTTTTTTTTTTGTTTTTTTCAGGAGACCATACATGCTTAAAACCAAACAAACTTACTGGATGCTCTTAAAAAAACCCCTGGCTATTATCAACTTTCAGACTACTGAGGACTAAACAGAAAGCATGATTTTATCAATTGAAAGTTTAACAAACTCAGTTGCTAATTGTAAAAAAAAAAAAAATGGGATTAGGTGTGTTTGGCCTTTTTTTTAAAATAATTTGTATCCCTTTAAGTTCATCAGAAGAACATAATCCAAATGTAAAATGATTAAGTGTTTGAACTGGTAAACTAAATACCATACTCAACTGAAGTTTACAGTAAATGTCTTCCACTCCAAACAGAAAATAAACAACAAATTGCTCTCTAAGTTATGGCATGTCTACATACAGTAACTTCAAATTCTTCTCTGAGCTTAAGAATCTCATCTGCAGTTTCAATAATACTTAAAAACAATTTCTGTGGAAGTACACTCATGTGTCCCACTGGTCTTCAACAAAAATGATGGAAATTTAAAAAGCATTAGAAAAAAATGTTAGGGAATATCTATGAAATCTCAGTCTTTCACTCTTGATTATGGAAGCCTCTTATTAAGAGATGCAATTTCTCAAAATTCTCTCTTGCAGGTCTAACTCCCTGTCTATATTGCAGAGCACAAACACACAGGTTTCAGCCCATTCCAACATATAAATGGCATTCCTTCTTTTTACACAGAGGATAAGATTTCATAAGAAATTGAGAATGCCAGATCGGCACAATGCCTTGAAGATGGTTGTCTTTCTACTGATTACCAGAAGTAAAGATCTACCATAAGTGGAGAAAGAAGGGGGGGAGAAGGAGGAATCAGCACTCTTAAACTGACTAGAAGCTATAGAAGCTATACAGTACTTTCCTTTTATGAGGTCTAAGTTTTAGTATCCTTTACATATATGAATGCACAAAAAAAATGTATCCTATCAAAAAATCATGTTGCAAAGTAAGTCAGAAGTTAATAAATACTAACATCAAGACTTTAAATTCACTAAAAAGCATATCTCTGACACTCAAGACCTAACACCCAAAGTTCTAAGTCTCTGAAGTGAAGCATTATGAAGATCACTCCTCAACAAATTACTGTGCTTTTTAATCATAGGAAGAAAAAGAATTTCTTTTTGTCTTACTGTTCTTCTCTGCAAAGTCTGAAAACATGTAACTGAAAATTCCCTCAAAAAGTTTCAGCCAAATAGCTAAAACATTTTATCTCAAGTGCTTTAAATTTAGTCTAAGTGAAAATAACCAAAACTAGTCTTTTAGTACTGACTTTAAAAGAAATTAATACCTATTTTACCAACAATTTATAATTTTCATATTATGGTACTACCAAAATAAAACTACCTACCAACTCTACCCCAAGGCTTCACAAGTAGTAACTGGCAGGCTAAATCCATCTGATGAAACACTAAGAGTGACAGTTCTCCTGGATTTCATCTCAAAAGTTGCAGTAGGATCTCTTGCGACTCCCCACCCTTACTCTGAGCCACCAAATATCCTTTCTCAATCACTCTTCTCTTCTACTACTCATTCCAAAATTTTAGACAGTTTGGTCCCCTTAAAGACTGGTGGAGTTGCTCTTCAGCATTTCTTACAGGGAAAGCAGAACCAAGGACTCTGATTCCCATTCTTTTGTCATTATACTTTCTTCCACCATCTCAGGAAACCATCTGTAAAGCAGATAAATACTTTCCAATGTTACTAGAAAACAGAAAGCTTAGCTGACTGTCTTTACACAGCTTTCCAAAGGTTCTTGGATGAAAGGTACTATGTATGAAAATTATCATCTGTACAACTGTCCACACATCACTTAGAGCAATAAACACCAAACTGCTATTGAGGTGAAAGAAGAATAGAGTTAAAAACAATATTTTGCAATCACTAGATACAGGTCCAGCAGACGGGTAAAGCTTTTTTTTTTTTTCCTTTTTGTCTGGTACGGATCTAGTAAATGTACTTTGTTTTTTAAAGGTTACTCTTAAATGTCCAAAAATAACATAATGCAAGTGTTTCAGATCAAGTGACATAACCCTGCAAGTCAACAACAACTCCTTTCTCCCTGCTGTCTATTATGAAGGATCTATAATTTCTTCCTGCTTTTTCTCAGTTCTTCATTAAAATAATAAGCAAAATAAGAAGAAAAGGGTTGTTTGCCATGACTCTCAGTCACTATCTCACCTCCTGGAAGTGAACTAATGCAGGAGAGCTGGGAGGGGCATTACCAAGCTGGCAATCCTTGAAACACAAGACTTCATTGTTTAAAGGATTTTCATCAGGAAAAGCCACATGCTTAAAATCTCACTTGGTGTGCACCCCCACAACTGCCACCATTTTGGCAGAACAAAGCCACACAAGGTTACATCACACAGATCCACATGGGAAGCGCAAAACCACATCTGATAGGTATGCTCCATCCATATAAGATAATTCACCTAGGACAACAACAGTCTCAACAATCTTGGGTCTGGCTTCTGTTCCCAAGATCATTTACCCATCTATTCAAGTCTTGTCTATGGAGCTGCCTGTTTTAAGACAATTAAGCATCAGGAATTCCTTGTTCTGCTCTTCCCAGCAAGTCCTGAAAATCTACACTACTGTCAGAAACTAACCATTGTTAAGCTGATTCAGTTATTAGTACACCACTAATTACTGTTTGGCAGTGTTTCACAATCCTAAATCTCACTGAAGAAAGAAAAGACTCTTCATAATCACTACTTTAAGCATATTCCACATCAACAAGTAGCCTACTAAGTATTCATATCCCAGATCTGACCCTTCTCTGCATACAGAAGAGTTTATTCGGTGCAGGTAATGCAGAAATTCATCACACAACAGCAACTGAAAGAAGTGACCATATGAAGCAGTCACAATATATCTTCAACAAATTAAAAAGAATGACTATGTGGTTGTTCAAGCACTCAGAAGCATGTCAACAAACAGCAGTAAACAGCTCTGATACCCTCTGACACTAGTTATTTATATCATGGAGGCCAAAAATCTTGTTGCAGTCCTGTACCTGGCAAGCAAAAGTGCTGTTTATCACCAGATGCCCCAGATGATGCCAGAAATATCCTCTTTCCCATTGCTGCTCATTAGCAGCACTTCTATAACTGAAACAGATTTCAATTTTTTTTTGAGAATATCTGCTACAGGATGTTCTAAAAAGCTTAAGCTATTCCCTTAGGAAACAAAACTAGCATCCCTACCACCATCCACATAGACTGCCTAACCCCACTCTACACAGGAATGCATTATTTCATCACAAAAGCCCTGATAATATGAACTGAAAGTCTGCCAGTCACCTTAAGGCACAGATGTTCACATACTATGGTAACGAAATTTCCATACTGTATATACTCCACCCAATCCATGTAGTGCAGATTTTCCACTTTTTTCATTCTGCCAAGATCAGCAGTAAAAGGAAAAAACTGAACCCTTAGTAAACCTAACACTTTCAGACTTCAAAAGTGGTTTCTATATGTAGCAGTCACTTTATAAAAGAAGAAGCAAAGATAGAGAGACAAGTACAGGTCCATTAGCTTTGGATCAGACAAATAAGCAATTATTTTAAAATCCACCCAGCTTTACTTCATCCAAAATGATGTTTTCTAGGGAATTGTCTACGCATATATAGAATAAATAGTAAGAACAGATTTTTACTTTCATAGTAATTTTTTCTTTACTGATTCAGTAAAGAAAAAACTACTTCAGTTACGAATCCCTAACTAATTATAGAAATGACAGTTTGGTCCAACGATGAAAATACCATTTTTCATTCATTAGCTAAAACCTCAAGTCTTTAGAAGCAATATATATCTATGCTACATGCTCACCCGCTAATCAGCCTTCAGAATTGCAAAATTTAAAAATATTACCTCAATGAATATTTGCAATACATACTCTATATTGTAGGGATAAAAAAAAAAAAAAAGATGACCATGCACTGACCTTGTCACTATAAACACAACTTTTAAAAAAACCAACAAACCATCCTTCATTTACTGTTCTCTGCTACTGTTGTAAAGACTAAAACACAGAATGCACACACTTCTAAGTAATTTTTAATCCACTGAAAAAAAAAGACTAGTTCCTTAACTGCAAGGCAACACCTAACCACTCCTTCATTAATCAGGATTCTAGATTTGCTATGGAAGTTCAGAGTTGCAGGTTAAGCTCATGGAATTTAGTTTTGAAGACCTATATAAATCCTAGGTATAGTTTTCATCAAGATATGCAGAAGCCTTTGCAAAATATCTGAGCTCTAGTACTCAAAATAAGGAAATTTAAATTCATTTTAAATGGACAATAAAAGTCAGATTAGCATCCACAACGTAAGCACCAAATCACAACATATGAATGAGCTACTTAGAACTGAGATGGATACAGTGGTGACACTTAAGGGACTCGTGAAGAGAACAGAAAAAAAAAGTTTGCTCAAAATAATCAAACAGTAAATCCCCCCAGAAAATTTAGAGAATCCAATGACATTTACAAAGAACAAACGTGAATTTTTTTGGAACAAACATTAGGTAAGCAGTAGAAGTACAGATCACTTCACATTAGGTGACTTATGCAAATACTTTAAAATATACCCTCAAGACTAAGATGGACTTAATTAAATCCCAGTATTTTAACTAATATGTCAATTAAAAAATAAATCTTTTAATCATTGCAATACACCACAAATTCATACAAAATCAAACACTGAAGACAGAATAATTTGAGGTGAGACAAAACTGCAGGATGGTAATTTAAGTTGGGTAGTTAATATGCACTATGAATAAGAATTAGATGCAGCACTTATACAAGCAGCTACACATTAAACAGGCTAGAAGTACAGTAGCATCAATAAAAATCCTTTGCAGTAACATCAGATAATAAAGTACTGAAGAGAACCTTCAAAACCCTCCAACTCCACATCTTCATAAACTACAATGTTATAGTTGGACACTCTGGTAAATTTTTGCCAGTTGACTAACACTCAATGTTTATTGCCAGTGAAGTCTAATAACATCACTAACTTACAGTAACATGGTAGAAGACAGTAAAACACTCAGTGCAACCACATGTAGGAAAACAAAGACAAATAAGGAAAAAAACCAGGAAGGAACAGTGGCAGCAATGGAAGGATAGAGTCTCAGAGGAACAAAAAGGCAAACTCTCAGGACTTTCATTTTATCATTTTGCTAATGTCTGTGGGTCCCATCTCTACACCAAACATAAGTACCCTTTAAAAAAATTATTTCATTATGCACAACACAGTGAAGCTGAACACAGCTTTTAAGCTGAACACAGCTGAACTAAGTCTTTGGGTCCTAGTCATGCTCAGAGAATTAAATAAAAAAGTAACTTTAAAATTCTTAGAAGACAATATGAGTACTTACCCATGCCAGTTCCAGCTGGTGCAATCTCTCTAGAGAAGATTTCTACAGCTTCTTTTTGTTTATGGTGTACAGCAAGCCAAATAACAGCTTCCCGAGGACCCTGCTTCAAGAAGGTTGAAATTAGATTAGCTTAGATGTAGAATATTGGTTAAATTTACCAAACTGAAAAATAACTGTAGCTCAGCATTCAAGATAAATCATTAAGCGACTTTTCATCCACCATCATTATAATTTGCTAATAATATTTCATTATCTTTATTTTGCTACAACAGAATCAACTATTGGGTATTTCAGACTGCTAGGACACTGTGCTTCTTCTCCAGCATTCTCCAAGAATTAAGTACTGTAACTAACAATACCAAATACTTGGCTTCACTCTCAGTGGAACTGGCAAACAAACTTTACTCTTATTCTAAGTGCACTGAGAGTACTTTGGGGCCAAATTAGAGAGCCAGATGCGCTTCTCTCAGCATCAAGAAGGAAGCAGATCTGTCCACAGAAAAGAATTCAAACCTAATCTTTGGGGCGTACATGTGAGAACAGAACGTGTAAAACCCACCAGGATTTCAGAGAAAAGAGGAGATGCTCCCTCTAAAGGTAAATCAAACCAGTACTGTGCTCCCAACTCTACAGTCAACTAAAACACCTGCCCTTGCAGACAGATAAGCACTGTCTCTTGCTTAAGATTTTACTTCTCTAAAAATCTACTATCAGCCACTGAAGGATCCACCGTTGGAACCAATATACTGGCAAAAGCCTTAGACTGAACATCAGGTCTCACTGAGGGCAAAGACTATTTATTCAAGAATTTGCAATCACCAGCAGGAACCACCTTTGGTTCACCTTTGAATCTATGAAACCTGCCCACAATAGAATTCTGTTTCTGAATGTCTCTTACTTGCCTTAAAGCACAAGTGCAAGTACATAGGAAATGGGATTGCACAAGATGTCAAAATCTGCTGGTCAGGAGTTTCTCACAGCAATACTCAGGTACAGAGTTCTGCAGCAGAGTATTTCTTCTCTCCTGAAGTCATCTCTTGTTTTGTTTATGAATACGAAGTTTCTAAACGTTCTTTGGTAACCTTATGTGAAATTCTTGGTTTACTTAAATCAATATAAAAATCAAAAAAGGATAAGTGACTACAAGACACTAGGAGATTTCTTCCAGTGTTTATGTCCTTCCTCATGTCAACAGGAAAGGATGTATTTCATAAAAGCATGAAAAAACCCATGAAAGTTTGTGCGGAGTTATTTTCTCTTGTTATTCTACAGAGCTTAGAGCACTTCATAACTCTTTAAATGCCCTGTCTAACTAATTTCTTTCTATTTGTTAGCTTTTGATATCCCAAAGAGATCATTATGTTAACAGACTACTAAACCTATTCCAACTGAAATACATGACAAAAATCCCTCAACAAAGAGGATCGCTTATGTCAGGTTATACCAAGGGAGGAAAACTTCCTACTTTATAGCTTGTGATCAGCTAAAACTCGATAATGAGGGGCCTTCTTGTTTTAGTGTGTTTAAACCAATTTTCCTAAGTATTCAAGAAGCTGAAAGAATATTTTTCTCTACTCCCAATTCTAGTGGCATATCCACACAGAGGTACTCTGAGGTAATGAAAAACGTAATTGCTTTCTTTTTTCTTAAGTACTCTTAAATAGACATCCTCATAGGACACACACAGTTCATTTCTCAGCCTCCAAGGTCTCAGCCTGGAAAATACCTGCCATAATACTCTCACACTGGAAATCCTGCAAACTTGATTCACATTTCTATCAGATGACTTCAATACTTGTGTAGGTAAACCCTAAAATAAAAGTTTAGTAGAGCCAAGGTAGAAAAGGTTATATTATTTCTGATCATATAGATCAGGTATCACTCAAAGAATAAAAATTTCCTTCTATGAATATAGGAAGAGATGTCCTGACCAAGATAACAGAGATAAGAAATATCTCTAGAAAAAAAAAAATAAATTCCAGTTTAAGAAAATTTCACTAAGCTGCTGTAAAAAAACAGTTGCTACACAAAAAATATGCAGCCATGCAATGAACCAAACAAATGAGTAATTTTAACATTTACTGTTCCCAAAGCTATCACATGATTCATTAAATTACTACAGATAATAATGAAAAGGAAATGCCCTTGTACAAAACACACTCATGCATTCACATGCTTCTATTTCATTTCAAGTTCTAGGTTTACTTCCTTGCTCACAGTTGCAACATACAGTGGTCCATTAAAGTAAGATGAATCCTGTTTTCAGTGGCTGAATCCAGTATTAAAACTAGATATATGAACTATTTTAAAGTCATTAATCCTCCAGTATCAGAATTAAAATAAAAAATAAGAAAACAAAGTCTTAACAATGTGTTGTACGTCAGCTAACAAAGGGTTAGCAGAAAACTAACAAAGCACATACAGTTTTTATGTAGCAAACTCTAATGCTCGATGTACTATTAATAGATATCTTTTACATGAAACACATCTAGTATTTCTAAACAACTCACTGACACTTTGTCCCTGTCTGAAATCCTTCCCCCAGCAAAAAATGACAGAACAGGAGATATTAAAAAAAAAATTCAAACACTACTATGGTGTCAATTCAGGTCTCTTTCTTGCTCATGTTGGACTACTGCTGACAAAGCAAGCTACCAGAGTGAAAGGCAGCAACCACATAAACAGGCAGAGAAGTCTGAGAAAGGAAAGGGGGCAAGTACTCCTTTATTTCTCAAGGATACTTCGTGCTTGCAGGAAGAGTCAATGCTCCACACAGCAGCTCAGACTACAGTATACAGGCCTATATAAGCCTGGCATTTACAGTGACTTCACAGCTGCAAAGACAAACCTCTGCACTAGTTTGAGAGATGGGCATGAGAATTAGTCCAGTCAAACCAGCTGTCTACACAGAGTTCTAAATGTTGTTCAACTTACCCTGTCTTGGTATTCACTTATATATTTGCTTCTCTTCAAATTTATATGGCAGAATCCTCAAGGCAGGAACTGTTTTCCTTTTGTGTTAATATTCTGCTTAGCATAATATGGCTCCAGTTTAGACCACTGTGATTTGTAACCCAAATAACCATGTCTAATTTTGCATGGAAAGACATGGTAGGAAAGAGTGTTTAAGGGACCACATTATTCCTACCCGAAGCCCCAGTGGGCAAATGTTTTCCTTAGGATTCCATGACTTTATATTTCAAATAGAAAAGCAAATCCCAATCCCCAACCCTTTTTCTCAAGCTACTACGTCTGCTTTCCAGATGAAAACTCCTCTGGCTAGTTTCTTCTAAAAAGCTGGAGGAACAGTGCAGCAGGAAGGCAATAGAGCGACTTCCTGCATTTCAGCCTTAGCTCTCACATCCTGCTTAAGGCATGTATGAGAAGCACATACAATGGCAGTAACGCTGTGTTTACTTTTAATATGAGACCCAGGAGCTTAGGTTGGAAATACAGAAAATACTACAAATACTCAATTTCATTGGAAAAAATTCTTCAATTTTCTGCAAGCAAGGCAAACTCAACAATCAGGAAGGAGAAATTGCTCTTCAACTCATTATTCACTCTATACAATGACAGAAAACCTCCAATGTAACAATTTAATTAAAGAATATATTACAAAGCATAATCATAAGAAGTTGGTACGAACAAAACACAGACAAGTTGAACATCTGGGACATCTGTTCCCATGTTTCAAAATTTTGATGCTGCAATCTCAGTAACACACTTAAAATTGCAGGCTTTATGATCCTAAAATGAAAAAGACCACATTATAAACCTCAGTCCTCGGGAAGCAACTCCTGTTGCTGCGCAGAAGGAAACTGAAACTCAAGCGTTGAAACGAATAGCTGCAGATATAACTTGAGCAATTACTAGGAACACTTAATTTTAGTAAGAAGTTCACTGTCCTTCTCCAGATCACATTCTTTTTTCCCATACAACACCAATTGTCAGCTATTAAGTGTCAGCACTCCTAAGAACAAACTTAGAGCTTTGCCACGTGTACCTTAAGAGTTTTCCAAGACTGCCACTGACAAAGAAGAATTAAATGCTACTGTTTTGGAACAAATTCAGCTGTCTAAATATTTAAAGTGCATGTAAGTGAGGGCAAGATTTACATTTTTCCTTTAAAAAGGACTTTCATACTCTCAGATTAGGAAAATAGACCACAGATATCACAGCTGTAGTGGCTATAGCCATCATTCATATTCCTATATATGCATTTATTCAGTCACAAAATACAATGCAGAATTAGGTATGTGAAGATTATTTCACAAGTAGTACTCACAGGCGGTTTTAAAGTTGTGCAGGCAATAATGCTGATCCTTCCTGACTCTGCAATATTTATAATGTGGTCTTTTGGCACTACATCTAACACAATTTAAGTCTATGCGATAAAAACTTTACTATAAGACATTTCTTTAGATGAACAACATTAGAATGGACTACAACAACACTTTTGTAAGATTTTATATCAGTGCCTCTGGAAGACCCAATACTGCAAAGACCTTGCCAGTGTTAATTTTGTACACTAAGTAGTGACACTGAATTCTTTGCAACATGAAGGGGTGAAATTCCCAAGATGATAGTGACTTCCTTTAAAGTTGTGGAAAAGATAACAATGTGGAAAGATTAAAAGAGGTCAGTAAAAGTTTAAGAACACTCCACTGAATACTTACGCCATCTATACTCCTTCTAGCATGAGGTCCATATGTATCTTCAGACCCTAAAACCTGTATGTTAACTGCACTGTAATCTTCATAACCGAGCTGACTGAAAATAAGACGAGTCCTGCAACAAATGATTTTTTTTTTTCATTAGTAAACTGCCTCAAAACAATTATCTGAAGTAGCCCTGTGTGGTCCACAGAAGTTAGCTCTGTCACGTAAACTGGACCATGAATACTTTACACTAAACAAATATATCTGAAAACTACAAATCAAGTGATTACTGACAAGGAAGTCATGCCTATGAATTTATCCCTGGGTTTCAAACTGAGCCTTTTGTTTATTCAAATTATTTGAAAGATGATAAGCAAAGACAAATAAATGTATTTCAGTTCTTACTGTTATCTTTGAAACAAAGAGAGCTTCAAATGTCATTAGAGTATATACAATCTGCCTGGGTTTCACACTGCTAATTCAGTTTGTAACTCTGTTTCTACTATGAGGCATTATGAACTACAGATAAACACAACACACAATCTTGTTACATCACAGGCACTGATGAAGGTGGGGGGGGAAATCAAATGAAGGAGAACCACTTATTCAAGCCTAAAACATGTTTACTTGGAATTAATGAACATACAACTCAAATGCCAAAAAGCAGATAATGTTTTTAAAGAGCATGTTTTTTTATCACTTGTGCCTGTCCAGTCTGACACTGCAATCTCTCAAACTCTTTTTATAAAACAGATATTCCCACTACAAAGCACATTGTGTTGAGTACCTAGTCTGTCCAATCACAATAAAGAGTATGAACATTACCTTTTTATACAGCACGAAAACAAACACTGCTTTAAGAGAGACAGGAATTAATACTGGGGTTTGACAAATACTAAATTTGAAATAAATAGACTGCTTGCAACAACTCAGAAAAAAAAGCCCAACTGTCAAGTACTAAAACCAAAAATGACTACAGTTTACAAAAAAAAAAAACACATATGAAGACCAAAAGAAAAAAAAACAAAACAAACCACAACACAAAAACCCCACAGTAAAAAAAGTTAGAAAAAAGTTTTGAAGCATCCAACTGTTAAAAATAGTCCAACTTGTTAACATGCTGCAGACTGGAAAAAATCAGTTAAATTCTGAAGACCCTAAACTGGTTTCCTAAGAATCTTAGTCTGGCACCCTTCTAGATGGAAAAAAGATTTTATCACTTGAAACACTGGAATTAATGAAAATTAATGAAAAAAATAGTTTGCATTGGTGAAACATTTCAAACACACTGCTAATATATCATTTTTGTCATAAATATTAGCATGGCACCTGAAAAAATGAAGCAATGTACAGGAGTTAAATACAAAACATAATTTTCTAATTGCTGTAAACAGATGAAGGTGGTTCATTGTACTATAAATGAGGCCACCTTTCATTTTGATGAGAAAAAAGGAAAAGAGACAGATAACTCATTTAAGGTAACTAATTTGCAAACTGTGCCTGTAGTAAGTTATTTTAAATTATTTATCTACAAACGTTACAGTCAGAGATATAACAGTTCAAAATACATTCTGTGGGTAATTTTTAGCTCTTTCATTTGAGTTGGTAACACAACAGACAATCATCAAAAATAAAAGGACACCAGAGACTACTCCAAAAAGACTTCTTCACACACGTATTGCCAAATCTCTCCTGCTTTCAATAATGAATAAATAAATAAAGGAGAAGCATGCAAAACAGAAATGAAAGAAGGTGTATTACAAGCTGCCAAAGCTGCTTAATGTCTTAGGCTGACAATTAATTTGACCTGTATAAATGAAGCACATTAAATTTGTGTGCATCTTCTGTACTTATTGCCATTAGACTACTGGGCAGAATTTAACCTAGAACAGACCGAAAGCTGACTAGAATATTCTCTTGAAACAGAGAGACATGGACAGACTATAAATGGGCTAAGGACAACTGCATGATGCCCATTCAGTGAAGTGCTGGGTCGTGCACTCGGGTTGCAGCAACCCCACGCAGTGCTACAGGCTGGGGGGAAAATGGTTTGAGAGCTGTTCAGTTGAAAGGGACTTGGGGGTGTTGGCTGACTACCAGCTGAACACGAGCCAGCATGTGCCCAGGTGGCCAAGAAGGCCAACGGCATCCTGGCTTGGATCTAGATGTGTAGGCAGCAGGAGTAGGGAAGTGATCATCCCCCTATACTTGGCATGGTGAGGCTGCACCTCAAGTACTGTGTTTAGTTCTGGGTCCCTCGCTTTTAAAAATGACGCTGAAGTGCTGGAGAGTGTCCAGAGAAGGGCAACAAGGTTCATAGTAGGTCTAGAAAATATGAGGAACAGCTGAGGGAGCTGAGTTTGTTTAGCCTGGAGAAGAGGAGGCTCAGGGGGGACCTCATCACCCTCTACAACTACCCAAAAGGACATAGTAGTGAGGTGTGGGTCAGTCACTTCTGCTGCGACTGCAGTGAAAGGACAAGAGGAAATGGCCTAAAGTTGAGACAGGGAGATTCAGATTAGATATTAGAAAAAATTTTTTACTGTTGGAGAGATCAGGCATTCAAATAGGTTGCCCAGGGAGGTGGTGGAGTCACCATCCCTCAAGGTGTTTAAGAGGTGTCTGGATCTGGCACTGAGCAATGTGGTTTACTGGTTTAGGGGTTACACCCATCATCCTGGGTTGATGGTTGGACTTGATGATCTTAAAGGTCTCTTCCAACCTTGATGATTCTATGAACAGGAATTGGTGAAACAACTGAAGTCAACATTTCCTAAAGAGATATCACTGCTGGTAGAGCATTCTTTCGAGAGGGATCCAAACAGCATAATTCTTATTCTCTGTCTGGGCTGACATACACAAATCTTTTGAACATGCCACATAATTCCACAAATCAAGCTGTTTAAGACTGCATTTGAGGTGGAGAATATATTTTTGTGTATTGTGATTTTTAACACACAGAACATGCCTACAGGCATGCCTCATGGGCTAGAGACTACTTATCAAATCAGTTAACCAGCCTTCAACTACCTCACATCAGCTTTCTTCTGAGGATTACTCAGGAGACCACAGTAAACAGGCTGAATTAATTTTCTAGAGGTCGGAGAGGCAGCAGCACCACAAGCTGTTTCGATCAGGCAAAAGATTCACGTAGTCCAGTCTGAAATAATGTGCAAGAGCAAATATGAAAGGGAAAATACACCAATCTATTTTTTTTTCTAAAATAATGACCTAGCTTCCAGAAAGGTTGCTTTTCAGAGGTTCTGGGTCCCTGAGTCTTTGTATCTAACACCTCCTGGAGGTTTTTTTCCATCATTTGATTTTCTCAGCAGCTCTTGGACACATACTCTTTTAGCATTTGCACAGTTTACACACCCCCTATCAGTCTGCTCTCAACTGTCATGTCTCTTGAGGGAAGTCAGTCGATGACTCCTTCACCATAATGCTGCACACAGGTACATGAGCAGTCACTATAAGTTCACAGTAAACCCTGTATTTCTGACTATTCTAGTGTAGTTGCTGCATGGGTCTATAACAGGACGGCAGGAAGTTTTATATAAAAGGAAATTTATCTCATAACTAGAAAGACTGGGGCTATTGGAATAAATGCTCAGATACTCTTGAGAGCATATGGAATTATATTTAAGAGGAATCCCTCCTTGCCCAAATATACTGACATGAGTGCAGTTATATGTTGAAAGCAGGTTTCCTGAACAGGCTACTTAAGTCTTGAAATGTCCTCCAAATAGGAAGATTATAATCTTCAAGGGTTCTTATAAGGTTAGAACTGTGACATATGATAGCAACATTATTTTTTTTCATTATCTCTGAAAAAAAAAACAACAAAACAACTAAAACCCAGATCCCTTTCCAAGACTCAAATACTAACCTTTGCAGAATACCTTCTGCAGTGCGTTTTCCTTTTTGTACTGCCTTTGGACCTCCCACTGGACAGACAGCAGTAGCTCTGAAGCCATCAAGATAAGTGGCATTTACCTAACAATAAAGGGATTATGAAATTACATGCCATTCAGTACTGATATGCTATAAATGCTCTCAAGCAATTATTATCTATACAAATACACACTTATTAACATTATACAAATTAACAAGTTTTTATATATCAAATAAGGTTTGTCTTTTTTAACTTTTCTCCTCTTTCTTTTACTCTTGGGGCAGAGAAGATGAGGATATTTCACACTCCACTGTATGAGGTAATACCTTATAAAATGTTGACGGAGGTGATCCTTTTGCTCCACAAACTTTCACTGCTCCACCATCAAAACCTATAGCGGGTAAAAATCAGTATTTAAGCTTCTTCAATATAACTTCAAAGACATTCTTTTGTGATACATATTAATCAAGTGCTCTTAATTAAAAAGTAAATCGTTGATAGCTGTACTGCCACAGATGAGAGAACCTCTCACAAAACAGTCCTTCCTGCCTTAGAAAGAACAGTGAACTGGTGACTAAATTTATGACTTCCGTGAGCCTTTTAAAAGGGTGACTGAAATGTTTATTCACACACTTAAAAATACTTAACACAGAAAGCAGCCTTAGGACTTCAGACTCAATAGTTATTTCCTAATAGCCAGTTATTACACACACACACAGAGAACATACAATTTACTGTAGCTGGCTGGAGTGGACTGCAGTCCCTCACTTGTTAAAGAAACAAAACAAGGTGAGAAACCATGAGAGTTTATTTGCTCATAGCTTAGTAATGAAGGGATAACTTAACTTTAGCTTTCTTGTCAATAACAGAAACTGAACAGTCTGAATATATGTTCCAGGGAAACTATCATGTTCAGTATTAGGAGTATTAGTGCAAGAAAAAAAAAACAAAAGAAGAAAATTGCTGCTTTGGCATCAGGTCAAGTTTGAACTAGAGAAAATCAATAGGTGCACTCCTTTAAAATCAGCGGTGCAGGATCAGCACCTCATACCAGAGAATTATACTACAGTTCATCTGTACCTAACCTGTGCTAGCAAACATTTAAGAAGCAGTTCAAAGCTTTATACAAATACTCTGAAAAGACTAGATCAAAATATACTCAAAATGTGACGAGTACAAATTTTACACATCACTCAAATAAAATCATCACTCTGCAAGACTGACATGAGGTTAATTTAACTGTCTGAATACAGTCAGGGTGAAGATCTGGAAGAGTTTCATGTTTCAGGTAAAGGAGTAATACAAAGAAAAAAAATCCCACAAAACAAATGCATAGCGTCCATTGACAAAAAAACCACAAAGGCACCTCTCAGTTCAAACACTGCAAGTAATGCAGCAGCATAATAAAACTGGCAACGTAAACAGCAAAAGTAGATAGCTTGCCTGTTTTTACTGGTGTACGTGTCAAAGCACTTCAAACTGAAATATTTAAGAAATCTGCCCATTTTCCATCTGTTATATTTCTAAGAGGGCTAACTGAAAGTTCATGTGAAAGTTCATTTTAAGTTCAAACATGTCATATCAGGTCATTTGCAAGCTAAAAGTTCATACGAAGGTTAGAGTTTCTTTTAAAAAAAAAAAAAAGACTGGGGGCTTAGAGTAGCAAGCTGGCCTTATCAGACTGCCATTTGGTTATGTTGCATGAGCAGAAGGTTCAGTGTATTGTTTTACGGAATTTTTATTATTAAAATATTTTTTATGTTACAGCATTTTCAGTTTTATCACAGTAAGTTTTTAATTTGAGATTTCAATTTTTCTAAGCTTTATAAAGACACTCGGCATACTGTCACAGATAGGTTCCATTGGAATGAAAAAGGATATAACATAGATGCAGTAAAAAACAAACTTTAAATGACAGTCTTGCTCAAAACTACAGATCTTCAAATCTCTTAAGCCTGGGGGTTTTTTGTTTGTTTTGCTTTTGAAGCTAAATCCTGAACATATATTATATCCACCTTTAGTCTACTGCTGTTAAGTGTTTCCAGAATAGCAAATGGACTTTTTCAAACACTGATTTTTCTGGTGGCAATCCTGTGCCTAAGCATGCTTCTACCACTTAAGATGATCCACCTAAATGTCTAAGAAAAACACCATTACAAAGTAGTGCTTTGAAAGACTTTCCATTGTTACTAACACTTAAAATGTCCTAAGTTAAAACATGTACACGACCTTCTTTTTTTTTTTTCTTTGAGAAAAGAAATTGAGCTGCAGTTTAAAAAATACTGAAATCATAGTGGAGCTGTGTCAGTGCTGTTCATGTTGAATACACAGTTTAAGGACTTGGCAGGTGCAGGGCATGCATTAAAAAGTAAAACAAAAGGAGCAGCGATCAAAGATATAAATTAGTCAGTCGGCAAGATAAAAAAGAGTATGCTTAAAATTTCTAAAGGAATTTCTAGAAGAAGTCCTTGAAAAAAATCAGTTTAATACAGTATCACACTCTAAGGAACTGATTTAACAAAAAATATGCTGAGACAACATGGAAATTAAAGTAGCTGCTTTAGTTCGATAACACAATTCATGGACAGATCTCTTTACATGTAAGAGGACTAACCTGGAATTTCAGTGATCGAAACTTGGGAAAAGTCACATGTAACATCTGGTAAAAGATAGCGCTGAGGATTTCCCAATTCATACACCAACTGTTCAGCTACAGTGCCAAAAGAGATCAGTCCCCCTGTGTCGGGTGGTTTGGAAAGAATAAAGTCTCCTTCAGAGGAACATTCTACAACGGGAAAGCCTATGTTGTGCCTAGAACATGAAAAACATTAAGAAAATAATCCTATAAATACAAAGGAAAAGTGGAAAGAAAAATTATTAACACCACACCAGAATTTTATAGTAATGACCAATTAAAGAAAACGTATCAAGAATTAACAGATCTGGTTGTTTCTACAGAAACATACCTAAGAAAAAGCACTGGACAAACTGCTCGACTAAAGTATTAAGAAGATGCAGTTTATTGTCTGGCAAAGAAATGCAGACATAAAAGCAGATACCAAAAGCAAACATGGAAGTGAGGAGGGAAATGGAGAAGGACACTAACAGAAATGGTTTGAGTAAAAAGAAGTTGAAAGAATTAGAGGACTATAATTAAAGACGTAAATTCAGAAGAAAAACAATGATAGCTAATTGTAGCCCTGTTTGGTTACTGCAGCACACATAGCATGAAAGTGAAGACATGTAAATACATCCTGCACTCTGGATTTGTAAAAAGGTGGTAAAAGCAGGAAGAACAAACTGTACTGGAAGCCTCAGAGATGAAGGGAAGTAGAAAACAGGAATAATCACACATATTAAGGACAATTTCACATCAACGATACACAGAAAAGTTTTAATCACAGGTATGGTAAAAACAAAAGCAGTAAAGTTATAGACATGTTCATAAATTACAATATTCTTCCCCGTCACATTCTCACAAGCGTTAATATACAAAAAGTAATTGAGTAACTCATAATAAAAGGCACATGCTGGTCATTACAGTAGCAGGGCAGAATTTTCGGGATTATATGGATGAGATGCAGACATCTGCTTTTCTAGGTAAAAGGTTTTTATTTTATTTACAGAGAATTTGAGCAAAATTAAGGACTTAAAACTTTTCAGAAGTACCTGAGAATTAAAATAAGTGCTAATATTCTTCTAAAAAGGTTACCTGGCTAACCCTCTCACAGGAAGTCTGAAATTTGTACATGTGTCCCAGAAACACAAAATGAACACTAGAAGAGAAGGAGATATAGACCCTTGCCAAAGTTAAACTGTTCTAAAAAGGTCCTAATAATGAAAGGTGGTGAAGTTCACCACACTCATTGAAGTCAGTGACCTTCAGGTCTCTCACACAAACTTAAAATCAGTCTATCCCTGAATTTAATTATTTGCCGGTGGTAACAATGTGCTGAACATACAACCAAATTCGTTATCAGCAAACGTTACATGAACATAGTTTGTTTAACATAAATCCACAAAGTTTGGAAGAAAGTAAGCAAAGAAACCAGTGAACTCTTAAAGGACATTTGTAAAAGTTCATGGGAGTTTGAGCAGATTCCTTATCATTGGGAATATTCAAACACAACCCCATTATTTAAAAAAAGGATTAAGATACAAGATCTGTTACCAGAGATCTGCAACTTTAACGCTTATAGCGTACAAAACTTTAAAAGTATGGTAGCTGGTAAACACCTAGTAAAGCCCACATCAAATCAGTAAAGATTATACTTCAATTGACTGGTCTTTGAAACTAGTTAAACCACCAAAGAGATGTAGGGAAACTAAAAAAAAAAAGCCCACCCTGGTGAATGCAAAGAATTGAAAGGAATCAACAATTTTTTATACAAGTTATTCTAGTGGGGTTTTTCTAGGAGAAGAGGAGGGAGAAAAGATGATGGCAACAAGTATAACATACCACATTTTCAAGTGTAACAGAAAAAATCAACACCCAAAAAATCTCTCAATTCTTGATCTTGAACATTAATGTAGGGTAACAGACTAACGTATGTAATTATCCCAATTTTGTAAGTAAGGAGACACATACAGGAAACATCGTGATTTGTCCAGGGTAACAAAGCAGGATCAGTGACTGAACAAGGCAAGAATTAAGATGCTTTTACCCTCTTGGTGCCATTCTTGTGTGTTTTGACCCTACCATCTATCTGTCCCGTCTTAAGTTAACAGCACCAGGTGTCTTGTGAGTAGGCTCCAAGCAGCTTATTCGAATCACCTATCCAAAGATATCCCTTCCCTCAAGACGGATCACCCAGTGCAGTCTCACTGCACTGACAACCAGCATCCTTGTTGCAGCCCACTTTGATCTCAGTCATCAGCACATGAAGTCTTATGACACATTCCTGCACTTATTCCTGAGTGATCTTTGTTTGGAAGGAAGAACTAGACTGTAGACACTCAACTTCCTACTCTGACCACGGACTCTACTGACACTGATTGAACTTCATTCTGCCCAAGATACACTCTCAAAAGATCCAAGCCATTAAAAAACAAAACCCAAATACACTGTAGTGAGGTAAAGGGAGAAATTTCACCCCCTGAAACGGTTAAAATCTGGTAAATACTTTAGCCATTAAAAGCAGACCAAACATGGATGACAGCAGATAAACAGTATCAGTATAAACAACACTATTATTCAAGTCTCTCAGTATGCAAAAGGACAGACTCAGATTTTCTTGTTATCTTAGGACCACAAAAGACAGGATCTTTATGTGGAGTTTTTTATACTGCCACAGTAGCTGGAAGGAGGTCATATAGGTACTTTCCCAAACAGCTTCTAAATAGCCTCTGACATTGAGATTTATTTGCTATATGAAAACAGACACTCAATTCTTAGGACTTGCAGCAAAGTGTTGATACAAAGCTTGTAAGAAAATTGTCTGGAGAAGACATTTTTTGTGTGTTAAAAGCCCCCAGACAAAAAACAAATACCACCCTGAAAAAATCCAAACCAAAACAAAAAAACCCTACAAACAAACAAAAAAAAACAAACACCAAACCCAAACCAAAGGGAAAAAATAAAAGTCTTAAAGTCTTCCTAGGAGAGGCATGATGACACAGGATACTAGCATGTCCTAGCATGATTAGAACTTTTAGCTATATTTAAACCATTCTGAAATTTATGACCCAGAAAGGTCAGTGAAAAAAACACTACAATCAGTGACTTATTTGGTCATCTCTTTCATTGTTACTCTATTTCACAATGAAAGTATCAGGGAAGACTTTCTGCCTTTGTCAAAGATAAACATGAGGGATGTTTCCTCCTTGGGGTACAACACTACCCAGTGAACTTTCCTGAATGCTGTTAGTTGCAGAAGATGTGTGTTCTCCCAGGTCATGTCAGGTCTGAAATTTTTAAGAATTCACAACACAGAGATGCAATGACTTGAGCAAGAAGCCCCTGGATTCTATCTGTATTTTAACTGGATGACTGGAAAAATACATATATCCAGTACTATCTCGTAGCAGATGACAGTAATAATCCACATTAACATATGTATGCTTAAGAGAAAAGCATATTTTGTGAATTGCTAAAAGACATTACTTAAAATTAATTTTCAGCATGGAAACAAACTGGTCTGTCACTCCTATGCCATGGTTTGGTCAAGTGACATCTATTTAAACCTGGCATTAAGAGCTCTCTAGCAGCAGTAGCTGCCTGAACCAGGTATTCTAGCACATACCACACCATCACATGATCACACCATCACCCTGACCAGCAGTTCCAGTGAAAGCAGTAACTCTTTGCCTGTTTGACTAGTAGGTTTTGCTGAATGGCTACACACCATATAACATCTGCCAACTTCAGGCTGCCCATAACCCACAGTCAAGCTTTAATTTTGTAGTGTAGCAGGGGAGTTAAATCACAGAACTATGAACTTCAGCAGCAACTACAGTCATGGCATCCAAAGCAGTACAGTGTCTAAGTGGCACCTTTCAATAACAAAAGAATTGTATCAGTTTAGTGACAAAATTCCTATGCAGGACGAGGCAAGATCAAGCAGTGTTAACAATTCTGAAAGGGAACTACTAAAATGAATTCTAATTAAATTATGTGATTGTGTAATTAATAAAATGTAATACTAGAGATAAATATCAAGTAGTACTTTTAGAATATTTTGAGCAGTTCTTTCAACACAGAGTTAAAATACAGAAGTACTATACATCAGTTTGTGAAAACTATCATTCTTTAATCCAAAAGGTCCACTTCAGGTTGCATGTTTGATATTTATAAATTAAATTACACACATTAGTCAACTACAGCACTGAATGAAACTAAGCTAAGCTTAAGCCTCAGAAAACCCCTTCAAACTGGGGCTAGATGGGTATTAAAGGAGGTTCTCACTGGGGTACCTAAGTCACAAAACCGGTTTTACTACTGCAGAAACCTCATCAACCACCTACAGCTGCTGTCCTATTCTTACAGCAATCAAGACTCTGAAATTGAGTCTCCTGTCAGTTCTCTGCCTGCCAATGACTTTGATTTTTTTCCATGTAAAATGCTATGGTTTTTTTCAGTTTTGTCTCTCAGAAATGTTACAGTGTATGGGCATGTATGACGTGATAACTTGAATTGCCTAAGCAGAGATCCTCCCTCTCTCTACTCTGGGACAATTCACTATTCAACTCCGTGGAGCCATGAAGACAGCCTTCCTTCTTATTTTGCCGTGCATCTTACACCATTTGCATTACAACAAAAGGAAAATCCACGATCAGTACTTTGGGGAAAGACCTTGTTTGAGACAGGTCATAAAGTGTCAAATCCCTCAAGTATCTCATTCTAGCCACTACTGCTAGACTGAGGAGATTAATGGCAACAGAAGATGGGACTGTTGGTATAATGCATTTACTTGCATGGGAAGTTACTGCAAGAAAACAAAAAAGCCACAGCAATGTATGTGACATGGGAGCGAACCAGAATCCATGTAAGCTGTGGTATGAACTTCTAGCTTTACAACTGATGCAGTTTCCTGGGACGTGACTCAATGAATGTCATGCTGAAGAGAGCTCTAAGCCAAGCTTCTCAACTGCCTGGGTATGCATTTTAACCACAATGTTATTAGGCAAAAAGGAGAAGCTCCTACCACTTCCAGCAGTGTTTTGACAAGAAGTTCAAAACTGGTAAAGCGTCAGGCAAGATCAGCACAAGCTTATGGGTAAAGGTATAAGCATCTCTTTACACGTAGGTACCAAAACGTTTCCTAGCATGCAATTCTGCTTTAGGCAAAACTTACTGATTGCATCACTTATCTATGATGACTAGGGCATTTCAGACTATGTATTGTATTTAAATACTTAATGGCCAGACAATTTCAGCCTAATCAGACCGGCTGCCTGTGTTTTCAGCTCTCTGGAATACGTGGTGGTACAGAGAAAAAAAGCATTCCACATTGCTGATTGGGACTCACATGCTGGATTTTGTTCTAGTCCCAAATTAAAAAATCTGGATCCAGCCCTTAAGAGACTACAGCTATTGACTTACCCTTTTGGTCATTCCAGGCCAGAAGATTATGCAGTCTCAATCATTGTACACTCTTGGCTTAGGACAAAATGTCAGTGTTTATCATCTCCTCAAAATGATTACTCTACTGATCAGCATTAGTTTATTCTCTCCTGCATTTCAAAACAAAACAAAACAATGTACTAATCACCCATTGGCACTAAATAATAGTGAGAGGCATCAATGTCTGGGGATAAATGAAACTAAACAGAGCTGTGCATTATCAATATCATTTTGGCAATACAGTTCATTTTGACACATTGCATTAATTCCCCATTGGGATCACAGAATCACAGAATATGCTGAGTTGGAAGGGACCCACAAGCATCTTCATTACTCTCCTCTGGATGCTCTCTAATAGCTTAATATCCTTCTTATATTGCAGTGACCAACACTGCACACAGAACTCAAGGTGAGGCTGCACTAGCGCAGGACAATCCCCTCCCTCAACTGGCTGGTGATGCTTTGTCTGATGGCCCCCAGGACATGGTTGGCCCTCCTGGCTGCCAGGGCACTGCTGACTCATGTTGAACTTGTCATCAACCAGGATCCCCAAGTCCCTTTCCATGGCACTGCTTTCCAGCATCTCATTTCCCCAGTCTGTCCATACAATCAGAGTTGCCCTGTCCCAGGTGTAGAATCCGATACTTTCCCTTGCTGAACTTCATATGGTTGGTGACTGCCCAGTCCTCTCATTTGTCAAGGTCTCTCTGCAGGGCCTCCCTGCCTTCCAGGGGGTCAACAGCTCCTCCCAGTTTTGTCCTGCATCCACATCATTTATGAAGATGTTGAAGAGCACAGGGCCTGAGATGGAGCCCTGTGGAATCCCACTAGTGACAGGTCACCAGTCTGATGTTCCCCCATTCACTATTACCCTCTGTGCTTGACCTGTGAGCCAACTGCTCACCCACGACATGATGGTGGTTTATCCAGCTGTGCTGGACATTTTATCCAGAAGGATGCAGTGAGAGACAGTATTGAAAGCTTTACTGAAATTCAAAAAGATTACATCAGCTGGTTTCCCTTGATCAGCTAGGTGAGTTATCTTGTCATAAAAGGAAATCAGGTTTGATAAGTGGGACTTTTCTCTTATGAAACCATGCTGGCTGTGACTGATGACAGCGCTGTCTTTCAGGTATTTTTCAACACCTCTCAGGATAATCTTCTCCATAACTTTACCAGGCACTGAAGTGAGACTGACAGGCCTGCAGTTACGCGTTAGACATTAAACAGGGAGCAGTGACGCATTTTCACTTCTGCTGACCATCTGCTGACATAAATTACCATACAAATAACAAGAAAGGAATAAGTGTCTTTTTTGATAACACTTAAAGTCAGCATTTAAGAATGCACATTAGACTTCTATAGACTGTAAACTAATGGTTTCTTGCACTGTCTCTGCTCATCGTTCTCTGTCATCAGAGAATGCACACAACAGGCAAGTCAAGCAGCCACCTTCTCACTGGGAAAGTAATCATCACCTATCCCCTCTACCTGTCTGCCTGTTTTCATGAAAACTGGATAAAACCTTACAGCTTCAAGATTCCTGCCTTTAAGTCAAATGCATCAAGGAGAAACGCACAGCAAAATTAAAGAAAGTGCCTTAGGTCAATAGACAGAAATCAAAGAAATTTGGCTTCTATCAACTAAAGTAACTTGGAGAGTCATGAGTTGGAACATGCACTTCACTTGTTTTACATTAAAAACTTTACTGACACAACAAAGAAAATGAAATAGCAGCTTAGGTTTTAATAACTAACCATTAAATAGCCACAATATACACACATGAATATTCCTTAAGGCACCCTTTTGCAGTGGAATTGAGTTCCCAGAAGTATCTGCATCAAACATTTCAAGAAAATTCAAAATAAACAAACAAAACACCCACAGAAAACACTAAAAACCCCACCAACTAAAAAACTATGTTGTATGAATGAAGTGGGTCCAATCCAGTACCTCAATACACATCAAGACATGATAGCATACACACAGAATATAAGCTCTAACTTGCTTGCCTTTATTAAGATTAAAGTGCTCTTGTTTATTTGTTAATTATTTTGCATATGCATAAACAACACACAGATAAGGTTTTTAAGACTGAAACATGATAAATTCTTTGATTTTACGTTTACAAGTTAGGAAAAAATCATGCCCATCAGTCCTTCTTAGCAGTACACTTAAGCCCCCTTCAGCAGTTAAAGACAGAAGAGCCACATGGATTACTATTCTTGGGGAGGAAAAAAAAAAAACAAACAAGGACAGTCAAAGAAATGACCCAAACCCACCCTCTGCAGTAGGGTTGAGGAGGAGAGAGGCTGCCCTCCAGTGTTCAGTCACCAGAGAACAGTATGTGCATGGGACAGGTTTTCTGAAGCTCCAGTAAAGGTCCGGGACACGCTTGCAAGACCTGAATGGTGAATGGTCTTGGCTGCAGGAACATGTTTATGGCAGTGAGAAATCTGTATGTGAAAGGTACATTAACGACAAACACACAGATTTAATTTGGCTTCTTCCCCCTCCCACTTGCTAACTTTGTTGGGCTGGTTTGTATTTAACATTATGTATCAAAGACACTATAATTTATTGAGATCTATATTACGCACATTGACTTTCAGGAGACTGCTAAAAATGTCGTTTTTCATGAATGAGGAAGAAATCATTAACAGACATAGTCAAGTAATTTCTGTAAACGGTCAGAGCTCTGCTGACTTACTGGCAAAATAATTAGTGTTGGTGGCAGCAGGTATGACATGTTTTAGTCATTACTGAGACTACGAGTTACCATATTATTGTATATTATTATGAATGAATTATGTGCATACATTGAAAACAGATTCAGATTGCTTAAATAACAAAAATCCCAAGTCACCAAGTTTCTTTACCTTAAGGGGTCAACAGGTTACTACTAAACTAGCAAATGGAAACTCCATTTTTCTGCAGCCCAAAAGCTTTCATAATATCTCCCCTTCACACATTTGGGCCTAAATACAGTAAGCACTTATTTATTAGGAAACAAATTATTCAAACAACTGATTTCCTCCCCTCCTTCCTTCCTCCCATATCCTAAATGGAAGTGCTGGATCACAAGTCCACTTCAGTCAGTGAAGTGGATCTCCACTCTGCATCTCCAAATGTAAAAACAAAGCTCGCATGTTATTTTGGTTTTGCCAAGTTTTAGGAGTTTATCATATAGACTGATGTGTCACATGGTTTTAGTTCAAGAATTTCATCAATTAAATGTCTATGACTTTGAACTTGCAAACAAAACCATTAGTTTTAAGGTACCATGATTAAATTTTTGCCAGATTTAAACTGAAGGTAAATAACTAACTGTTATATTAGCACAAATAAAATCAGGTACAGTTCCAAAGTATTCACGCAGCTTGATGGGGACAAGGTAACAGAGCGGTATCAGGTGCTAAACTTCTATATTAATAGAGCACTAGTCAGCTCTAAGTCACAAGTCTACTATGGTTTTAGACACAGTTCTATGATTCTTACAGACAAAAAAGTATTAGCTATGCATATCCATGTATTATACTCATCTGTAAAATTAACTACTCACACTCCAGTAGCTCACAGTTTAATATACTCAAACTTCCTTTTTTTTTAAACCAGACTGATATTCCTCACAGAAAAATCCTTAACGACCTACCAAACATTTTAATAAGAAAATTAGTATTCTGGGTTTTTTACTTTCATTCTTTATAAAGTAAGGTCTTCTGGAGTCACAGGAGATTTTAAAAATTTTCATGAGACATCACCATAAAATCATTGGGAGATACATCAGGAGTAAGATTAGCAGTTACAAATTTCCAAATCAAATAGAGCATCTTGTTACTATAAACTGTCTCATTTGACTTCCCGTAAAACACAACAGTGAAAAGCGAGTGCAGTTTGTTCAGGGTTAGTATACTTCTAACAGGTGAGAAGAAATGTCTGACTCCACTTCTTTCAGTGCCATACATGCCTTTACCTTTAAATCAGCAGTGTTCAGGAACTCAGAAAAGCAGAACACATCTTTCAGGATCACACTCTGTATCAGAAGCAGTCACTACAAGAAGAAGAAAAAAGCCTGGCAACCCTAGGGCTCCTCAGATCACAGGGCACTGCTACTTCACCCACCGGGACCACAGTCAACTGGGGAACAGGAACACGCTGTATTAAAGCCACCCTTCTCTCCTGCATCTCCCCACTGCTCTTCAGCCCTGTCCTCCATCACGTAAAGAAGCACTGCCTCTCTCATGATACAGCACAGGACAAGATTCCTCCCTCTCATCCCAACAAATACAGGAGTAAACTGGAACCAGAACCACTTGTCCTATGCAAAAATGTATTTCCCAACTACTTTTAAACACAGGCTGGTCAAAAGCAGGTTCCATCAGCAGGCAGAAGGACACACCTACATGAAAGTCTAATTCAATAAGTCTGAAGACAAGATACACATAAGTTTTTGAAAGAACTGATCATTCAACACATTTGAATGGTGGTGATCAGGTTATACAGCAGGACAGGACTATGGCATATATTCATCCCTACCATAGCAAATTATATAAAACTTGTCACTGATCAGTAGGCAACTCTGACCTAACTAAAGACTAATATAACAGCATCCAAAATATCAATATTGTCTTTTTCATTACAATCACACCTGACAGTCAACAATATATCTTTTCAGAAAGCAGATGACAACAAAGGAAATAGTCTGAAATAGGAAAAAAATAATCAAAGGGCTAATTTTTTTTTCAAAATTTGCTGAAGTTAACAAAAGAAAGACCCCTGTTGACCGAAAAGGAAAACTGCACTAGGAAGAACAGACCTTGTAGAAAAGTTGAGGGAGCAAAATATCAAGAGGCCCATATTGCCTCCCCCAAAAGAGTAAGGTAGAAACAGTTCTCACAGCACAGATATAAGTAGGAAACCTCGTCTTTGGTCCACTACAAACATGGATACTGATGTCAAGATTACCTACCAGTCAGGTACTGTGTGCCAATCAGTGAATATTCCACCTGTACACTGAGCACCACATTCAATGAGATGACCTGCAAGACTGGGATAATGGCATTCAAATAACTAAATGTTCTGTAAAATCAAGTTTTACAAATCCAGCTTTAAAATACAATGGCACAAAGGAAATAAAGCTAAATAACAGAACATGCTACTTTTCCCTCCATAAGTATCTAATGCAATCATAAATTACACATTAAACATAATAATGGATTTTGAAAGATGAATATAAGTAGTTGAAAGGACTAACCTTTACATGAAGAATTTTCCTGCAAAAAATAACCTAAAAGATTATCTAACACCTAAAACCAAGTTTCCCTGGTCATTTCAAGAAGTCTTGATCTATATTCAGTATCTTAAGTAGTATGTGTGTACCTAAATATGCAAAGCTCATTTTTAAATCAAGAAATAAAAGATATCACTTCTAATGTGAAGCACAGAATGTATTATGATTATGTTATTACTATTTTCAAATTTTGATTGTGACATAAATACTCAACAGCACTATGGGGAAAAGTTTCATCTCTCTGTGGAGCCAGAGTTTCTCTCCACATTTATTATTCTCAAGGAGGTTCTAGCACACTGGTATTCTCAGGCTATCTAGGTAGTTATTTTTTTACGGACTTCAACTCAGATAGATGATGAAGAATGTTAAATTAGATGACAGAATTTTATCCTGTGCTTTCTGCATCAGATTCCTTACCCTAGGATTACAACTAGGGTTTGTAAATAGGAGTATACTGACATTGAGCTTCTGCAAAACCATACAGGGACCTGCCACCATCCCAATTATCAGCAGTGATTGCCCACCAGAAAAAGCTGGGAATCACTGGTCTGTACTATAAGGTTTCATCTCTTGACACCAAATGAACAGGAAGTTAAGCTGTTAAATAAAATCATTCAACCCTTTCCTCCTTTTGTTATTTTAGGCTGGTTCCAGAATGACGCTTCTATAATTTCAATTCCAAGCAAGAATACTTAAAAAAGAACCCAAAACCTAACAAAAACATTAAATTAATTCAATGATAATACAAAACATCACTAAGTGCTGAAAAAGTTCGTATCTTGACATTGTGATATGAAATACAAATTTACCCAATTTCTTTTTATATCATTTACCTTCCTGCAGCTAGCAAGTCGTATTCATCCCTATTCCAGCCAAACTAGAAGAAAAATACAAGTATTTTAAATATATGAAAGTTTCATAGAGTACAGAAAACTGCACATAGCCCATTCGCTGCTTTCAGTAACAATGTACTGGATATATTTTTACTTAACTGTAGAAATCTAAATAATAATTGGCAGGTGTTGTACATGGATTTGAGTTTCTATACAGCATATTATCAAAAACGTCTGTTTTATTTCCTCTTACTGATACACATAAGAAAATAAAAACTCTTAAAAGTCATACCCTCTTAAAAAAATGGAAGTGCAACATCCATATTATTCAAAACCTGCACAACTCAGAGGTTTAAAGATCTAGTACTTATCTTGTGTCACAGAAACAAATCCCTATGTTCTTTTCAATTTTTGAAAATTGTCAGTTCCTGGAGTACTACTAGTCATCCTTAAAAACTAGAAGTATGCTTTCTGTTTAACTAGAAATTTTAACTAGAATGTTTTCCCGAACTTCAACCCAGTGCAAGCAATAGAGTAAGTTTCTTATTTAGCCCTTTGTAGAAATCTCCCTAAAATCTTTCAGTAAATTAGATGAGGTCTCTCTGGAGTAGATAATACACACTGACAATTGTTATTTTCAGAATGTAAACAGCTAGGAATAAAATAACAAGTCATAATGGCAATAATAAATAGGAGAATTTAACTCTACATTAGGCAAGGTCTGACATGCATGAAGAGTATGATGTTTTAGAAAGCATATTTGTAACTAGACACTAACACATAGCCTCATAATTTTTTTTAAATATGCACCAAAAGAAAGTTTCCATATTTCAATGTGTGATCATTTACAAAAATTCATGAAAATCTATTCAAAATACTTCAAAAAACCACACATCTTGCTGGTATAATTTGTTGAATTTCGAGGAGTTCGAGAAATGCTGCATTGAACTTACTACTTAAAACAAACCCAGTGTTTTAGAACTCTCATGTGCTCCCCCCTCCAACCCAAAATGAACTCTACTATCGACACCTTGTGGTAAAGAAAAATATACTTGTTTCTTAATCTTGAACACCAAATGTTAAAGAAGCAGGAGGGGGAAAGAGTGAAATACTGTTGAAACAGAGTAAGACTTCCTTAACTGAAATGTTTTCCAGCCTTACGGTATACAAGTTAAAAATATCCCTGCTATATTTTTAGGAGAAGTGAAAGCTAGCATCTTTTCATGCACCTAAGAAAAAAATACAGACACTCATTACTTTTAATTTAGTATCTGCATTTTCATAAGGAACAAAAATTGCCTAACAATGACTGCTGAATATTGATTCACCTATATTAATTATCATATGGGAATTAACTTGTACTTACAGAATGAATGAGTGGTCCTAATACAATCCCACTGTCAACACATCTACCCGTCACAACAATATCAGCTCCAAGGTCTAGAGCCCTGCTGATTGGTCTTGCACTAAAGATGATAAAACACAACAGTAAGCACTTTGACATTTTAAAGCATTTCCTGCCACACGCAGGTTAAAAATCACTTAAAAATCCCCTAGGAAGTCAATAAAATCAACTTTAACAACTAATTTGTCACTGTGTATATACAACAAGACTATTTTAAAGAGCAGTCATGAGAACACTATCAAATTCAGGTACCCAAATAACATAACTGAAACACTTGTCTTGATGCTTATAAAAAATGTCTTAAAGAAAGTGCATAGAGGGACACTTCTATTATCAATTACAGAAAATAGTGGTTTTTAGAGATTCATTACTCATTTCATTTGTAGATGAGCGTAAAAAGATGAATATTCTTTACAGAGAAAGCTTGGTAACTGTGCCCTCCAATTTTAAACCTTTCAGATCAATTTAGCTAAGTGCTTCTAGAACTTGCAATATCGATCGACTTCAAGAGCACTGAGCCGTCATTATTTTTGAAAAAATTCTGGCAACAGATTTTCCAGACTGATCAGGTAAGAGTCGTCCCACTCAAAATTAGTCAGGCTTAAAAATATTCACCCAGGTGAACCACTCAAGTTTATACACCTCAGTGAGCAAGCCTTGACCAGACTGCACAGGTCCTGCTTCTGAACCCATGCTATCTGCTGGATCCTTCTCTTCTATTTTTCATGAAATAGGCAGCTTAAAAAAATAAAACAATCCACGTGTGCCTTGAAGAACAAAGCCAAGGGATTTTTTTTTCCTACAGTTTCTATAGATTTAGCCCTGATTTTGTCAAGGGATAGAGATAAGTTAGAAGACACCAAAGTTCTCTAAGTGATGTAAACATAAAATGTACTAAGTATGTACTTCCCCCCCCCCCCAATGCTACATAAACCAAAGGATACTAGCTAGAACAACAAGTAAATATAAAGCATACAGAAACAATTCACATCTTTGGGCACAGTGTTAACTAACAGGTAAAACGGAAAAATGGGGTTTCTGTATACATACAGGACAATGATAGACAAACTGCATGACTGCGTTTAAAAAGCAGTAAAAGCCATTTGGCTTATAGTGTCAAAAATATAACTCAGTTCACAGAATTCCTAATAGCTCAAATGAAAAGGGACAGAAGAAACACTTCAGAACCAATAAGCAAATGAAAATTTTTCTGATGGAGTTTACACACTTGCATCAAGAATCAAAGTGTAAACATCATCAAATTTAGAGAATTAACAGTGCACCATCTACAGAAATTACAGATTTCACCCAATGCACTCTCATGTTGACTTGTTTTAAAGGCATATATAAACTTATTATTTGCTTTATGAATAAACATCCACTGCTGATGGTGTTAAAGAAAAATGTAATTTAGGAAACCACTAATTTAGGAGGCTGGTAATTGCTTTACATTGCAACGCAACTGAGATTAAGTCCTCCGTAAAGAAACATCACTTTTACTAGAAAACCAAAGCGAGAGTTTGCTGTTCTGTTAAGGAAGCAGAGACAGAGGCAACAGCTTTTTTAAATCCAGCAACAACAGAAAACATAAAAGGTTAATTTAAAAAGACTAATTGTTAAAAGGCTTTTATTTTACAGAGGAAAAACACGTTAGGCACAGCCATACACTGCTATCTGTCAATGATGCATTCTAGAAAGTGCAATGATAACGACAAAACAGACAGCACACCAGTTTTTACATAAAGATTAATACCAAAGAGGGGGGACTGCGCACAGTTTAGAAAAACACCAAGCATAAATACAGAAGGGATGATATTTATGACTAACGTGAAGGACAGAAAAGTAAAAACAGGACCACAGGGTTCATCGCCTGTAAGAGATGCACTTGACCATTGTCCCACTTCTCAGTCTTTTCCCTTTGATAGATCTCATTGATTCATCTGAGGTTGATGGCGACAATAAAAGTGCAACTGTTCACAAACAGGTAGCCAGAACACTTGCTCTTAGAGATATACGGAAAGCCTTTAATATCATGAAGGAGGCAAAGGAGATCTTTCAAAACAGTGATCATCCTGAAAAGCCAGTTTCCAAAACTTCAACAGTGCAAAGCCTGACACACGCTAATGGAACCTCCTACAGCACTCCCAGTATGTCCCAGTACTTGAAACCCTCAGTTGCACTTCTCTAGTGATAACATCGTAAAATACTCCATGCCGCAACAGAATACACAGCACATGAAAAAGCATTTTTGTGATTGTTGTAATTCAACTAAAACTGTTTGGGCTTGAACTAAAACCTGAGCATTCACAGATGATGTAGTGCTAAAGAGTGCTAAAGAGTTGTAACTTACAAGGTTGTAAATTAAAATTTATTTACAAGTTACAATTTTTTTTTCTGGTTGCTTGAATAATTCAAAGGTGAACCTCATGCAGTAGTTAGTCCTAATTGCAAAGTAAAACAAATTCATGTACTCAATTAGTTAAAATTGTTTGTCCATAATAAATAAAACCTGCTAAAATAACTCACCCAAGATATACATTCATGCTGTGAATATCCTCTGGAAACGGTTTGCCACTCTCTAAATCAGTGATACCAGCTCCTTTTAAGTTCTCTTTCTGTTAGAAAAAAAACCAGAACACCAAATCTATGAGAATTTTGAAGTTTCTACTGTAAGCCTTTTATTAGTATCAAACAACAGATCCACTCCACAGTAACTCCAAGCAAAGTATAATTATTCAAATTACCAACAATACAAACCAGTTGAATGGTTAAAAGCCTTAGACACACTTTTAACCATAACTTTTCCAGCATGCAGAAAACTAAGTCAGTCTTCGAAGTATGCTAGTTGTTCATTCAGAGATGATTAACTACAATGAACTGGCATGTTCTCTAGTCTTTTAAACTGTCTTTAATTGCTGTAGGATTTAAAAAATCAACTCCTGCAAGCAGAAATGTGTCTGCCGCACCTGGAATATGTCATGGCCAGAGAACAAGGCTGATCCTGCAGCTTCTTGTGATTCTTCGAATAGGTTGTGTTTTCAGAAAGGTAGGTAGAGGGTGGGGTGTTTTTGACCATGCATTATTAGGCAGTTTGGCAGTCCAGTGGATGGAGGGAACAATGACTGCATAGACACAATGTCTAATACTGGTTTACAGGTAGGATCTGCAATGTCAAAAAAAAGACCCCTTCCACTCTGAATTAATTTGGTGTTCTGTGTTAATGACTTAAACCCTCCAAACCACAAATAATATATCCTAGTATAGTTTAGCATATTTGGTATCAACAGTAAGAGTCGCCTGCAGTCAGTAAAAGCTGTCTCTTTTTTGTTCCTGTAAGCTATGTGCTGACAACAGTATAGAAAATAATGCATTTCAGATCAGACATGTTCATAACAAGCTCAAATAATGACCACTTCACTGCTGTACCAGTAATGAAATTCTGGAGAGCAGACAGTAATTTTAGTAGGGCAGAAGTTCCTTAAAAGAAAGTCCAAGCACCACACGTAAGTCGCAAATAAGGAATCTTACTTGACCATCTTCCACATTCAATAGCATGCAAGGAGTAACAGATCCTAAGCAGATAAATAATTTTCCAAGTTACAGGCAGAGATTTAACCATAGTGCAAACTCTTAACCACTATCAAGGTATAAACCGTTTTCCCAGTACCTTTTCGGGTAAGACCAACATTTTTTTGGAGACTTCATAAATAAAGTGTAACTCTTTAAGTCAAAAAATCCCATATGTTTCATCTTTCAATTTTATTTTTTTAAAAATATTTACACTTCAATCTTCCCACTTAATATTACCCTAATGGCTGTAAACTAATTACTTAAAAACAGAAATCCAGCTACCTGTAAACAAAGGAACACCAGGAAATTCATGTAAATTACTAAAAAGAAGCTAGGAGGGATATATTTGAATGCATGGTAACACCACCATATTTAGAAGATTTAACATGCAGGATTAGTTAGTTTAGATAGAAGCAATATGTAACAGCACATACTAGCTTCTCTTGAAGATCAGGAAGACCTTATATCATATTCACAGTTTGCTTCAAAAATCTAAATAGCAGATCCACAAGCTGACCCACCCCCATCCCATACCAAACATAAGATGCACCAAGAATTGTTTTCACGCATTAAGAAAATTAAGGAACAACTTCCAGATACTTTTAATAGTAGACTACTGCAATAAAGATATACAAAATAAGTTCCCATGCTATACAGACTAATGCTACTAAGGCTTAAGACAAAGCAGAATACCTCACTCATTAGATCATCTCCAGCAACAACAGCTATTTTCAAATCAACATCTGCTTTCTTCGCCACATCCTGAAGGGCAGCTGCACAAGCAAGTGGATTAATTCCACCAGCATTACTGATGACACGAACACCTTATATTAAAAAAAAAAAGAAGGTAAATTCCAAAGGCAACACCAACAATCACCTATATTTTAAAAACCTTAAGTGTGCTGAAACATAAGCAAGGTATCATCTTGTAAGGTGGTAGATATTTAATCAAGCAAAATACTAAAATCATATTAAAATATGAACCCCATTTAACCTGTCAAAGGATCACTAAAAGCCAGTACAAAATTGTTTACAGAAAAATAATTATTATAGATATTTCTCATCTTTCCTTTATGCATGGAAGGAGAAAAATGACCAAAAAGACACATACTGAAGCAGACAGACAGTGTAAAAAAATCTCCTATAGGAACAGTATTGGACACCAGTCATTCAAACATCCATGCTCTGCAAACAACTGCATTTTTGTAGAAATGTGTATCTGACTAAAAATTCTGTACTGTTTGCAAGGTATTAGGTTCTAAGAAGTAATTCCCTTTCTCCCCTCAAACTCAGAAAGCTGTGAAGCTGTACTAACGTAAACAAGCAAAAAAGTGATCAGAAAGTGGTACTGTAAAATTACACTGAAAACGTCTAGATCTCATGCTTTAACAAAGATCTGTAAAGCAATCTTCAATTTATAAACTAAAGCCAGAGTAAAAAATTCATGGAAATATATGTATATATCTATAATGATAGCAAACATTTTAAATTAGCCCCATTTAAACCTCACCATCAGACCTGTAACTCAAATCTATTACCATGATTTTTCATAGTTATCTTAGAATGGTCTGGGTTGGAAGGGACCTTAAAGATCATCTAGTTTAAGCTCCCCTGCCATAGGCAGGGACACCTTCCACTAGACCAGGTTGCTCAGAGCCCCATCCAACACTTCCAGGGACAGGGCATCCACAACTTCTCTGGGCAACCTGTTCCAGTGCCTCTCCACACAGTAAAGAATTTCTTCTTAATACAGAATCTAAATCTACCCTTCCTTCAGCTTAAGGACATCCCTCCTTGTTCTATCACTACATGGCCTTGTAAAAACTCCCTCTGCAACTCTCCTGTGGTACCCTTTAGGCACTGGAAGGATGCTGTAATGTATTCCCAGAGCCTTCTCTTCTCCAGGCTGAACAGCCCCAACTGTCTCAGCCTGTCTTCATAAGCAGGTGAAGTTAATTAACATACAAACTCATACAAACAATAGCATACCTTTCCTGTGAATATCTTTTATATACGGAGCCATGGCAGTGGTGACAAAATCCGGAGTGTAACCTAAAACCTGAAATAATTAAGAGCTATAACTATCTCTTAGGGGTAGGTCAACCCAATCCCTTCCCTTGCTTAACAGGGAAAACAGGGAAGAACAACCACCACTCGAAATGCTCGGACAATACGAGCATTAAGCTATGTCATACAATGCCATAAAATGACATGACTTTTACTGTATGAAACCGAGTAGGTGAAAATAAATACATACACACAAGTAAGAAGCACATGAAAGGAATCGTATCACTGTAACCAGATATGTCTTAAACAGACTCCGGGCGCGAGTTGGGCTGAAGGGAGAGGTCGGGAAATACCGGAGCGCCCGCCCCAGCCAAGCCTGGCACGCTGCAGCTGGGCACCGACTCTACTTACGGGAGACCGGGCCCTGGCGGCCGTCAGCAGCGACATGGTGATCTCGGACAGGTAATCGAAAACGAGGAAATCCAGCTTCCCTCCGTACAGCAGCTGCGGCACTGTCGGGCAAGGCAGAGCGGGCCGTCGGCACCGCGGCACCCCCGGCGCGCCCCGCCCGCCCCGGCCCGGCGCTTACGCAACGGGGCTGTTTGTGCCGCCCGCAGCCAGCGCCGCCCGCCCGCCCCGCGGCCCCGCCAGCCCCCGACCCCGGCCACAGCCCCCGCCGGCTCTTCCCGCAGCCCCCCGGGTACTCGCTGCCGCCACACCTGCGGCCGCCGTGTCGCCCCAGAAGCCCGAGGCGCAGCCGATGCGAACGGCGGCGCCCGCCGGGGGCTCGCAGCCCGCGCTGCGCCGGCGGCTCCAGCGGGGCGGGCGGGCGGCGGCCCCCAGGAGCCGCGGCCCCCGCAGCCCCAGCAGCGCGGCACAGCTCATCGTGGCGGCGGGCAACAGCGCGGGCACCGCCCCGGCCGCGGCCGACCAACAGAGCGCCGGGGAGGGGCCGGGGCGGGGGCCGGGGACCTGCGCAAGCGGCTGGGGAAAGGGGCGGGAGAAAGTCTATAAATCCTGGGCGTGCCGGGCAAAGTGATTGGAGCTGTGGGAGTGCAGCTGGGCTTGGGTAGCCTGGGTGAAAGCTGGCCGGCGGTGGCGGGGCGAGCCTACGGCGTGCACAGTCGGGCCTTCGGCTTTGGTTTGGGTTGTATCCTGGCCTAGGCCAGACATGGATCGATGGCGGGAGGGTGCCGGGCTGTCGCATCGCCGAGGTGCTGCCCCGAGGGCATCCGTGTCGCTACCGAAGCAACAGGCGGTGTGTAGGGGGATAACCTTAAAAGCGGAAACGCCTTTCAGGTTGTGATAACTTCCAGAGCATGTCAGTCTGATTATGAAATTTTTATGTAACCCTCTCCTAAATACGAAATGTGTTTATTAAAAAGTGAGGCTTTCTGTGGGAGTGCATGTCTCAGTTCTGACAGGAAAGGTTTCTCACGTTCTGGATTGAGTTTCTAGTCTGTGGGCATGAGATAAGTGTCACCAACCTAGGAACTTGTGCCGTATATGAGGAGGAACGGTTTCGTGATCAGTAGTCAGAACTGGAGGGCTGTGTCCGAACGTCTCCTCGGGGGGCTAATCACGTATAGGTACTTCAGAGCTGCTCCCTGTCTGACATGAAGTCACATGAAGGACTATGACTGAATCAGTCTTACATACTAATTCACTGCAATAATAGCCAGGCCTCCCTTAACACATACACTTATATTTCATGAATTATCTCTTGCAAATGATACAATAATAAAATCTGATGTCTTTGCAGGAGTGCTGAAAAATACAACGTTTGGTGCAACATTGACAATACTATGTATGTGATGACGAGAGGGGGTTTAGTGATGTAAGAAGTAACCATGTTGAAAACAAATAAATAAGTACTTTTGAAAATTGTTGATAAAACTTCGGTTAGGCTAAATTCAAATTGCGATTATAAATAATGCAGTTGAGAGAAGACAGAAAATAGTCATGCGGGGATCTTAAATTCTCTATTTAGTGAGGTACAATGTTTTCCTATTGCAAAAAAAGGCTGTAAAGGACTGTCTTCTAGCGTTCTTAGTGCTGCTAAGAACGCTAGAAGTGATGAACAAGTTATTAAAGAGGCAGAACCAAAGAGGTCACAGAGAAAGAAAATTTGGTTCCTTACACATAGCAAGGACCTAACTTTTGATTATTAAATTATTAAATAATTATTATGTTGAAATTTTGCAGGGTCTGAGTCCTTATAAACTAGTAAACATCCAAATAATCATGGGGGGCAGGGGGGGGGAACATGTTATGTGTGCATAGTTTACTTCAGCTTTGTCCTAAATATATGTAATAAATAGACATAATAAATATATATGTTATTACTTTAGCTTTATCCTAAATATATATTTACTGTAGCTCCTTAAAGTAAACTTTGAAGCAAGAACCTGAAGAGAGAACTGTCTGGTATAAAATATTCAACTATCAGTATAGACATAAAGATAGATACTTTCTGTAGTTAAATTTTAAAGTGTCTTTCATGTGTGTTTCTATACGGAATACTTTGCAGTAAGATTCCAACATATTGCAGTATAGCAAGAAACATGGCTAATCCTCAGCAAATCATGCAATGGTCTCAAATCCCGTGGTGAAATTCAAATGCAGTTTACCTTGGCTGAGATACCGTAACCAACGTGCTGCAGTCCTCACGTCTGTGCTTTAAATACACATTAAAAAGAAATGCCAATCACTGACAAACAGAATCATTTATAACCTATGAGTGTAAGTAAAACTTCCACTGAAATGGGTTGGGCCAAGATTTCATGCTGCACAACTGAATTTCTGAACGTTGGAAGACCTGGCTGCTCACAGCAAGTGCCCCAGAGGCCGGTAGATGGCTGTGTTTCACCTCTGTCGGCAGCCGCCTCGCCTGCAAAACAACCTCTGGCCGCAGAAGGTGCCGTCGGCTCCCACCAGCATCCTCTGTGCTGCACTAGGCAGAGAGGCAAATGTGTGCGTTTCACCCCATTTGGACCAACAGGGCATTTTATCTATATTAAGATATAAATATTCACATGCATATGTGTACATTGGTAGAACAGTCTTGTAATATAGAGGGGTGCTTTATTCTTTTAATTTCTTTCAAGTATTGTCATAGCATGGATTTTGAAAGCGACTGCTCATGGTTCTGTGAAGGACTGGATCTTGCTTTGACAGAAACCATTTCAATGCCCTTATGGAACCTTAAATACAGTTTTAGCAAATTTGTATATGGATGTTGACGTGTGTGAGAAAGAATTAATATCCAGTGTGTAAAAAATACTAAGACACACCTATTAGTTGATCTGCCAAAAACATGAGGAAAGGATTTAGGATTGTTTCTATTATTTGCAATGGTGCACTGATGAAGGGATCAAAGCCTGTATTCTATTCCTTCCCCCATCAGTTTTGTTTCTTGCACAGTTTAGACTTGTCCAAAAGTAAGTAAGTAGGCTATTTTATAAGCTTGTTGAGATTCCAATAAAATAATCTATTTTTCATAATAGTAGTTTATTCACTACCTCTATTCTCTCAGCTTGATTATTCAAATTATTTGTTAAAGACTGAGTTTTCATTATCATCATCATTCCATCATGAGCAGTAATGATTAGCTCAGAGCCTATAATTTCATACATGATGTTAGGATTATTTTGATGAAAACAGAGGCAAATTATTTAGAGGTTATTTTCCAGGTAGGCTTGGGAGGCAATGTTCTGTCATGGTCAAGTCTTAATTTTAAGATTTTTGCCTTTATATGATTTTACAGATTTTAGGAACAGTTTATTGCTCTTTGAGGACATCAGATGGCACTGTGTGGTTGTCAGTGAAGCCCAAAAGAAACTACAGTCAGTAACAAGCCTATGTGAAATTCATACACAGAGTTGCTAGTGAAAAATGTGACTGTATTTGTGGTCTATATGGGGGATATGGGTCCACAATAATAGCTGCCATAGCTCAGTCACATGATAGGAACCCATTGCTTAATGTACAGATTTTAAGAGTAAGCCAGATTCTGAATTCCTCCTATAAGTTGTGAGAAGAAAGGGAGGGGGGGAGGGGGGTGGAATCTTCTGGCTTTAATTTTTGTGCTGGAGAAACAAAAAGGCTACAAAGTAAGAAAAAAAAAATTAAAGAGGATAATTTTTTCTTGTTGGTGGTTCAAATGTAGATCAGCCTGAGACTGAATTTTCTTCAGTGACCCTAAATACTTATATTTACTTTTGATAGGCTAGTGCCATTAATGTTTCATACATAGGCCTGTGCTTCTCTCCCTGTAAACAGATTTGTGCACCATCATGGAGCACAGATGTAGTGTAAAATAAATGTGAAATTCATTTTTCTGCTTCAATCATCCAGAATTAGTATCACTCAGGCCTAATTTTGGAAGTCACAGAAGACAACACAGAGTACATTTTTCCAAAGCAAATACACTTCCCATTATATTTCTAGGATTTTTCTGACAGTCAGGCTTCCTCTGATTGCTTAAAAAAGTACAAGCTGGGGGTTTATTGTGAAATATGTTACATTTTTGCTATGTTTCCTTTAATGTCATTGTAAATAGGTTCCTGTTCAAACAATAGTTTCAGCATATATTTTAGTTTATTGAAGTAGGCTTTAGTTTATTGAGGCTCTGTCCTCTCAACTAATTACAAAATATTCAGCAAATATTTGAATTTACTACTTATCTCATTCCCACAAATTGGTGCATTTCTTTGTTTAACAAATGGAGTTCACTGTTCTTGCCCTCAAGGTAAAGTATACACTGCAATCTCTTCTCTGCAGACAGTCTGAATACCAGCCTTTCCTAAGTGAATCAATAGTTGAAAATGATCTCTGTAAATCAGTAAAGGGAGAGAATTTGCTATGTTGCGTGTAATACCCCTATTTAAGGCACAAACAACTCAAAGCTCAATAATGATATTTCACTGAACCCAAACCATGGTTTAGGGTTTTGTAGTAATTTAGTAGATTTTTATCACTTTGAGGTATAACATCCTATGCTCTGGGACTCAGAAAAACCTGTCAACAACCTGCCTTGTTGACAAAACAACAAAATGAGTTATCTTCTGAACTATATTGACCACATTTCTTTATATCACATTCCTGGGTTTTTTAGATATATATCCTCTCCTAATACTTTAAGTTTTGAATGAAGTTTAAATAAGATCTTAAATGTATGAAATTAGGTAAATGCTAAGGAGAAATTTTATAAATTTATAAATAAATTTATAAAAATTATATTTATATTTACTTATAAATAAATACTATAAATTTTTTCAAAAATAAGATAATAGCTCTTTCAAAGCATCAAACATCTGGCTTATGGATATGAGGTATTTTCAGGAGTACTATGAAGTGCCTTGATTTTTGGCCTTTTAAATTGTTAAATATTTTTCAAAATTTGTCTGCAATAATATTTGAAGACAAAATAAGAACTATGTGTTAAAGCAATAATTCTTGATTATTCTGTGTGGAAATCAAAAGATCTTTTAGGTTGTTATATTATCTACAAAAAGTGCTGACTTTTAGCTGTCACAAATCAATGTAACCTCCATGTTTTGATTTCAGAAAATGCATTATCCCATAATTATTAAAGAATGCACTCTAAAATGAGTGAAATACCCCATAAATTCTTTCAAAATGGAAAGCTCTGGCTGACATGAAATACATACATTTCTTACTTTTCCTCTCTCACTTTTCAAAGAAATAACTATTTCCAGCCAGTATTTGAGCTGTAGCATAGTGAGTACCTGTACTGGTGTCACAGGTGAAAAGAAATTAAAGTCTCTTCCATGAAGAGCCATTGATTTTTGTTGACTCAGTTCAGGAAGGGTGGGGAAGTGTGTTGCACAGTGGACTATCCAATTGGCAAAAATGTTGTGATTTACCTTTTGCCCAAGTTTTGAGTATTGAAAGAGAAAGACCAGCTACAAAACCTTTTTGTTTTTCATTTTCACTTTCGTACTGTTGGCTTTTTAGCACACCATCAGCATAACTTCAATACTAGACAACTTAATAGCTGTTTCTGTTTCTCATCCTAATTGTCACTCACTCATCGATTGACCTAGCAAAGGGGATTTTGCCCACTAATCGGTTTAAGTTAGTAGTAGTACAAGCAGGATGATGCATATTGATGATGGATTGCAAAGCAGAGGAGGATTTTTTTTTCAATATTTATTATTTGGTATTTTTCTATATTTATTTTTGATACTTGTTTTTAAATGGGAAAATTAACTGTGGGAGCATCTAAGAAAAATGCAAATTCAAGTCAAGTCCACTGAACAATTTAGGTTAAACAGTAATAAAACCCCATTGAAAATGTTAAAATGTGTCACTACAGAATTTCTGAAATATTGTAGACTGATTTTTCAGATCAGATTCTTAAGGCATGGAAGTATGAGTTTAAAAAAACAGCTGTTTTTCCAAGACAGCCATAAGGATGTAATGATATTCAGAAACTAATTTACAAACAAAAGCATATTTCTTTTGATTCATTTTTCTGAGGAAAGGTTTTCTATGAATACTGGGAAGGTGTTGGATAGAGTCCCAGAGGCTTTATGACAAAAATACTAATCAATATTGAGTTCAAAAAAAGCTCTTTTAAACAAATAATGATTTACCTTTACTATCTCCTCAAAAATATATTGCAAGAAAAAAGTAAACTAAGTTTGAGAACTCTTACTTCCACCTGTGCTACACAAATTGTTCCTCATGTGCTAACAAAGCAGCAAATAGACTTACTGGAAATAAAACACTGGCCAGAAAATCAACATGGTTAAATTATGTTGGACACGTCTCAGGGTACAACTAGGTCTCTAGCACATTTGTTTGGTAAATGGGTCAGCCGTTTTGCAGCCAGAACACATCAAGACAAAATGGCATGTAAGGGAGGAAAAATACTACATAGTCATTCTTCTAAGAAAACATGTTGTTTCCAACTTAATGAAAAGCAGGAATAAGATATTTCTAAATAATGAATGGTGAAACCAGAGAAGAAAAGGAAGCAAATATATGAAAGGATTAATTATTCAAAGCTAAATCATGACCATGTAATTAGTAAAGCAAGCACAAATTTCTTGAGGTTCAAGTATCTACATCTTCTAAGTAGTACCAGTGTTTGCAACCATAAATACAACTAAGTAGAACTTACAAATGCAATGTGCAGATATTTGGTAATCATTAAGGCAATGTTGAAAATTTATTCTTTCATGAATATAAGTATATACAGAGATAATTTTGTGCAACGCAAGCACACGATTGAAAATTTGGGGTTTCTGTTCCTCACTCATTTTTAGGGATAATGGTCCTTTTGGTTTGTCTGCCCAATTAGCCAACTATCTTGAACATTGAAACTCTATTTATACATTGATATTATTTCATTACAACCATTCTCATGGTTTAATTCTAAAAGCTCAGGCTTTTTATCTCAACATCAACTAAGCTATTACTGCCAGAGTTGACTGTTGTCATCTTTTCTGCCTCTTGAAGTTCTTGCCCAGAAACACAAGACAAATTTTTTTGTTTTCTGTAACCAAATATTCTTCTGACAGAATTTCAAGCCTATATGTACTGTTATAAGTGACAAAAGGGAAAGTGGTGTTCTTTAGTCTGTTAAAGGCTGAGGGATACCTGAATTGTGTTATGTGATTCACCTAATTGCATCACGGATGGCACGTGCCCATCTGCACTCTTCAGTGTACGTCTGCGGTTAAAGCTGGGCCAGTTATCTTACAAAGTTCGTACCAGCCATCTACTCATTCTATATTGTCATATCTAAGAGAATCTTGCTGCCTCTGACATTGTACCTCCAGGACCCTGTGGACCCATGTGTCATGATCTGCAAAGAAGCTGCTGCTCAATGTATGAGCAGCAGTGGCAAGGAGGTTCACTGGTAGTTTCCTGAGTCAATGTTAACACCATCAATGAAGAAACAATAAAAAACACAAAAGCAGGTAGACTTGTTACCCAGTTTTAATTTACTTTATTTTCACTCTTTAAGAAACAGAACTAACCACGTAAAAGGTGGAATCATGTCCTCTCTGTATTAGTATGGACAATGGAAGCACATTCTGCACATGACTCTGGAGGGTAATACCAGATTTGGAAGGACAAACTTATAGCATCAGTCATCTTCTGAAAAATACTTTTGGCAGCCTGGCAGCTAACTCACTGGTCATCAGTACAGCTACTGGAAAGCTGGCTCTCCCATGAACAGTGCTTTAGCTTCACAGAAGTGTCACATCAGTTGGATTTTTAGCATCATGAATACTCATATCTCCTTCTGGCAATATCTTCGAACATGATAGGAACATTCTGTTTGACCTAATGTGACCACATAAAAAGAGGATATACAGGTCAGGAACTCTCCATGTTTCAGGGCATAATTTGATGTAATTTTGTAATAATCTGGTTTATATGGAATGCTTTTGTCTGTGTTTTAAGTACCTATTAAGCAAAGTTGAAGTATTGATCCTGCTGTACAAAGGTGAAATCACTTGCCTGAAATCACAAAGCTGATCCCAGTAACAAAAGATCTAGCAGTGAGTCCCAGTCCCACCATTCTTTTCATCATTTGGTCAAACATGTAATGAAGTCAAAAGCCTCATTCAACATTGTCTCATCACGCATGATGCTGTACAGGCACAAAATCCAGCTTTCTCTAGAGAAGCCACAGCCTGGAGACCAGGTGTAGGTCATGAGTGGAAAGGTATGATTGCTGTTAATACAGATAGCACATACTGAAACAATTTGCCTGGGACAAAGCCCGTAGCAGAAAAGGGGGCCTGTCACCAGTCTTCTAGCATTATTGAATAAGGCAGATTCCAGCAAACTAAGTTCCCCAATAAGAAAGCATTGACCAAAGTCATTGAAATGGACTCCTTGTGTTGAAGGGTAGGGAACATTTGTACTTTCATTGTCTGTGACAAATACCACAGGCTTCTTTGCAGATATGCCACTGTCCAGCAATTTCATACTTTTCTCTTCCTCAGTTTTGTCATCCACAGAATAGGGAAAATTGTGTTGAGTCTCTTTGCAAAGCACATTGAGATCTGTGGCAGAGAAGTGCTACATAACCACAAAATAGTGTTTATTGTTAGGCTATAGTTTTTGCACATAATTCAAATGGCTACTGTGGCTTTTCCTTGTACTACTTCAGTGAAATTCTGCCAGCCCCCATTGTGAAGCCGTGTGTGTTTCCTTGTGCTCGTGTTACTGGATGTAGCATCTCAATGCCTTGTTCCACTTTCCTGCCTCCCCTGAGGCCTGTCTGGAGCAGAGATCAAGTGGGAAGTGGGAAACAGGTTCTGAAAATGGGAGGAGTAAGAGAGGTGTGCAAATTCTGGGAATCCACCTCAAACCCTACCCCACCTCTTCCCACCACCTCCCAGTGCCCGCCCCTAGCTTCAGCCTGCCGCCTTAAACTGCTGCCACCCTGTGCTGGGTTGAACATTTTCAGCTGCTGACTGCACAACTGCACAGAGCAGCTGTCAGCACCTGGTGGAACAGACATGATGGGGCTGAGGTTACACAGCTGGACTCCCCTGGGGTGTCTCCTCTCCCTGCTCTTCTGTACCAGCATGGCGGTAAGTGAAGAGAGAGTGTTAGAAAACATGTTAGCACAGAAAGTGCTGTCAGAAAAAAACCACTGAAAATGGTCTTCTTTCTTCTCTTCAGTATGTTGCTACCAGAGACAACTGCTGCATATTGGATGATCGATTTGTAAGTACCTGAAAAATTTTCTTTTATCTTAAGAGTGTAATTAAAGCTTTCCTATGCTGATTATTAACTACCATTATCACTTGAACCTCATTGTTATTTTCAATACTTATTAAGTGTGCTGTGCTTAAACCTGTTATTTATTAATAGCAATATACGCTTGGTAAAAATGTATGGGAGGCTGCGCTGTGGATGAAAGCACATATCCAGAAGATGCTACAAAAGTAATAGCATGCACTGTTTTCTTGCTATGTATGCACATAGCATGAAAGTAAACTGCCTCTGTAAATACAAATACAGCAGAGTGGCAAATTCCTGTCTGTTTTTATCCACTCGCATTTGTGTCAGCAGTGCCTGAAAGTTCCTCTGCCCAGATATTCTGCTCTCCTTTCTTTGGTCTCAAAACATTGCCAACTATTATTCTTTCTTCTTTAGGGTAGCTTCTGCCCAACAACCTGTGGCATTGCAGATTTCTTTAATAAATACCATGTCACTGTGGATAATGAACTGCAGGAAATGGAGAGAATTTTGCAGCAAATTTCTAACTCCACAGTGACAGCAGAACATCTGATTCAGCACATCCAAGGCCTCTATCCTTCAGAGAAGCAGACATTACCAAGTGAGAATATAGAAATAACTACACAACTGAAAAATATAATTTATGTTGTTTTCATTTTTAAATTGCATAATTGCAATTATTTTATACCTTTGTCTGTTTTACAGATTCAATTGATGCTCTTACTCAAAAGTCCAGGAAAATAATTGAAGAAATTATCAGATATGAAAACACTATATTGTCTCATGAAAATACTATACAGTAGGTATCTTCCACTTTTTATGTTATTGACAATACAAATTGTTTTATTTCTGTTCTTTTATCAAGTGCCACCACGGCTCTCTCAGAAACGTTTTGTGTGCTGACATGGACAGTTTTGATCACACTGTCATTAGTAGCTGCCTAGCAAGGCACAGGACGATCAAGAGGATCTGATACTGAATTCTCTGCTCATCTGCATGAGCTGTTAACTGTGTGAGAAGTGCAAGATAAGAATGCCATGAAGCCTGGCAATATTTCTGTTTCTTTTGCTGTAGCAGCTACCCTTACATTTTTTTTTCATGGTCTTTGGAGGTCATGAGTTTGTGCTGTAATGCAGAGTATGTGGAATATTTATACAATCATTCATTCTGACCAATTTTGCTGCATATATCAATGAAAATCAGCTCAGTTACATTGTTATAAATCATAAGTAACTTTGAACTCATTAGTAGTCTGTTCTACATTGACATTGAAAATAAAATTGAAAAAAAATTGAAAACATCATTAATGTTTCTAAATCTTAAGGATATGTTTTTTGACCTGAATGTAAAAAATCTCCACTTCTATAACATTATGTCAAAGATTGTTTAGGCATTCTGACACTTACAGAACTCATGTTTTACGAATACATCCATAATTAAAGAGGAATATTTTATCATTTACTTTAGGAGAGCAAAGTAAAACTCTCCATAGAGTTATATTCATACATTAATAACTAGTTAGAGTTTTACTGATTAGAGTCAAGTTTTGCATGTGGTTTTGAGTAAGGTTAAGCATGTGTTTTCCAATTTTGGCTAGTTTCCTTAACTTTAAATATCAGTGCTAATAGAGGCACCCTGTTTTACAGGGGTGCACGTAACAGCATTCTGAGATATATGAGGCGTGTGTACAGGGGAATATGTATTACATATTCAGAAACAGGGGAGTCAACAGCCCATTTTTATGTCTTTTTGTCCAGACAATTGACAGATATACATATATTGAACAGCAACAGGATCACACAGCTGAAAGAGAAGATTACCCAGCTTGAGTTACAGTGTCAGGAACCATGCCGAGACAGGGCTGAAATACAGGAGACAAGTGGAAGAGGTATGCAAAATGCTTCATATATGGTGGAGAGTTAATTCAGTTACAAATGCCACCGATTGATGTCACAGCAATGAGTTATTTGTAATCTTATGGGCCATAGATTTCTGCAAAGATATATAAAATGTCAAGTTATAAAACTGGTGCTTGGATAAATGTCAGTGGCAAGTAGACGCTCTGCAAACAAGGCATTCAGATGGGACACAGTTCTTCCGTGGCCTTTTTAGCCAAAATACCATTGTCCCAAAATGTACGCTAAACGTAAGTAAACTTTCGATGGACAAACAGAAGATAACTCATTATCACATTTCTACTGCGTAACACAGAAAAAAAAAAAAGAAATTATTCCATTAGTTCCAAAAGTGTCCTTTTTTCTTGCTATAAAAATTAATGCAATGACTATGTTTTACATTTAAGTTGCTGAAACTCTATGTGAGACTAAATTCATATTCACCTTACACAAGTCCTGGGATGCTCAGTAAGACTTTTTATGGCAGTGACATTAAAGTATGTGGACTAAATAGCTAACTTCGCAACAATGGCATTTAGATTAATTGTATTTCTTGTGCTAAGAAAGTTAGAATATAAAATATATGTGAGGACAGAATTGTAGCTAGATTAATCATGATCCTTTGAATATCTTTACTTCAGATTGTCAAGACATTGCAAATAAAGGTGCCAGGAAAAGTGGTCTTTACTTTATCAAGCCTCAGAAAGCCAAGCAGTCATTCCTAGTCTACTGTGAGATTGACTCATATGGCAATGGCTGGACAGTATTACAAAGGGTATGTCTCATGTATTATTACTATCAGCAAACTTATTGCATCGGCACAGATTTATTTACCTACATAAGATACATATATTTTTGACTGAGGTTTTTATTTCTGGTTTTGGTGGTTTTTTTCCCCCCAGAGACTGGATGGGAGTGAGGACTTCACTAAAAATTGGGTTCAGTACAAGGAAGGATTTGGACACCTGTCTCCAGATGACACCACTGAGTTCTGGCTGGGCAATGAGAAGATACATTTAATAACTACACAGTCCACTCTGCCTTACACCTTACGAATAGAACTGGAGGACTGGAGTGGCAAAAAAAGGTATTTGCTCACGATGTTTTTGAAAATGACAGCTTAAAACCTACTGCTCCCACTGCTGCATCAGTTTGTACAGCTTTGAAGAAATTACGAGCCCTTAGACCTGCTAACATGCGTAGGACACTGCTTTGGCTCCTGAACTTAGAGCTGTGACAGCAATCACTGTGGGACTTGTTGCCAGGCACACGTGCATGTCTGAAGGCCACATGCTGTCAGCACTCATTTATTAGGCAGAAGGAATATGTTTCTTCTCTTCAAGCTTCTTCGAGTCTTATGTGTCTTATGGGCTACATGATAGTTATAAGTCCCTTACAAATGAACTGTTCTGTTCTATTCTTTTATTTTCTATTCTATGTATTCCTTTCTCCTGGAGGACTTACTGTCCTTGCTATTTCTGGAGACATCCGATCCTTCCACCAAGATATTTCTTGTGACCTAAGTAAACCTCAGCATTATGAACCTGGGAGATGTAGATATATTTGTGTGTGTGTGAGTGTTTTTATAATGTAGATATTTCATATATCAGTGAAGACTAATAGTCAGAAAACATGTCTGGTACTGGAGCACAAAAGTTGGTTGGATGTATGTCATTGAACTGAGACCCACAATCACATAAAACCAATTCATTTTAAAAAGCTAGGATGTACTAAATGCCTTTTCTGCAGTTCTAACACCTATGCATTTTCCATTTGTGCATGACTCAGAATGCAGCATGCTCATAGTCACCATTCTCCTTCGTTTACAGCACTGCTGACTATGCTGTATTCAAAGTGGGAAGTGAAGAAGATAAATATCGACTGACTTATGCCTACTTTCTTGGTGGTGAAGCTGGGGATGCCTTTGATGGTTATGATTTTGGAGATGATCCAAGTGATAAATCCTTTACCTATCATAATGGCATGCAGTTCAGTACCTATGACAATGACAATGATAAATATGATGGCAACTGTGCTGAGCAAGATGGATCTGGATGGTGGATGAATAGATGTCATGCTGGCCACCTCAATGGCAAATATTATACAGGTGAAGTGTCTTCTAAATGCTTATAATCCAGGACACTGCATTTTAGTGGCAAAGAGAAATCCAAAGCTGGCAATAACTATTAACACCAGCAGTAGGAACTCTCCATCCCAAAGTGGTAGAATCAATCCTGACAGAAGCAAACTAGGAGGACAAAGGCAGTGAACGGGGCCTGTTAGCATGCCCAGGGGTGCCATGGAAGTGTTAGTACCAGAAACATGTATGGGCACATTAACTATTTTAGAAAGCAACTAACTGTTTTACTCCAACTGATATTTTTTAGGTGGTGTGTACACAGCACAAGATGCTGGTCCATCTGGATTTGACAATGGCATTATCTGGGCAACCTGGCGTGACCGGTGGTACTCCATGAAGAAATCTGCAATGAAAATCATCCCATTCAACAGACTGTCAGTAGATGGACAGCAGCACAATCTAGGCACCAAACAGGTTCGACCACAGGGCCGAGGAGATATTTAAAATAATAACAGAACATAGTGATCATTTCAAACACTGAGCATGGACAGCTGAAGTGTTAAGCCCACTTACAGAAGTTGGCTTTGGTTACCATTTTGTCACAGAAATACTTGTACTTCAATTTTAATATACTTTTTACATTACTGTTTCTTTTAACAGATAAATAAATGGATAGTCTCATGATTAGAAATAATCCCTTGCCCTTATGTGTTTTAAATGTTAACATTTTTAATTTCAAACTAGTATAACAAGGTATGAACACTATCAACATGTCATCATAGCCTTATGTATGTCTTTCTTTAGAAGAACATTAAAATACTCTTTTTTTCCGTTGTAGGTTGGAGACGCGTAAAGGACAATTTCACAAAGGCCAATCTGAACAGGGAAAGCACATCTTTTCTCTTCTAGACACTGAACTTACCTAACATTACAGTTTTGACTATAAAAAACCATTGACTGTAAGACGCCCAAACCTCTTCCCTGAGTGGTGCTTACCTCTGTGGATGGTTATTTTTTTCTGTACACATTCTCAATAAATTTTTGATTATTACAAAAAGAGTCTGAACTTGTTATCTGTGCTCTGCAGTTGGCCAAACAAAACTAAGAAAACTTTTGATGGTTGGAATGTTACTCTGATCAAGCCTATTTGATTCAGTCATTTCTGAATTGCACACCAGTGGTTTTTGCTCTTTGTTTAGAGACACGAGTTGGAGCTATTTCTCCATAAAATGTGGCTTGTTTCCCAAAGTTTTCAAGTTTTCTAATAAAATTGTTTTGTGACATAGATCAAAGTACATAGCAACTTGAAAGTGGCCTATTTTACTGCTGAAGACTGCTTAACTGAATTTACCACAAAGTAGTGTTCAATCAGGATGTGTTAGGAAGTATACTATCAATGACCAAGAGCAGTGTTTTACTCCGGAGCATACATACTAACAAGTCGCTTAAATTTTACTCAGAATAGGTTTCATTTGCTCTACGACACACAGTAGTGCACTGTACAGCCATTGTTCCTGAATACCTCCCTTTTTTCATGAATATTTAAAATTGATCTAGTGTATCTAGTGTCATCATCCAACTAAAAAATGTTAAATTTTACAGCATAAATTCATTGTATTTTACTTGCATTTTCTTTTTCTGGGTCTGGTAATAATTTCCCATGTGATCCACGTAGGCAAATTCACAGCACAGATCAAGACCTGCAAAGAGTTTGCGATGCTGTCTGAATGTACTTGCTCAAAATCTGATGAGTACATTTGAGTAGTGCATTAGCAAATCACTTTAGGCTTGTAGACAAATTTGTCAACAAAAAATACACTCAGAGGTAGAAACTATCTCAAGCTGATATATTAGGTGAAACAGGAAGTGTATCCCGGTCTTTATTTTTAGCTACTTGTGAAAGAACCGAAATTGCTCTGGTATTTCTCAATAGCACATTCAAGTGCTTTATTTTAAAGACAGGGAGACATTACACTAAATAAGACAGATGTTAAAGTCAGTTTATGCTACCTCAACAGTCTTCCAGTTTTGGTGCCCAGGTCTCTAGTGAGACTGCTGCTGAGCCTCTTCCCTGGATCTGAGTCTCCACAGCGTGATAAAGTGCTGGCTCCCTCTCATTTTTACTGACATTTTGGATTAATTGAAGTTTTACTCTTGGACCAAAATCTAAGAGGAATGTTTGTTTCTCACAAGTAGGTAAGAAGCCTACTTGTGTAGGGTCACCCTACATCATTAGTGTAGGGTCAGATGGGGCTAAAAACTGTTTGAGATGAGGGATGACCCCTCCACACCACTGAACTGGTGTATTTGCACAACTCTGTTGCACCCATGCAACCAGCCATGCTGCACAGCTCACCACCAGCCTTTATACCCAATTCCTCACCAAGTAAAGCAGTTTTCCTGAACATTTTGTGCTGTAAGGCCTTTCCCATGGCTCCTCCTAGCTGAAGCGGTATGTGTGGAGAGGCTGGAGAGAAGGATGCAAGGGAAGGGTTGGCAAACTCAGTCTGACCCTCATTCTGCAAACACACACTTGAGAGGCATTGGCCAAATCCCTTCCACTTCCTGTTTTCAATTTATCCCACCTATGACGTGGCTTTAAGGTTGATATTACTTATATATTTGCAACGTGTATTTTAAAAATATTCCTTTCCCCTCTGTCATTTTGACTTCTGTATCCACACTGCTGGGTCTGAACTGTGATTTGCCTCTCCTGGTTTAGCTTTTGGCTACAATGATTTATTTCATGATAATCTGCTGTAACTGCACACATTCCATTGGTGTGAGCTGGCATTTTATGGACTGCTCACCATAAATAAGATTAGCTTATTCTTCCAGTTGTTTTGTTGATTGGTGTCTTAAGTTTTCACAAATCATTTTAACCTCTGGAGAGGAGCATTTACTCCAATGGTCAGGAGAGTCAGAGTTAGTGAATCCAAAAAGCCTAATCTTTCAAACAAGTCCTATGTGAGAGTTCATCAGTGAGTCAGGTAGGATCCCAGCCCACAGTTATATTCTCTGGGCCCTGAAAAAAATCTGGCAAGAGTCATGCCTTTGGAAGCTCCTTTCTTCTGTGTCCAACCCTCTGTCTATCAGAAACAGGCCTGAAAAGACCTCCTATTTCCTCTAACTTTTAAAAAGAGAATAATACTCTCTGTATTATTTTTTGCAAGCAAAAACATTGCAATTGAACTTAATGCCCCTATTTTGTATACTTAGACCTTGTCTTTCTTTTCTCTAAATTAGTCTTTATTGTATATGACCCTCAGACCATAGCCTATAGTAAAAGTTGCCTGTATTTAGAAAAGTCTGTCCCTCTCAGTTTATAAAAATTTATTATAGGACTTGGTGGCCTTTTTTGCACACCTTGTGCTTGCAGTGACTCTTCCAAAGACCTCTGTAGCATAAAACAGAGGAATATCACTCCAAAGGAAAAAAAAGGGGGATAAGGAAGGGATAGAGGAAAAAAGAGTCAAATAAAGTACATAGACTGGAGGACTTTCTGGATTCCTCAGTCCTGGAATATTGCATGGGGAAAGTGTGGGACCAGGTGCTGGGACAGACTAGTAACAACTTCAAAAGAGTTAGGTAGCCTAAGGAGCATATGAAGAGAAAGTGAGGATGAGAGCTAAGTCTGAAGGAGAATGGAGGCTAAGACAAAGCATCCAGAGGAGGGACATGAATGAGCAGATAAGAGGAGCAGAAGGCACCACCTGGAAATTGGTGATGGGGACTGGTGGTAGGGCAGGAGACAAAGGCAGCGCTGGGCAAACAAGGTGGGACACGCATATAGGGCACACAAAGCTGAGCTAAATCCCAGACTCCCTGACTATTACTGTGGCATTCAGCCAAGAGCAAGGCAGATGAAGTGGTGAACTGCACTTCTGTCCTTTGATCATGAATTAAAGTTAAATCCAAAGTTTGCTAGCTCCTGGCCTCTAGCCTTTCAAACAAACACTGGGAGAAATGACTGGATGATTGCAACAAAAGGTACAGGCTGAAGGTCAGGCACAGATTCAGCCCTCAACTGGAAGGCTTGAGAAGCTCCTCCTTCACCCCAGCCTTCCCCAGCAGCCCCCTTCACAGCAAGCAGGAAACCCCTCTTAGCTTACCTAATGTTTATGATCAGTTATCAGCTTTTTCCTGTCCCTCTAGCCTTGGTGGCCGAGTTTTCCTTGGACTAGCGTTAAGTTTACTGTGTTTGAGTGTCACCAGAGAGCTGTGCCCTCCATCAGGGTCAGAAGAGGCCTGGAACATGCTACTTGCCATGTCCCCTATTACATTGGTGGCTGGTGCCCAGGTCACCACCTAGCAAATTGCCAGCATGGTTGAAAAGGCCAGAAATTCTTTTTCTTTACATGCTTTTACTACTCTTGATTTTTAAGGTCTATTAAATTACAAAAATAATGTTCATGTATTATTGATGATCACAAAATCAAGCTCCTACAAATTGGGAAAAGTTAGAACCAAAGTCACATGTCACATCACATCTGAATTATGAGGGATGCTTTAGTTGTTGCATAGGTTGTAATGCATAGAGTGGGCAAGACTGGGTGAGATGCAGTGGTCTCTTACTTACAGCTGATATCCTGCAGAATTAGGTGCTATTTCTGCCCTGATCACCCTGTTCCTGTGGGACCAGAGGAAAGACACTCAGATGCCTCAGAGCTATCTGCTGATAGCTCTGAGGAGGCTCAGAGGTGACCTCATCACTGTCTATAACTACCTGAAGGGAAGTTCTAGCCAGGTGGGGGTTGGTCTCTTCTCTCAGGCACTCAGCAATAGGACAAGGGGGCACGGGCTTAAGCTCCGCCAGGGGAAATTTAAGTTGGATATCAGGAGAAAATTCTTTACAGAGAGAGTAATCAGGCATTGGAATGGGCTGCCCAGAGAGGTGGTGGATTCACCATCCCTGGAGATTTTTAAACGCAGATTGGACGTGGCACTGAGTGCCATGATCTAGTAAATGGACTGGATTTGGACCAAGGGTTGGACTCGATGATCTCGGAGGTCTTTTTCAACCCAATTGATTCTATGATTCTATGATTCTATGATTGTTCCCCCTGACCCACAGTGCAAGCACAGAGATGCAGCTGCCATCAATGGGATCTGTATGGTGTGCTTTGAAGACTCAGACTATCGAAATGGATCCCAAAAATTAATAACTACTTTTTGACTTAACCTCCTCACTTGGTTTCTGCAACTGTGAAAAAGGGAAAGTTGTGGCCAGGGAATCAATGTTTGTAAAGCACCACAGGAAAATTTTTGAAGATTTAAGCAATCTGCAGAGCATCCTCATTCAATGAAAAGACTGTACAGCTCTGGGCAGCTGCTTGCCTGTGGAGCACCGTCCATGCTCAGTGTGAAGAGAAAGGGGTTCAGTGGAAGAAACATCATACGTGATCCTGCAATAAAGCACAGTCCATGAATGTATGCACAAGGAGAACCCATGGAGGTTGCAACTGCAATTCTTGTGTTCCTAAGCAGGAAGGTTCCAAGGTTGTGAACTTTAACCAGACTTTTGTATCTACCATAGAGGCTAAAATAAAGCTTTTCTGAGCTTGAGTGGGAGATTTGCAATGGACCTCAGTGTATTTTTGATGAGGCCCATTTTACTCTGTTCTGTAAAATAATTAATCCTAATCCTGTAAGACTTCCTCCTATTGCGTTCCTTCCCCCCTATTGCGTTCCTTCCCCCCTTTGAGCATTTAATTGTCCTCTGAGTTTTTTATAGTTCTTTCACAGAACTGCTGCAACAGAGAGAACTAAACTGTATAGGACTTGATGGGGAAGCATCATCAATCTTGCCCTTGATGAAGTTAGCAGCTGAGAATTTTGATGTGTTAGAATGTTGATTATCTGCTTTGAGTTCAGGAGCTACCTTATATGCATTTATCAACCAACAATATGGCCATGGCTGGATGACCTTCAAACTGAGCAAAGGTAATATGGGACCTGTTTGGACATTTTTTGTTGAAGTTAGTTTGGCTTTCTTGTTGCTGAATTCAGAAGAGTTTTCGTTGCATGAGATTCAACAGAAGACTCTACAAAACTTGTTGCTGGAAATTGAAATAAACAAACCATCTTGTTTCAGAATACACACAGATAAGATTAAGCCTTAAATATAAGAGAAACCCTTTGTCATGCAAAACTACATCCTGGTGGTGTAGGTGTTGATCAATGTAGTACCATCTTACTGAGCTCTTCTGCTCAGGATATGGCTTGTTTTCAGTGATATTGGTGTAAGTTAGGTTTAAGAGGGTTTTCCTAGACAAGAACAACATGAAGTGCAAGGCCAGAAATGGGAGGAAACAAAGGGTCCACTTCAACTGCAGTGAGTTTCAGGTGGAGAGGACTCAAGCCTCCTGAAGGCAGAAAACAAGAGGAAAAGCAGAGGAAAGGAGGAAAAGACAAAACCTGTGAGGCTGATGGAATGGATCCAAAGCTAAAATCAGCTATTTTGAATTTAGTATGTTTTACAATGTCAGAGTTAAGCTTAAATGTGTTCCTGTAAAGCAGAATGTGATAAGATGTTGTACCCTGTTGATGATGGACAGTTCTGTGTCATGCAGTTTTAAAAAGCCAAGAGAGTTTTGTTTTTTTCAACGGAATACAAACACATTTACTCTAGCAAAGGGTTTTTTGCTCATTCCTGCTCACTGCAGTGCAACTTTTGAGATGGGCAGCATCTCTCAAGTGTCTGACAGCCATGTATGACCCTCCCCAGTAATAGTAAGGCTTGTTATAGAGAAGGCTTGTTATATGGAAGCAAGACATTATCAAAAGTTGCCACACAGACTATATCCATTTTATAACCTATTAGGGAGACATGACTCCTTAGGAAGATTTAATTATGCTTAAGATCTGTTCTGAGACATTTTCAAGTACCACTCTACTGTGCTCTTCATAAATATATATTTTAAACAAATCCTACTTGATAAAAATTATAATACACTATTGGTGTAAGAAACAGCACAATGTTAAACCCATCATGTATTCCACAAATACCACCAAGACCATAAACTGATGTAAGTTGGTCTCTGCACCTCAGGAATTAATTTGGGTTGATGACTACATGGTCACAGATAAACTGTATTAACCTTTCTTAAGAGTAGTACTTGCTCTGGAACATCCAGTGGATTTCACAGCAGTGGAACATAGTCACACAGAAAGGGCAAACCCATTACTTCCTTTTTCAGATGTCACCTCTTTGATTATTCAGCTAAATGCCCATCACACAGAGTGTGTGTCTTCCAGAAAATGAGCATTGCTGGATCCCACTAGGTCCTGCATACATCTTAGTTGAACATCCAGTGACGAGAAACAACTGTAGACAGATTTTTTTCCTGGAACTCATGGTGTTGCCAGCATGTTGGTGTTGTACAAACTTATCTGGAGCAAATAACATCAGAAACTTGTGCAAGAGGCCTTAAGTAATCACTGAAGGGGGAGGGAGGTAGTTGGTGTGTTTTTTCTACAAACAGAGGGGAGCATAATGATTAATCCCAGCTTCACATTCAGGTTTAAATTGCACTAAAAGACTGGTGAAGAGCATCCTTTCAGTCAGAGTTCTTGCTCTTCTCCTGAAGATGATACCTTTGAGGATCCTCTGTGTTTTGCTGGGCCTCAGCATAGCTTGGGTATGAGTTTACTTACTTGACTCTTTTTATATCTTTCTGTTTTGAATAGTAAACATTTATTTAATGTTCACTCATAAATTTAGATAAATTTTGGCTGTCATTTAGCTTGTAAAATTCAATGCACACATATATGCACAAGCTTACTGTTACCACCTCACTGATGGACTTTTATTAGTAGTTTTTGACTATCCAGCTCTCTATGGTTTTGTTTAATTTGGTTTTGCTGAGTCTGCCTGGCTTCAAGAGGAGCAAAACATATACATGAACATGAATTCATAGATTCATGGGTGATGCTGTAAGTCTTAGACATAACTTATTGGATGCTAGTGACTCCAACCATTCAAGAATTTTCATGTCCTCTGGACAGTATTTCAGCAGGATTTTTCACCTACAAATGACACACAGTACCTTTATTATGAAATACACATTTAAAAACAAGGATTCTTGTGGTAGCAATGTCAGCTGAAACTGGAGCTAAATAAGATTCAAATTTTAGATAAGGAAAGACATAAAATTGTTTTTCAACCATGCTAACATAACCTTGCTTTTTTCTCATTGAGGACTCAGTCTATAATCTTATATTAGATTCTTTACATTTCTCTTTGTTACTATTTATTTTTTGAAGGAAGTGCATGTTTTAACAAATAACAGAAATTATAGGAAGAGGAAGCAGCTGGGACAAAACAGAAGCAGCCATGTTGGAGCTGTCAGTGCCCAAAGGGCATTTGTGGTTTTATGTGTTACTTTTAGGAGGCACTTGGGTTGGATCAAGTAATTAATTAATAAAACTAGTGTGAATGTGCTGATTTTAATAAAGACATTCCAGTTCCCCAGGGTGGTTTTGACCCTAGAGGTTAGGATTAGGATTTCCTTCTCAGCCTCAGAATTAATCATTAATAATCATCATAATAATTAATATTTAATATTGTAAAGCTTTAATTATGATGTTTGAAAAGTAAAAAAGGCATGCAGAGGAATCCAGTCAGACCTAATTACATTTCAAGCCCTAAAACAGGGCTTTTTTTAATGAACAAGAATAATTTTACTGTCTTTTACTGATAACACTGTAGGAATCCTTATCATGTTTTGGCTTAGAATTAGTTTGTATATATAACTTTTTCTTCTCAGACTTGAAGAAAACCTCAGTATATTTATTTCTCTTCTTTCCACAAGTACAGTGAAATCCATTCACGACTGACATTATTATTTTAATTATTAGTTTCTTGCTCTTTTGCCAGGCAAAAGAGTGTTATAAGCTTGCAGTTAGTAACTGTGATTAAAATCAGGAACACTAATGGGAAACCTCTTCATATATATCTTTAAGCCAGTTTTGTATAGACTGAAGGTGGTAAAGTGACAATAAGAATTTTAAAGTATTGCAGAAAATAGAAATAGAACATACAAATTTTAAAATATTTGCTTTAACTTACCCAGTTTCAATCTAATTTCAAGTTAATTTTATATTTACACACAGAACGAAATATTTATGTGGAATGATATTAGCATAATATATCCTGAGCATCACTAGCTCTCTACATAGCTGCATTAATTTTAGGAGATATAAGCTTTATTCGGAGAAAACAAACAAAATCATAGCTTACAATAAATGTTGAGAATAAAATCCTTGCACTGTTTGGTGTGATGCTTACTAGATGGCTGTGGTTGCCACGCATCAGCTGTGCCACTAAGTGTTGGAGGACCATCAGCATCATTACGTTTGTGTTCTCTTGACAGCTGTTTAGTTAATCTCAGTTTTGCTTTTCCCCTTTTTTCTCCTGGCAGGCACAAGATGGAGAGAGTACCTTTGAAGAGTTGGGTGCAGGAGTGCGTGGTCCCAGGATTGTGGAGCACATGTCCCAGTCCACCTGCCAGTATGAGAAGAACTGGCCCATCTGTGCTGATGATGACTGGGTGAGCTCTTCGCTCTGGGGTGAAAATGGGGCCTGTCCATAGGGCACTCACAGACCTCAGGAGATCACTGCAATAGGTGCCACACAGCCTTGGGTATTACGTCTGAGGAAGGATAGGTAACACTTCAGTTTGGGGCAGCCTGGAGAGATCTCCTGTGGGAAAGAAAGAAAGAAAGAAGAAAACTGGGAGAAAGAGGGAGAAGCTTGCAGTGGTGCAGAATGAGAAGAGAAAGTAAGTCTGGAAAAGAAAGATTAAATTAAAGAAGTCTAATCCTAGAAAAACAGAAGAAGCATTTCTTTGCAGAATTCTGATATTGCCATTTCTGGACTTGGTAAGAGAAGAGCACTGGAAAGAAAGATGTGAGACAAAGAAAAGAAATAGCGGGAAATCACATACTCTTCACTAGTTACTTTTTAGGAAGTCAGATTACAAGATGCTCAGTAAAAGTTTCATAGTGATTGACTGGAGGAGTATGAGGGGAGACTTTGCAGTCTACAAGTTCCTCGTGAGGGGAAGAGGAGGGGCAGGCACTGATCTCTTCTCTGCGGTGACCAGTGACAGGACCTGAGGGAATGGCCTGTCAAGGCAGTTTAGGTTGGATATTAGAAAAAAGGTTCTTCATCCAGAGTGTGGTTCGGTACTGGAACAGGCTCCTCAGGGAAGTGGTCACAGCACCAAGCCTGATAGAGTTCAAGAAGTGTTTGGATGATGCTCTCAGGCACATGGTGTGATTCTTGGGGATGGTCCTGTGCAGGGCCACGAGTTGGACTCAATGATCCTTGTGGGTCCCTTCCAACTTAGCATATTCTGTGATTCTGTGACTAGATGTCTTCATATATAAACTATTAATTTCTCTCTTTCTTGCCTTTTGCATCTCAGTCCATTTCTATGTTACATTTATTTGATGACATCTTGCCAAAGAGATTAACTCTGTAAGAACGTTCAGGTTTTCTGATGAAAACTTTGCTTAAAAAAGTTGGTCTCTAATATCCTTGCTCAAACTGGACAACAGACTTCTTACAGCAGCCCTTTAGAAAATATGTGTGTGTTTGTATATATATATTTATGAAATAAATATATATGTATATATAATCTCACCCATGAGGAACAGAGGAGAGAGAAAACTGCAAGTTTACTTGTTCCTCACCCCATGCTCTTGTTCCTCACCCCATGCTTATGGCAGGTTTTTGAGGATAAGCTTTACTGATCAGGTTTTTTTTTTATCATTACACAAAATGTTTACTTGTGAGGATTTTAACACAATTATTTCCCTCTTCCAATTTTAGGGTACCAAATGTCCATCAGGCTGCAGAATGCAAGGACTGATTGATGAAATGGACCAGGATTATAGTCGCAGAATAGACAAAATCAAAAGACTGCTTGCAGATAATCAAAACAACTATAAAAAATCCAATCAGATAATTGTGGAAACTGTAAATGTACTAAAACCAAACCTGGACAGTGCTAATCGTGAGTATCTCACACCCAGTTTTATTACCCATTGCCGAATTATTCTTTTTTGTGAATAAGCAATATGTAGTGAAAATATGTGCTGCACTGGACATAATTGTCAAGAACCAGAATAAACATAATAATAGACTCTTAACTGCTAGTTAGTAAAAGTAACACAATTTTTATCTGCTCAGTACTATGAGAAATATGTTCTAAATTATGTGTTTAATTACATATCCTAAAATACGATACACGTTTAGGAAAGAAAATCACGTGCATAGCTGACTGTGAGGCATTTCTGTTTCAGAGGTTGATGAGACTTATGGTCTCGTGTCAGGAGAGCTGAGACGGAGAATTGTGACATTAAAACAGAGAGTTGTCACTCAAGTAAACAGAATTAAAGCTCTGCAGAGCAGCATCCAGGAGCAAGTGGTGGAGATGAAACGCTTAGAGGTAGGTATCTGCTACACAGTTTCCGTTCTTTCCAGGGCTTAGCTACAAAAAGAGGATCTATCCCTTATACTGTTCATGGGGGAGCAGTGCTCTCCCTGGAAGAAAACATGGTGCAACTCTCACAGGATCTGACTGGCTGAGACAAATCCCCAAATGAGTTGCTTTCTGTGCATCTTGGTTTTCTATTTCTGCTCTGTAGGAACCAGTGTGAGCTCCATAGGACTCCTGGTCCCATCTGCTCCTTCTGCTCTCAGTTATCTGCTGATAACTGGTTCTGTATAAGGCATTTCTCTTCCTGTAAGGAGCTGCTGAGCAGTTAGGAGGTGGATGTGCTCTGTCCATCTCCATGCTACCACTGCTGCTCGCAGCCAAGGCTGGCATTAGAACCCATGTTCCTAGATTGCAGCCTGTTCTTCTGGGGATAATGCAAGGAAATGTCCTATTTTTGATCCCTGTATCAGAAATCCAGCGTTTGGATCATTTGAGAAAGCAATGGTAACCCCATAATGGCAGGCCTCACAGCAGGGCCATGACAGGCTCTGGGAGAAGTCCCCTCTCCTCTGACTGGGGCAGAAACCTATTTCTGCCCCAGTCCACAGAGAAAGCATTCCCAGCTCTGCAGCATTCTTTTCAAACCCAGGAAGACACCCCTATACCTCAAGAATAAAGGGAGCAGAGATTGGGAACGTGCTACAGTGGAACTCCATGGAACTCATGTGTGCTGTACTATTGCATGTGTTGTATTTACAATGGAAATAAACCTATGATGATTTCAAAACTGAACTTTGAAAAGTTCAGCTGTAGGTGGGAGGTACAAGGGCAGCTCCCATCTTTCTCCTGTTCAGTAAAGGATACCCTTACTTGAGGAAGTCAGGAAAGCTCCCTAACCAAATTATTTCTCTCTGGTTATGTAGGTGGACATTGATATTAAGATACGAGCTTGTAAAGGAACCTGTGCTAGAAGTTTTGACTACCAGGTGGACAAAGAAAGCTACGACAACATCCAGAAGCAGCTTGCCCAAGCCAACTCCATCAACTTGAACCCAGAGCTTCAAACAACCACCCTGAGCACACTGAAAATGAGGCCACTTAAGGACTCCAATGTTCCTGATCATTTTAAGCATAAGCCTCTGCCAGAAATGCAAGCTCTGAACATAATTAATGACATCAAACAGATGCAAGTGGTATTAGAAAGACCAGAAGCAGAGAGAAACCCTTCCCGAGGAGACAGCCCATATCACAAGTCAGAATCTAGGGGGGATGGACCTCCATATACTAGCAAATTAGTTATTCCTACTAAGAGAGAAACCCTTAGTCTGGAAGACAAAACCTCCTCCGCTGTTCGTAGATGCACCAAAACTACCACCAAAAAAATTGTCAGTGGCCCTGATGGCCCTAGAGAAGAAGTGGTTGAAAAAACAATTTCTTCTGATGGCTCAGACTGCTCCTATTTACATGGAGCAGGAAATGCTGGAGGGGAAGGGAGCACCTACCATTTTAGTGGCGCAGATGGCATGCACAAGCTAGAGATGTTACGCCCTGAGCTAGAGTCATTTTTTACCCCTGATTCTCCATCCACTGCTAGTAAGCACATTACTGGCACAAGCGGTACCAGTCATTCAGAGACTTATGGGGCAAAAGACAAATTTGCAGATTTAGGAGAGGTGGAGGAAGATGACTTTGCAGGACTTCTCCCATCTGGATTCCCATCTGGCAGTGCAAGTCACTCCAAGTCTGTAGTGACCAGCAGTTTCAACAAGGGAGGCTCTACTTTTGAGACCAAATCAGTAAAGACCCGTGGAATATCTGAGCAGCTAGGTGGGGTGGAACATGATCAGAGTGCAGAGGACACCCCAGACTTTCAGGCACGCAGCTTCAGATCACCAGCAGTGAAGCGAAGGACAGCCAACACTGGGAAAGGTAGTTATTGAGGTAGTGGAGCTGAACTCCATCCATAACCAAACTGACTTGTTTTAGATACTATAGTACAACAGTGTGATGATAAAATGTAAGCACTGTGTCTGTTTGTTGCCACCTCGAAACAAAAGGGAAACTATTTCATTAATACTCGGGTATTACATAGACAATTCACAATTTAAGAAGTATGTAAAGTTTTCTTTTCTGAATTCTTTTTAATGTTGCCTGTCACTATACCTAGTGTACTCCACAACATGTTTAACAATTTTCCTCTGAACTATTGGTATTTGGATTCCTCTGAACCTTTTATTAAATTTTGCTGATAACTTCTGTCAAACCAGATCAACTTTTTTTTTTAGACTGTGATGATATCCGCCAGAAACACACTTCTGGTGCCAAAAGTGGCATTTTCAAAATCAAGCCAGCGGGATCCAATAAGGTCTTGTCTGTTTATTGCGACCAAGAGACCACTTTGGGAGGATGGCTATTGATCCAACAGAGAATGGATGGATCAGTGAATTTTAACCGGACCTGGCAAGACTACAAGAGAGGTTTCGGCAGCGTGGATGGCAGAGGGCGAGGAGAGTTTTGGCTGGGCAATGAAAACATGCACTTGCTGACTCAAAATGATACTCTCCTTCGGGTAGAGTTAGAGGACTGGGATGGAAATGCTGTGTATGCAGAGTATATCCTACAGGTAGGGTCTGAAGCAGAAGGGTATGCCCTTACTGTGTCTTCCTATGAGGGGACCGCTGGGGATGCACTGATTGCTGGCTGGCTGGAAGAGGGCACTGAATACACATCACATGCCCAGATGAAGTTCAGCACTTTTGACCTGGACCAGGACCATTGGGAGGAGAATTGTGCGGAGATGTATGGGGGCGGATGGTGGTACAACAGCTGCCAGGCAGCCAACCTCAATGGCATTTACTACCTGGGAGGCCACTATGACCCCAGGTACAATGTTCCTTACGAGATCGAAAATGGCATAGTCTGGCTGCCATTTAAAGCCTCTGACTATTCCCTCAAAACTGTCAGAATGAAAATCAGGCCCATAGAAACCCTGTAGAAAGACAGGCTTTTAATGTGTGTTACAAGTACAAGTTGAAAATTTTATATATATATATATATATATATGCATGATGTACCTTTACTCTGTGAATTTGAAGGCAACTGGGTATATCTGTGGCTTAAAAAATAAACAATGATTAATTATTAACAGAAGAGTTCTTTGATCTTATTTTTAGCTAAAAAACCTTTTCAAGGACATACTGATTTAAAAACCCTTTTAATATGAACTTTTTCTATGTCTTTGACTGTGTCTTTCTCTATGTCTTTGGCATCTCACACCTTGACTTGAGATAAAAATATTTATAATTTGAATTATTTATTTTGTTTAGGAGTGCTAAAGAAGTAAAAGAATTTAAAAATATGTTCATAACAAGATCCCGCCTCCACTAACATGAACTGTGAAAGTCTGACCAAGTTCAACATTCACTATTTTAGGCCATCTCCTCTTATTTCTATTTCAAGGGGGGCACAACAGCAGTGGGAGTCAGTTCTCAGGCAGAACTGAGAGTGGTTTGGGTTCTCACTCTTCCCACAAACACCTAACATGGTGTTTGATAAACAATGCATGCTTTTTGGGACTGACTTTTAAGGATCTCTTAAGCTTTGATTTTATAAATATGTAGACCTTCCATCCCATTGGTGATTTGTAGATAGCTTACCATGCATACTGTAGCTTCAAAATAAGACAGATCCATGGTAACTCATCAAAATACAACTCCCAAAACAGGCTGTTATTTTCTAGCAACCACTAAAAGGTTATGACTCTAGCCAGCACAAGTAAGATGAGGAGCACCTGAATCTTTCTCAGTGCATGTGCCAAGCAAGGGTTTTTATATTGATAAGGGTTTTAAATCAGCTTGCTGACAGTGTGTGGTAAGGATCTTTTAGAAAAAAAGCTGGCTGCATTGAAAAGCAGTTATATTGGTTACACAATTATACAAGAACGTGTTGTATTTACCTTTATATCTTCTGATATAAAATTACACAAGTATTTACACTGTTTAATATTTCTGTGCTTCTATTGAGAAACAAGCATGAAGAAACTTCCTTGTCTCCGATCTCATTGGCATGTTGCGTACCATTTATCGCTATCATCAAATACTGGCAAAGCAGCTCACTTTTAGCCTTTTTTCAGTGCTTCTCAAACACAGCCACTGACTAACCTGTTTGGAAAGTTTGCTGAAGAGCAAAGACCTCTTTACAGTCATGTGTGAAGAACTGTCTTTGCTTTTGGAAAACAGGCTGGTCCTTTAGACGTTGTGTTTTTGTTCCTTAGCCTCAGTGGAAGCCTGCCTGTGGGGATGCAGAACATTTGTGCTCATGTAGTGAGATGCTGCCATTATGTCTCCTTCTTGTCCTCCTGGGCTTCACAGATTAAATAAACACTAGAGGTTTCAGATGGGACCCATCCACCCCTAGTGATCTGGGTCACTTCCTTTGTGGAGGAAAGCAGTCCCCTTTGAGAAATGTTGATCCTGTCTACCACAGCTGGGAAGTCTTATCTTTGTCTGTGCCAGGGTGACCAGACCACTAGTTCTATTGAAATACCCAACCTCCACCTACCCTGTGATTGGAGTCATTAATTACTCTAGTCCCATGAGAGTGATTGTGTGAAAGACATACTGTATTTTATTCTATAATAAAAGGATATGGGGTGGTGGGAGGGATATTAAGAGGCACAGTGTGTGAACCAGGTCCCAGAAAAGGGCATATTTTATCCAGCGTACAGGATATGAGCTGAGAGGTGACCTATTCATTTGTTCAATACTATCTTTTCACTTAATTCCTGCTCAGGTAGTTATTGTTACACAGGTAGTTATTGTTACTTATAAAAGAAAATAACTGTCCCTTATTTAGGGGAATATGTTTCCTTCTCCCCAGATTATGCATAAATAATTAGGAACCATGTGAAAAATATTTTAGTTTTAAGACTTTAATTTTTAGAAAACATTTTAAAATAATGCTTTCCCTCTTTAAAAGACCTTTGTAAAAGAGCGAAACAAGTTGGGTTTGGGGTTTTCAGTGTTATTCTGTATTAGTTAATTCTGTCTTGTGAACAAATGAAAAATGGAAAACACTTGTAAGTTATCTTTATCAGTCAGTTTTTGATTTACATTTGACATAGCTTTTCACTTTAGGTCACAGTATGCTTGTATAGACATATTTATTTTTCATGTGTAAAGACAAGCCTGAATATCATGCTCAAAAGATAACCACGTACAAATGCTAAAAAAAAAAAAACCCTGATTCTGCACACTTTGATAATGGTTATTGTGGAAAGTATGGCCGGATTTTCATGCTCATCTTCTTCATGGAATACCACGACCCTTTCCAGTTCATCCATACAACACCATCATCTGTACCATGTTTTGCCATATCCCAGCTGTAGGTCCCTCCCCAGTAGTATCTGCCATTGGGGTTGGCTGAGTGGCAGCGGTTGTACCACCATCCACCACCATCTTCTTTGGAGCACTGTTTTCTGGGGTCTGCATTTAACCTGATGAGGGGGAAAAATGTGTTGAGAGTAACAGATATCATATAAGCAAACAGATCAACAGAGTACATATACCTGCCCATATACTGAAATTTTCAAACCATAATAAACATTTAAACTCCTCTCTGAACTTTCTGTAAAAGCTTGACCATCTCAAATGTGTGTTCGACAGTGCACTTGGAAGGTGAAGCAGCTAAGAAAAAATAGTCAAATTCTAGCTGCATCTCCTTGGGAATGTCATTTTAGTTTATTGATTGATAACTACAATTACTTGCAGTTCATAATGATAATTACAATATCAATGAAATTTAAAGATAGAAAACAATGAGAAATGTATGTCTAATCTAAACAATTCCTTTATTCATGACTATGTAATCAGGTATTAAGCAGAGTTTAGAGATACGGTGCTCAATTATGTACTTTACAACCAAGCTCCTGTCTTCTGAGTAGGCAGAACTTTGTCTCTTAAATGGACAATTAATGTCTCTTAAATGTCTCTTTCTTCAGGAACCATTATACGTTACTGGAGAGAGCACCAATATTCCTACTTAGCAAGACAGTGTCCTCAGCACTGCTGCCATCAGTCTCTGACAATGATTTGCTGATTTGTCTACGGTGAGTAATTCATGGAATCAATAAAATTCAGCATGCTTGCTTCTTACTTGGCTGTGGAATGTCACTAACCTAATACACAGTTTTACCTGTCCTTGGCTGCACCAAGAGAATTGCACGGACATTTGGCTGCTGGCTTGCAGGGATAAAACATATTTTGAGATATTATGACAACTAACATAAAATTAGAGAAATATTCAATATTCAGCTCTATTTTAAGCTCTATTTTTATTTTAAATGTTTAGTGTGAGTACATACCATCCATCATTGTCTCTGTCATAAGTACTGAAGAACATGCCATTGTGAATTGTCATTGTCCTGTTTTCTCCATGCACTTGTGAAGCTCCTTCCATTAGCGCATTGCCTGCATTGCCTTTGTAGTTACTAACTGAAAGCTGATACTTGTTTCCTTCATTCTGTATGGTGAAACCTCCATAATGAGCTGATACCTTATCACCATTCCAGTCCTCCATTTCAATTAAAACTTCAGTGGGTCCTATTTTGGTAAGCTGGCTGATCTTGTCATTTCCGAGCCAATATTCACCTGAGAAGCAACAAGTGAGAGCTCTGTGAAATAGACTTCCCAATATACTTCAAGGCAACTTTATTAATAGGTCTGCTGAAGTGGATTAGTTAATTTCAAGAAAGTCAAAGAGCTTCAAAAAATAGGATAAAACAGTTTCAGTAAGAAGAGCTCTTTGAGTTTCATGCTGTGTGTTTTACCTGGTGTATCACAGTAGTTCTTCCCTCCACTCTTTGCAAGATTTCCAAATCCTTTTTTATATTGATCCCATCTTCTCCCAAAATTAACACTGCCATCCTGGCGGTTCTGAATCAAAGTCCAGCCTGCAGGAGCAACAGCATTTACATTAAATTGCCAGTACAAAAGGAGCATCAGCCATTAAGATACAGACCTTCTAACTTCATATCAGGACAAGAAGAGCGTATGGCTTCCTTGCAGCAGGTCATTCACTGCTTATGAGCTCAGCTTTGCCATTTTTGCTCACACTTAAGTAGTACCTTGCTTCATAAGGAAAGGTGAGAAAAAGTAGAACTCGAAGGAATGCCCTGGTCTTTTGTCTAGCGCAAAGTAGCGAGGTAAGAAATGAACCAGGCTCTCCTTGTCTGCCCACCTTGTCCATTCTGGCCATACTAAGATACCTACACTATCTATTTCCAGTTTCCTTATAGAAGTATCTTACTGTGCATCAGCAGATGACCAACAAGACTTTCCTGAATGAGTCAGATTTAATTCTCAAGTAATTACAAAAGGTATCACTTGTTTGTATGAAATGCAAATTACTAACTGTCTTTTGTATCATTCATATTAATTATTATTTTAACAACATAATTATTTCACACTAACCTCCATTATCTGTTTCCATGTCACAGTATACTCTGTATGGTGTGATGAAAGGATCTGGCTGGATGAGGTACATTTCAGATGTCTCGCCTCCCTTTCTGATTATATCCTCACATTCTGCAAGAACAAACCGGAGACTGTTACTGGAAGAGCTGTGCACTTCTCCAACCCTCTTCTTATCCTTTGGTTTGCTGATTATAAGGGAAAAATTTTAAATATATATATTTTTCTATTTTCATATTGATTTCTGTGATACGTCAAGTAAAAGAATCAGGGAAGAAAGAACAATGCACCCCCATTGTTCAGCTTTTCCAAATAGGAATTTCTAGGACTTCAAACAGAGTGATGGAAGACTATATACTTTACAATGAATTTTTGAAGTAGACAAGCTTGTGAAATAAGAATCAGCCTTTCTGGACTAAAAAAAATCAAAAGTACAACTATGAGAGTCACAAATGTATCACGTCCACCTTACAAAGACCCTGAATCACATATTTCTTTAAAATGCTACTGGCCACTTGTGAAGACTGATATGGGGTAAGAGGATTTTTGGTCTGACCAATATAGGCTTCCATAAAAGTTTTCTTTTTCATCTAGGATCATTTTCCATCTTTCCTGCTCTCCTAATCAATTGCACAGGCTTCACAAACCAATTGACTGATACCTCTATCAGTTTTCACAGTGATATAAATGGGAGAAAAGATATCATAATAGTCAAATGAGTACCTTTGCCTGAAACCACTGGAATATTACAGGAAACAACACATGGGGAACGGCAGTAGTCCACCTGGGTTGCAATGGCATTTTCCAGTTTTTGGATCTTTTTGTGTAAAGAATCCACAACTGCACGAAGGACCCTGAGGCTAGATGGGATGTTATTATCCAGATTATCCTTTATATAATTATAATGCAATTCCACTTCTGTGTTGTACTGAGAAAGTAAATCCTCATTGTCTAGGAAAGCAAAGAGACAAAAAGCAAATTAGTTCTCAACATATTTTCCAGTTAGGAAATGAAGAGCAATCTGTAAGTACAATTTGAGATGCCACTTCTTTCCTTAGTAGGGAGGAAGGATAGGTATTTCTTTTGCTTAATCTTCTACAGTGTGCAAAAACTATGCAGGTATTCTCAGGAAAGTGGTACATGTATACTGTTTTTCCTTTGCTAGCTAATAGATTTATCAGTGGTGCTATCTTCTGCCAAAGAGCTATAATTCACTTCTTTCTGGGCAACCACGGTGCCAAGCCAGAGGCTGGTCATAAATGGATTGGATGGACATAGGAAAGCAGGTAAGGGAGTACACATGACCCTTACATTTAGGGGCCTTATATGAATCTTGCTTTAGTATGAGATCCATTTCTTTGCCTCTCTCAAAGGTTTTTTTAAGATTTAAGAGGACTTGGTCATGGAAACCTGCTTTGCAGGTATTCCATCGTGGTTTTAAATTTTTTTTTAAGAAGTCCTACTAACAAGTAACTGTAGGAATTCCAATAAAACTCCAATACCATTTACACTAGTAATTAATAGAAATAGCATACCTTTTCTTTGTTTTTGCCTCTTTACCAGTTTATCTTCTAGAACAGTCACATATTCGAAGAAAGTTGAAGAGCTGTCAGACAGTTTGCTCACTTTATCTTTTAGATCACGAACAACTGGTTTCACATTCTTTTCCTGTTTTAGCAGTGTAGTTCGCAGCTCACATCCAGTGGGACACAGCACTCCCTTAAAAGAAGCAAAAAGGACTGTGAATAGAAGTCAAGATAAAAAAGTTCTAATCCCATCAGTGAACAACCACACCTTTGAATGCACTGACAAGTTTGTAATGTGAGACCAGATATTTAAGTGTCTAGATAAGGAATCGAGATATTCAACTTGCACAAAGAAGCTGCACTCTGAAGGTTGGGAAGGAGTCTGGAGTCCCTCAGGAGCACACTTTTTTGAAGGTTTTGAGAAAAGCCCTCTCTCTTCACACTTTTTTGGTCCCCTGTCTGTTTTTCCCTTTTCTGCACTGTTAAACGTTCACTGTGTTAAGCCACCTGAATTATGACTAAAGCCTGTCAGGAATTACCTGGTGCCTGTGCATGTTTATGTCTACCCCTTTCCTCTCTAACTGGCCTCAGAGAATCAACCACATTCTCTACACATTGTTGTATGTATATCTCATTAAATGACCATATGATCCATTAACAAATTTTCACCTCAAGAAGCTGAGCACCATTGCTTCTACAGTAGGTGCTGCACCATCAAGGACAGCAATGTTTTAAAAAGAGATGGGAAATTCTGACATCCTGTGAGAACCAAAATACTCAGGCAGCATGGGACTCTACCACCACCTTGTATTCATTAAGCTTTAGCAGACTTCATTTGTTGGCAACCTCCACACTCAAATTTGCTCTCAGACAGTAGGATGTCTCTGAGCACTGTCACAGCTTGCATTTTCCAGCAGGGAGCACAGGAGGGACCGTGGGATAGACTACTGCAAGGCAGCAAGGTGTGTACTAGTTCTCAGAATGCTTGTATGCTCTTCTGTAAGAGCTGGGGCAGTGACTGATGGTAGACTATAATTACATTTTGAAACTAATTTTAAGAAAGACAAGGGAAATTGATTTTTATTGGTCCCTAGGATTCCTTAAGATTATCTGAAATTGAAGCCAGCACTTCTGCAGAGGGGTTTCTGTCCTTAGTAGTTACCTATGCAAAGCCACATGGAAGGGACAGGCTAACCCACAGATACTTCCTTTCCTCATTTACGGTTCAACTCTCATCTTCCCATCTTCAGTGTAGGTGGACTCTGTGACTAATCCCATGGACTCTGTGACATTACTTTTCTGAATGCAGTCCTAGCAAACGCAAGCAAAATGGAGAAAAGCTGGACTGCTTTAAATGAACAACTGCCAGAGAAAACTCTGTGTTGGGTGTACTGGAAGAAAAGAACAGTATGTCACCAGCAGTCTCAACAGGCAGACACCTACCATCTCCTCCAGAGGATGCTTGCAGCCACCAGCATCAGGATAGATGATACGTTCTTTCTTTTCCCCCTTCTTCCCCGGTTTTGGGGGCCGGCGCCGGTATCCAGGCCCACTGATGGGAGGTGCCACAGGTCGGAGCGTGGGGGCCATTTCCCGCCTTTTGTCCACAGGTCGGTGGCCCCGAATGTCAGGGGTGTCATCCTGCAGAGCCAGGAAGAGAGAAAACTCTCTGAATCTGGGATTGCTATTTTAAAATGGGATGCACAGGGTGGAGGCATCTGTTCAGCACTCTTTAGTATTTTAAACAGCAAAGAAAGCCATGGAGTGGAATGAAAAAAGCCATAACAGAAATATTATAATGATATTATGTAAAAGTCATTGCTATGCCTGCCCTTGTAAGACTAGTCACACTCCCTCTACCTAAATACAGATAAACTAAAAAGTCTTCAAACCTAAGTAAAGCAATATTTCAATAGTCAATTTTAACCAAGGAATAAATTTTCTATAGTTCAGAGACACTGAGCACCATGAAACTTGAAGCAGTAGGATACAAAAAAAAAAAAAAAAAAGTAATTAGAAATCCTTGAGGCTAGGAAGCATATTCCGCAGCACATTATCAGTGTCACAGTTTTTTATTGGGCTACAGGAATATTTGTAAGGGTTCAGAAAATCAGGCCACAGTCAAATACATCATCAGGTCTCAGGCCACATGCCAGCTGTTAACTGATGAAATTAGGAAAATGATTCGATAATATCCCTCAGAGTAGGTTTTCACAGCTCCCTCTGATGCATACCTTCCCCATATCTGACAGAAATGGGAACATCTAAAAGGTTGAGCAGGGAAAACAGGCCTGGTCCCTAAGCACTCGTTCAAGCTAAACCATTTGAATTAAGAGTTGTTTGAACCACTGAATCAAAACCTATGGCCATTTCCAATCCCACTCAAATTTAGCTGCAAATGACAAACATTTGCAAGGATCCAGGATTAGAGGCTTCAAGTGGTTTCAAAATAGGCAGCATACAAAACACAGAATTGCTGAAAATGATTTAACACATTAGTGTTATCAGTAGTCAATATACAAACACAAATGCTGAGACTATATAACAGAAAATCTGACTGCCCTGACCACTTTAATTTTGCAGGGATTTTTGAACTATAAAAAAAATGTACCAAGACTCTAAATTGTGTTTCCCATTAAAATCTTTTACTGAAACAAAAATAAATATGTTAAGCCAAGTTAAATATGTTTAGACTTATTGCTCTTTTGTTTAGCAATTGTTACCACTCTGTTTCCAATGTAAAGCTATATAAACTGGCAGTTTATTTGGTTTTGCTTTTTTTCAATGTCTGCTGGATCACTGTCTTTGAGGCATGACATGATCAATTACACATCTGTACTTCTTTGTACCTAAGACTAATTGTTTGTAACATCATATGTCAACACTACTAAATTAATATCCTTAAATAAATTTGGATACTACAACTAATATGAAATAAATAATCTTACCATCAAACATCCTTCATCCTCTAGAGAAAAAGAAATAGGAAGAAAATATCTCCAAACTCAGAAAATAACTATTGTGCAGTTACATATATAAAGGTTATTTTTTGAACACTTCAAGCGGAACAGAACATGCGCTGATCATCTTTTCCCACAGCTTCTAACTTAGCTAACTCACATGAGCTGAGTAAGTCATGCATGCAATTAAATTAAATTAAATTAATTATTAATTATTAATCAATATCAGTATTACAACCTCGTCGTCATAGTCAATAGAGCCCTGGGATTTAACGGAGGAAACACAGAGCAGGAACAGCAGGAGCAGTCTCATGGTGCTGGCTTGCTTGAGCAGCTCAGGGACCTTCTCTCAGCAGCAGCTCTGACAGGGAGAGGTTCCCTCTGTTCCTATATATATTGGAGGCAACACTAATTTCCTGCTTTGTGGGGATAAGACCAACCCTTCTGAGCAATCACTGTTTCTCTGTTAATATTCAACCTTTCTCTTCCTGTGCCTGGATACATGCTGTTGAGCAATTTTTCTGGATGACCCTTATCTATATGTCCCGGAGACCTCTGTTGATGCTGGCATCAAATACATGTTCAAATTCTTAAAAGTACCTCCTGCTCAGATTACACAAGGTTACCATTTTCTCAAAAATCATGAGTCTTTTAAAATAGCTGAAAAAGTGGACCAAAAAAAAATCATCACATGTCACACTATGATGTTTCCTTTTCTTCTCTCATGTGAATGTTTCAGAGATACACTAAATTTCAAGTAAACTCACATCATACAGATTGCTACATTTTTCTAAATAGTTCTGATGGTGCCTATCTGAAGGTATGCAAATCTTTGGGTCTTTCTGCATGCAAGTAAAAAAAAAAGTATATTATATTCATTACATTAATAGTTTTTTAATGAAAACAATTATTTGATCTATTAAAGATCAGATGAATACTGTAAGCATAAACCAACATTATTCAGTTACTTTTGCCTTATAGTATTGTAAATGAACTAAAATAATTATATTTTACATATTAGTTTGTCGGTTTCCTTTTTTAATACAAAAACTATATATGTCAAATATTATTTAAATATTTTAAATAATCTTTTAAGAGAATACAGCATGAAGTTACTCAAAATCATAGTGGAACACTCAAACATCCTTTCCGATGTTTTATAAGAGGTTTCATATCACTGCTTATGTTAGCAGAGTTTTAACATTTCAGTGTTTTTATCCTGTGATTTTCTGGTGCATTATAAATTATTATAGTGTACTGAATTAAATAAAATGTGCCAACTGAGAGCCAGCACACTTCTTTGAAGTCATTCACATCAATAACTAAACACACAAAGGAACGCGAACTGTGGTCTGAACTTCCATTTCAAAGACTTACTTGATGGAGTGGAAGATTTTACGGAAAGCAAAAATAAGAACAGATAAAATTGATTGGTTTAAGCCCTTTTCCTGTATTTCTGCTGTTGTCAGAATTCTAGTAAATTGCAGAGGTTCAACCTGACTGGTTTAATCATTAAACAGTTTGGATCAAAATCAGCCATGGCTCAAGGAGCAATAACTCCACTGAATTTGATCTCTTGCATGAGGACATGACCAACACTATTAGATTTAGAAGAACACAAACTTCTCCCTATGGGCACTAAAAAGATCTGTCTAAGGCCAAAGCTGACATCACTGACATGTTATTTCCCCTTATGGATGCTAGCCAAGATATTATCATTGATTCTAGGCATCTCCCAACCTTAAATGCAGTTTTCCCTCCATGTACCTCTGAGGGAAGTTCAGTAACCCTCATCTTACATGTAAAGAAGGGACGTAGTCATTTTGAACCTTTGCCCAGGGCTTTAGTACAGCAGAACTAAAACAAGGTCTCACTAGTCCTGAGCTAGAAACTTAAATTATCCTGGATCAGTTCACACAGATCTTAATTAAATACATTGTATTTGTCCCAAATTCATTTTGAAACCATCAACATGTTCTTAAGTAACTTGTGGTGTCCTCCCACAGGCATTAAGCCCTCTTTGGCTTCCAATGAAGAAGCGTGGCTGTGTCTGCATAGAGGATGTCAGAGAGTGGATGACAGGGGAATCCCCAAGCCATCTCCAGAGTCCCAGCATGGGAAACCCCTAGGCTTATTCTGCCTTCAGATGGGATTTCCCCTTTGAAACACAGCCTTTGACCCTCCCAGTTCCAGTACTTTTCATCGGCTTCCCAAAGAGAGTTGAGTGGTTGTGTCTCCCCAAGGATTCACCATGGACAGCATGTGTATGTCATACCACAGCAGGTTTGCAGCTACATGCCAAATGACCAGATGCCCCAGGGCAGGGGCCTTGTCTGCACTGCAAATGTTTTGCTTGGAGACTTTTATCAGCAAAAACAGCCCAAATTTGGAATGGCATACAGAAGATTCTATGCGGGCAAACATACGTATATATAGAGAGAAGCATTTTGGCAGCAGAAGGTAACCTGTGTCAGCATCTTGGTTATGAGACGTGATTTTTCTCTCATGCTTACAGCCATTACAGTCAGGCTGACACATTCTAAGGATTGAATGAAGCCTTATGAAGAACCAAAACTATGACTTAGATTTCTTCTAAAAATGATATCAGAGGCCTTATCTTCAAAACAGAACAACCTTTTTCCCTTCATGCTCCCTCCTCCAATTCATGTGGTTAATGAGAAAGAGTTCCCACAGTTAACGTGGTAGTGATACCACAACACACCTGACAGAAACTGCAATAATACCTCATGGACCTGATGGTGTTCCAGGACACCCCTTTGTACAGTATCTTCTTACTAAAAAGGCACTTACTGGCAGAGGCGTGTGTGTGTTTTGAGGAATGACTGTTTGCTTGCTGCCCTCTGTGTTTGCTGTGCCAAGCTGTCTGCCAGTCAGGCAACTCTTTACACAAACCTCCTGTCCTCAGGAGAGTCGTGGTCACCGGATCATGGCTCAATGTACCCCCGAGGTGGTCTTGGGAAACAGAACCTTTTCGGCTGATGGTGTTTACTAATTTTAATTTAAAAATAGCTGTTGATTTAGAAATGTCCTTTTAAACAACTAGTGTTGTAATAGTGTCAGCCTATGAAAAGAGTATTGTAAACCTAAATGTTCATCTCTGCTGTGATGAACACCCTCATTTCTTATTTGTTTTTACCGGTAGCAAATACTACTTCAAATGTTTCTCATAAATGATAATCAATTCTGTCTCCATGTTCTGGGAGCAAGCAAGTTCTAAAACATTAGTAAGTGGGCCTTAATACAATACTAAAAGCTCATGCAAATTACTAGTCACCCTCTACAAAGTAATGTTGATAAAGAAGTACAAATTTTGCTATTTCCAGACTTGCAGCTGTAACTGACATGCAAGAACACATCCAGAAGCCACATATAACAAAACTAATAAAGTGTATATTCTTATTAATATTACTGACATGATTTATTGAAGTTTCAGGACTAAATTTCAACTTAGACCTTCTAGAAAAAAAATTATTACAAAGATTAATTTGTCCTCTGAGTTTCTAAAGCATTACAAGAACACCAGGAAACAAGTTGAGATTATAAATTTCCCAAGTGAATGTTTACTTGTAAAAAAATGAGAGACAGTACAGCAAATACAGGGCCAGGTGAATTCTAATAATAATAGTTATAAACAGCATAGTCAAGTTTTCTTGCTAAATATAAATGGAGATTTTTTTTAATTTGCTATCAGAGCCTGTATTTTAAATTTGGGTTCCCTGAAAAAGGCAGTAAAAATAAGCCTGATTTCTTTCAACAGATAATAGAAAGGAAACATCTATGTCACTCTGTATGTTACCAGATGTTAGCCTTTAAACCATTTCCATGCATCAAATCCACCAGTCTACTGACTGATCAACAGGCACATGCTACTCTGTGTGTGAACTTAAAAAAAAAAAAAAAAAAAAGACAAAGCTGTTTGAAATCCCCTACCCCTCAAATCTCCCTTCAAATGTTGTGTATCTTCAATCTAACCTCACCAGCCCAAGAGGACATAACAGACCTGCTCCATTTTGACACACTGCCCTGTGGAGTTTGCACTCCAGGTTGCACTTTAAGCAAAGGCAGGTGATGCTCCCCCTCCTTGAAGTGTTGTGCTGACCTTTACTAGAGGCTTTGAAATCCAGCAGGGATTGCCAGCATCACCAGAGTGACTGCCAAAATAGGTCATCACGTTAAACACAAACGCTGGATGGCTGGGCTTTAAACTGAGCAGGCAACACTCTGCACCGTTAGTGACACAATGTAATTGACACCTTTCCCCCACCTCCACCCACACCAGGAACTGGGGGTCAAAGACACTTGGAGCACATTTCCATCACTGTATCTTAAAAAACTAAATATAAACCACCAATGCAGCCATGAGAAATGAGTCACCTGCAGAAAAGACATGGTCATTATGTCAAGCAGGCAATTTTTGTGTCAGAAAGAATTGCAGGCTAATGCCGTCCTGTGGCAAATAAAGAGGTTTGAAACAACTGGTGTTCCACTGGATTACTTTTAGCCCAAATCAGTTTGTGAACTGTTCACAGCTCAGGTATGCAGACAGACAGAGTAAGTGGTTGGTGTAGTGGTAAAGAAGAGCATCATGATGGTGTGACTGCAAGAGATGTGCTTGCCAAATCTGAGCTACTGCTAGAGAGGACAAGACTTCCTGAACCTAAGAGCAAATGAGTATATGTGAAGTACACAGGTGCCTATTTGCAATTTGCAGATGCATTTGGTTATTCTCCTTATGAAGGGAAATGAAAAATCAGGTGAATATCAGGATACATTTGGAGCAGAACTGTAAGATCTGCCCTTTCACAACCTACTCTTTGCCATGAGATGTAAGGCTTGCCAGCTCGTTCACATGCCTCAGTCTCCATCAAAATGAGGTCCTCTGGACCTGAACTAAATATACTTTTCCCAAAAGACCAGCTACAATGGCTAATACCCCATATCGCACCGGTTCTAAATCCTGGGGCTTTATTCTTGAGAACTTACGAGGAAAAAAAAAAATGCTTAAAAGCTGTAGCTGCACGACCTACCACAATTGCAAGAAAAGCCGAGAATTTCTATAAAACCGGGCTGACCAGGGCATACTCAACCCCTCAGGGTGAGGAAGCGGCGCACACGTGTCACCCGCCCCGGGGCTGGCAGCGAAGCCCCAGACGCCTTTCCCAAAGCTGAGCACCGCCCTCTCCCGGCCGGGCCCGGCCCCGCAGCGCTGCCCCGGGAGGGTCCCGCAGAGCGGGGCCGGGCCTGGCACCTCCCCTGGGCACAGAGACACGGGGTGGGGAATGCTGGAAGGCACCACAGTGGGGCACCTGCTCCAACCTCCCTGCTCCAGCAGGGTCATCCTAGAGCACGTGACGCAGGGTTGCGTCCAGACTGGGATATCTCCAGTGAGGGAGACTCCGCGACCTCTCTGGGCAATCTGTCCCTGTGCACGGGCACCTGCACCGCAAGGAAGTTCTTCCTCGTGTTCAGGTGGAACTTCCTCTGCATTAGTTTCTGCCCGTTGCCTCTTGTCCTGTTGCTCGGCAGCACCGAGCAAAGCCTGGGTCCATCCCCTTGGCACCCTCGCCTGTAGATATTTATCCACTTTACGGAGGTGACTCGGACCGTCCGCTGCGGCAGCGCCAGCGGTACTCGAACCCGTGACCCCCCGGCACACCGCGGGGCGCCGGCCATAGCCCCGCCCCTTCTCTTCACTGTCCCCGCCCCTCGGGCGCTCGTCGCGCGTCACCTCCGGTGCGGCGCGGGCAGGCGGCGGAAGCGCCTCCATAGCGGCGGCGGCGGCGGCGGTGGGAACTCGGCATCGCCATGGCGGAGGTGAGGGGCTGGAGGGCCGTTGAGGCACCCCGGGCGAGACCAGGGGCCGGGGGCGGTGCCGGGTTAGCGGGGCGAGTGGGGCCCGTGCGGGGACCGGGGCCGGGCATGAGAAGCGCCGCATCGGGCCCGCCACCGTCACTGTCCCCTCAGTGGGACAGGCCGCTGGAGGAAACTGAGAGGAGACCTCCTCGTAGTCTACAGCTTCCTCACAAGGGGAAGAGGAGGAACAGACACTGATCTCTTCTCTGCGGTGACCAGTGACAGGACCCGAGGGAATGGTCTGAAGTTGTGACAGGGGAGGCTTAGGCTGGATATTAGGAAAAGGGTCTTCACCCTGAGGGTGGCTGGGTGCTGGAACAGCGTCTTCAGAGAAGTGGTCACAGCACCAAGCCTGACAGAGTTCAACAAGCGTTTGCATGATGCTCTCAGGCACGTGGTGTGACTCTTGGGAATGGTCCTGTGCAGGGCCACGAGTTGGACTCAATGATCCTTGTGGGTCCCTTCCAACTCAGCATATTCTGTGATTCTGGGGAAGTGATGCTATTTTGCCCCATCTCCGGAGAATTATTGGTTCTGTCAACCTGTCAGGAAAACTGTACAGGTTTTGTGAGGGTTTGGAAGTACAACTGTGGAGAAGGGCACTGCTTTTGTAGGCCATGGAGTTGTTACTGTGGGGTGAATGTCACGCATGTGTAAAAGTACATAGCGTTGTCAGAGTTATAGAAGAAGGTGCAAAGGCTGCTGCTCCATGCAACACTAAGAGGTGTTTTTTACAGAAGAGTGGCTGTTAGAAATACTTGCTGAAGCTTCTTCCCTGTTTTGGAGGTGCTGTGTTACCTACTACTTGTTTTGTGATGTCAGCAGCTCTCTTGTGGAGTAGTAATTAGCTGCTGTAATGCTTATCTCTTTTTTCAGATGTATGAAATTCCTAACCCAGTTCCAAGCATTAGGGATTTTTTGACTTAATGCCTGGAGTTTGCAGGAGCTCTGAGCCAGGGCAAAAAGTGCAAGGTGTAGGTGCTGCTGAGTTAGAAGGGTAACTACAAAATGGGCTGATGAGTGAAGAGACAATTTTCAGAGCTTAACAGGGAAAGTACCTGCAGAGTGCATCTTGAAAGCTGGCCAGCTGAGTCATACTTGGTGCCACAAGTTACTAATGTAGCTTCAAGTTTGTTGCCATTGTTTTCATCGACATACAGAACATACAGTCATGCACAGCTTTGTATCAAAGGAATCAGGCTCAGATTTCTAATGATTTTTTAAATTAAGTTTAAAAAAATACTAATAAAAACACGAGTTGTGCTGTCAATAAGCAAATGTGCTATATAAGTTGATAGCTTTATAATTCTGCTTTTTATTTCCTGGATGGGATCTAAAGTATGTTTTGCTAATAGAAACCAACAAAAATTACAAGAAGAAAACAAGTTTTGTCAGGTTCAATCCCACATTTTCTCTGAGTAGATTGTGGCGTGTTAACAGAAAGTGGCACTGAAACTGATGATTGCCCTGGTTCTTTTTATGGTGGTAGTAAAGTAAAATTTACAGGAGTTTTTTTTCAGAATTGGTTCTTTATTTCCTACATACAGAAACAGAACTGGAAACGATGGGGGGAAGACACTTGTGTACTCATGGATTTGTGATACAGATACCAGTTCAAAAAGTTTGAACAAAGCATTTGGCTTGCTTTTCAAGTTTTGTCAGTTTTCAAGAAGGGACTTTTGTTTTGAATAAACACTGAAGTAAAACAATTAACAGATAAACTTAATTTTTTAGTTTTCAAGAAGATATGTGTTTTCTGTGAACTAAAGAGTTGCATGCCATCTAACAGTACTGAGATCTGAAATTGATCCTCAGTTTGATTTATGTTTCAGTTTTCAATTTTTCGTTTAAATATGTCCAAAAGTGTTTCAATGCTCTTTTCTTTGTTTTAGGAAGTCCAAAAGCATTCTGTGCACACACTTGTGTTCAGGTCTTTGAAGAGAACCCATGATATGTTTGTAGCTGATAATGCCAAGCCCATCCCATTAGATGAAGAAAGGTAAGTGCTGCTGCACTCGAAGTTCAGGACTATGTTAATGATTGCTCCTTCTAAGTCAGAAATTCAGGTGTGTCTGTAGCATTAACAGTCTTGAGAAAATAAAAATATTAGAATAATGAAGTAAGTTTTATAACATCCTCTGTAAAATATTTCAGAACTTAATAACATTTCAGAAACTGGGGTGTGATCAGGATTATGCTTTACTCTTCCAACAGTCACAAAGTGAAAATGGCAGTGAAGCTGCGTACAGAGTACGGCTCAGTGTTGCACATGCCGACTCTCAAAGAGAACTTGAGAGAGAAGGGAGGCACGAACACTGGGGATCCATATGGACACAAACAGTACTCTGGAAATCAAGGTTAGTTTGCTCTTAGTGGTGTATTTGCCCTTTCTTTTGTAACAGTCTCACTGACACAAAGTCGGAAGAATGCAGTCCAGTGTTAATCCATTGCAGATAAATATGGAAATCAAAGTACCTTTTTTTTGATTGATTTTTTTCTGGCTAGGGTCTGCAGGAGGTAAGTGATCCAGAACAAGAAGGAAGTTTGTTTTAAAAAGGTGCTGTGGATTTTTTATAGTGATTCACTACTAAAAAGTAATTTTTGATAACATAAGTATGTGCTGCACTTAGGTGTTAAAAATGAGTAATGTATTTCTCTTTTTTGCAAGTTCATGATGATCAAGGCCACACTCTTTTTTTTAATTTTATTTCATAGTATATTTACAACCTTTTAGACGTACAATTTATAAACCAGAAAACTCTTTATTTCAAGTCTGCAGGTTTTTTTAATCTATATTTTGTAATGTATAACGTGTATATATTAGGTAGATCCCATATAGAAATTTCTCTTCTAAAGGGGGCCAAATGCTGCCTCATTTTAATTGAGATAGTTGATATTTAGTTGAGATTTAGCCCAAGGTACTTTATTTGGAAGCAGTGTGAAAGATGCTGGGAGATAATGAAAAGTATTTGAAGAAGAAAAGAACCTCTTTCAATTCTGACAACATGGACAACCAGTTGTCTTTACTAGCTTACATTTCAGAAACTGTGCTGTTTGTCTACTTGAATCTTTTCCCACAATATCTGCTTCAAAAGGCAGTAAGAAGACTTTTCTCTTGAGTCCCTTTCTCACAATTTAAATTAATTATTTTTTAAAATTGAGTTTTAGAAAATGGAGGTAACCTGAACAAATTAGATTAATGAAAATGAGAAATGTCTGAGTATATTGGAAGTGGTTACTGGTTTCTTCTGCTATGTATGACCTGCTCTGTTTTCCTCTGTTTGCTATTTGAGTGCATTATTTGCAATGCAGTATAAAATGTAATTATTAATACAACATGTTGTTGCTCTTTAGGACAAGAAGTTGAGTATATGGTAACTGGTACACACCCATACCCACCTGGGCCTGGTAAGTAAAATTTTGCAAGTGTTTGTATGGATTTTTTGGCTTCCTGTATGAACAAGACAGCGTCCATCCTGGCAGGAGCAGTCTTCCTCTTGGTGTGAATCCATACTTGATAGTAGTGGATAATGCTATCCCATTCTTTCACAGTATTAACGTAGAGAGTTTTGGGGCTGGTAAATGTTCTGGGATAGAAGGTGGGAGGAGGATTTAGGTACAGATGCAGCTCACTGAGCCTTACTGGATGTCATCATTTGAATGGTCATCTTTTTCTGTGAGGTTACACCTCCCTGGTAACATCATCACAAAAATGTTCTAGGAATCTCCTCTCCCAAGACCCACAGATCCCTGGTGCCTCCACTGTTGTGTCAGAGTTGCTCTCTGTATTTTGTTGTGAACAAGGAGGAGGTGGTTCACACCAGAAGGCAGTTGAATGACAATATGGAATATATCATGTTTTTCATCACCAGAGCAGAAAGGTGTAGATTTCCCCACCTTACTCTGAGGAAGAGACATTAGGGTCTAATAATTTTAGTGTACTTTGGTTTTGTCTGTGCTTGGAAGGGTTATGTTTCTATGTTGGTACGTTGGCCATTGCTAATTGTCACTGTTACTGATGAATCCAGCTCTGTTCTTGTGACAGCTTAGTTTTAGCTGCTGATCTTTTATTGTGCTTAAGTTTATTAGAATTACAGTGGAAAATCTGTTGTGTCTTGGTTTGTAAATTAACAAATGTGAGTGTTCAGTGGACCCTCAACCATTTAAAAAATGTGCATGGTTGCCTGTAACTGTGGGATCAAGACTTGCTCACACTGGTTTCCTCAAGTTTAGTCTTAGAATCATATGTTAGGGTTAAAAATCAGATTTCTTTTTTTGCTTTTTCTTGTGTTAATCTGAGTAGCTTGCCCAAATATTGTTTTTGTCATCAACTGGCAGAAGTTAGCTTAGGAATAGAAATAAAGCAATGAGTTAAATTCACTAGTGTGCACCAAAACTATACTTTGCAAAGAGTTTTCAACTTTTTGATAAAAATGATCTGCTATTCTTGAGATAAGGTTATAAATCCTAAGATGTAGTCTGAAATTCTCAGTGGGACTAAACCTTTTGTAGTTCTGGCACCACTGTGGGATGCCAACCACCACATAGGGATGGCATAATAAAGTGTACAAAAGGGCCTAAGTTAGCAAATCCTTCTCAGGATCATGTTTATTTCTGTGATGTTTGGATTTCCATAGCAATTGAAGCTGGGTAAAAAAATGGATGCTGCTCCTAGTAAGACTCTTTTTGTTTCCAACACCAGAAACACTGTTTTCTACTCTAGAAATTGTTTACTTATATATGTAGTAGAATCAAGGTATGGAGAGGATTTGGGCCAAAATAAAGATTGCAGTAGATTTGACTTGCATGTGAAAATGTCATCGAAGGATGAGGTTTAATATTACAGGCTAGTATCAGGCCCTTGTTTGCAGTATATGTTTGTATAATACACTTCTGGAGAGTTTCTGTTTAATGGAGTTGTCTTTGACATGTTATTTCTCTTCAAGGTGTGGCTTTGACAGCAGATACTAAGGTGCAGAGGATGCCTAGTGAATCTGCAGCACAGTCCTTGGCTGTAGCACTTCCTGCTTCTCAGTCCAGGTACTGCTGTGTTACCTCATTACACTGTTGTTATCCATGGGAATTTCAAGGTAAATCACAGAAGTTGGGATAAGAGCTACTTTGAGTAATTAAAATATTCTAATTTTAAAATGTTTAAAGAAACTGCTTTTAGTGTGGCCAGGAATCGCTTTTCTGTATGCTTTTTTTTGTATGTCAGGAAAGGCAATGGGCAGAAGTTGGGACAAGGGAAATTCTTTTTAGGTAGAAGAAGAAAATGTGAAGCTTTGTGGACGTCCTGTACCTTGAGGTGGTCAGGCCCTGGGCAGGTTGCCAGGAGAGGTTGTGGACTCTCCATCCTTAGAGGTGTACAACACTCAACTGCGTGCAGCCCTGTGATACCTTCTCACTCAGTAGGAGAAAGTTGATTGCAATTCATCAACCATTTTCGTTCAACCTAGGCTGGATGCAAATCGGACAGCTGCTGGTGTGGGTGATGTTTACAGGCACGCTGGAATATCTGAGCGTTCACAGCCTCCTGGGATGTCCGTGGTGAGTCTGTTGCACATCTAACGTGAAAAGTACATGGTGTTGACCAGATTGCTTCTGAATCCATTTTTGTGTTGTGTGGAGATCAGAGTGAGAAGGCTTTAGGTTTTGGGCAAAGAGGTAAGCTATAAAACATAAGAGTAACCTTCCTTTTAACTTACAGGCTATGGTGGAAGCTGGTGGAAACAAAAATTCTGCATTAGTGCCAAAGAAGGCTCCAACCATGCCCAAACCACAGTGGCATCCACCTTGGAAACTGTACAGGGTAAGTTACAAATGATATGACACGAACATGCATATAAAAGTAAGAGAATATTTTATGTTCTTTAAAGACCTCAAAGTATAATTTTTCCTCTCATTCACAAAAATGAAATTAAATGAAAACTGATTGCAACTAAGTTATATACTCGCACTCCTCACATAAAGATGTTAAATTACAAACTTTTTTACTCTTTTGTAGCTGTATTGTGATAAATTTGCTAGAAAGTTTGTTTTTTCTTTTCTAGTGAGATTCTTGGGTGGAGAAACTCAAAGACAAGGTGCAAAATTCAAAACTAATAAAACATTGAAGAAATACTTTAGCACTGTTAATGTAATGAAATTGTCTGAAAACACTTAAAGGCACTCAGTCAATGAGTCATTAAGACTTCTTTTATTTGCAATGAAAATGGGGAAAAAACTACGTACTGTAATCACAAATTATCTCTACAGTTTAGATTGCTTGACTTCTAATCTTATTTTTGAAATGATTTAATTTGCCTTTTCATTTTCTGAGCAGGTAATAATAACCATTCGCCAAAAGCCTCATGTCATTGAACTTTGTAATCATGACTGTGACAGAGTAGCTGAATGGAGTTGAATGGAGAATCTCTAAGCCATATGTATTGGTTCAGATATTTTAAACTTTTTTTAAACTTTTCTGGTGCATCCGTTTGAACATGTTTGTGGGGTTTTTTCTGGTTCTTACTATGGAATTTAAACTATTCCATATTTCGTCTGAAGAAGGGTGAATGTTACTTTAGAAATGTTATGCTTTCCTGATATTTTAAAATCTTATGCTCTAGTATCAGAATTGTATTTGTTTAGCACTGTTCATCTGAATATAGCACCATATGTAGGCATTTACATTTTTAGAAGAGTCCTGAATGCTGTATTAGTTGGAAATCTGAAGGCTAATCTTAAAAAGTAGTTTTTGAATACAGCAGTATTGGAATGTGTTTGCTATAAAATTTAAAACAAATGCCATTTGAAAGAAATGGCACTAAAATAAACCCATGAGAGATTTAGGGGTAAACAAATTAAAAATGCCTACTTTTTAGGAGCACTTTCTTTTCAGAGAAATACTGTAAATACAGTTCAAGTCACTGTACATACATATATGTATTCTACATACAAACACTTTCAGTGAAGGTTTGTTGTCAAAATCCTTGCTCAACAGGACAAAAGCTTGTTCAGACAACTCAGAAATAGAAGCATAGGTGGAACACCAAATGTGGGTTTCATCTATGTGTTGCTTAAGATTTACCTATTAACCGGTTTTCCTAAGCTTGTTTTGAAGTTGTTTGTGAAAGATGGGGACATAATATAGCTCAGATGAATAATATCTTAGATTTCTCCCCATAAATGCCCATTTCTATTCCTATACTAGGAAGAACTCTAAACAGCTATCTCAGATGCTTGTGGCTGTGATCTTGTGATCAGAAGACTCCACTTTAGCTTTCCAAAGAATTTTAAGTCTTTTGAAATGAGCTGTGTGACAGTACATGAAATATGTCATTCAGTGGGTTTTGAGTTTAGCTGTCTGACTTCGGAGAAATGAGAGAAACAGAAAGGCTGCTGGAAGCAAGGCGTGTATTGGCCGAGCTTTTCTTTTCAGATCAGCCTCCATTACTTTGTTACCAGAAAGTTTCTGACACGCTCATGTTACCTCTTATTTGGGGAAATGGAGGTGATGGTGTTTGAGAGGTTATTATATAGCAGTATGATTTATTAGCTGATATTTTTATAATTGTTCTTTGTATAAGCACTGTATGGCAGCATAAGGATCCTGTGCTCAAATAGTCTTTCTCTGCAAAGCTTCAAGTGTTGAGCTGCAGTATTACAGACTCTTAAAAAATGTGAAGAAATCGCTTGTAGGAACAGGGTCTTTCCGTATTATGAGTTCCCCAAGTCTCGTGTATGACGTGTAAATTTCTAGTTGTCTCTTCATTTAACTAAAGTAGAATCAAGCTTTCTTCAGATCTCATTTCGCATTTGACTTTTCTTGGTGAATACTAGCAAATTGCAGTGTTGGACAATGAAAATTACATTAATAGATGTATATGTATTATTTCTGATTTAGAAGAGTGTTTGTTCTTTCTGAAGGTTATCAGCGGTCACCTGGGCTGGGTGAGATGTATTGCAGTAGAACCAGGAAATCAGTGGTTTGTTACTGGCTCTGCTGACAGAACCATAAAGGTAAGAGGTTGGAAGAAATTACTAACAAAGTTTGCAAGGGGTGGATTTTTTTGTTCTCTAGTTATGTAAAAATGTCTTTAGGCCTTGCAAGCAATTTCTTGGTTACTGTTTGCAGAATAATGAACTGCAGAACATTTTTTTTCCTTTTATTGCTTTGCCATAAAGGATTTGTGGAGAAATACTACTTCTTTTCTTGATATTTCATTTATTACATGGTAATAAATGCATGGTAATAATGTATCTGGAAAGCAAATGCTTCTTAATTTACAGTGCAGCAGAATCAGTTACATCTGGGCTGTTTGTCCAGACTATCACTGTAGAACTTTTACCTGTCTACCTCAAAATAACTATTTTGATGCAGATTTGGGACCTTGCTAGTGGCAAATTGAAATTGTCTTTGACGGGACACATCAGTACTGTACGAGGGGTGATAGTAAGTGCAAGAAGTCCATACCTCTTTTCTTGTGGAGAAGACAAACAAGTGAAATGCTGGGATCTTGAGTACAACAAGGTAAGCTGTCATTTCTTTATTTGATTTAATTGGTGGTGGTAAATATAAAAATCAAAGCATTTAGAATATTCTTTCAATTATCAGTTTGTGTTTTTTGTGGTTTTTGTTCATCTAGGTTATCAGACATTACCATGGTCATCTAAGTGCTGTCTATGGTTTAGACTTGCATCCAACAATAGATGTACTGGTAACCTGTAGCAGAGATTCAACAGCACGAGTAAGTATAGCATTGTTGCATTTTAACATCTTCATATGTGTGTTTCAATATCTTTCATTTGTAAAAACAAGCACTTACCGAAAGTTAACATCAATCTAGATGAAATACTCAGTTGATTTGTGTTAACTTTGACCTATGTTGTTGAGAAAACCCAAACGTTGTTGAGAAGCCCAAATACAGAAACATGCAATGTCACTTCAGGGTAATATTTTATTTCTTAATTTAGTAGGTAGACTGCATAGTATATATAGTTTGCTTAGTATTTGAAGATGGTATGGGTCTATGGGGACTTAAATTATCCATATACCTAGAAATTCACTGGGAGGCTCCCTGCTCACCTTGAAGTTTGCCAGCTGAGGCAGTTTTGTGATGAATTGTTGGATGAAAAGTATCACCTAAATACCATTAGGTAATCTTTAAGGCTATGGAAAGAAAATCATGTAATCAATGACAGTGCCTAAAATACATTGAATATGCACCTGTTACTGACCTCTGTCATATTTACTGTGAATTCCTAGATTTGGGATGTAAGGACGAAGGCCAGTGTGCACACACTATCGGGACACACAAATGCAGTAGCGACAGTGAAGTGCCAAGCTGCAGAACCACAAATTATTACAGGTATAATGGGCATGGTTTCATGAGTAACATGATTGAAAAACCTAATAATGAATGTATTTGTTCAGTAATTTTGTGAGGTTTGTAATACTATCTTTGTGAATTTACTCAATTTCTGTCACTAGTTTACTGTTGACAATGGGGCATGCAATGGCCCATACTGTTAATGACATGTTTAAGCAAATATGGCAATACATTGTTTGAATGTTTTTCTGCACTTCCTTTTTTTCTGGTTACATTTTATGTTGTAATATGCATGGAGACTTCGATTTTCTGTGGTATTTCACAGTTCTCCCCAATTCAGTTAAGAAGTGTCCAGGACCATGGTTAAGTGTTCATCTTATCTATTATGTCAAAATCTGGCTTTGCAGTGTAACTTCTTAGTTCATCTTGAATTTCAAACTGAGTAAAAGACTCTTGCAGTCAAGGATCTTTTTTGTCTGAGATAGCGTTAGCACAATATTTTTGTCTCTATCACATCTAAATTTTTGTCTGCCTTATGAAGTAGTGATTGTGATAGAATCAATGTGATGGTTTCTACTATTTTTTTAAAATTTTCTTTTCACTGTAGGCAGCCATGACACAACCATACGGCTCTGGGATTTAGTGGCAGGAAAAACTCGTGTTACTTTAACAAATCACAAGAAATCTGTAAGAGCAGTAGTGCTACATCCAAGACAGTAAGTTTTCCTCATTCTTTTACACTTTCACGTTCCAAAACTTTGAACTGTGACAAAGCCAATATGAGTGATAATTTAGAATGGCAGGGCATAATAATGTGAGTAACTAATGCACTTAGAATAATGTAAAAATGTATATATCAATTATCAAATACAGTTTACTACACTGATTGTGTTTTCTCTAGTATTGGCATTGGTGTACATTAGCAATCCTGAGAATGTCTTATATCCCCCAGAGTTACTTATGTGTGTGCCTTTCATTCAGTCCTTACAAAATCAATGATACAGGGCTTGTAAGGCTAATAACAAATATATAACTGAATGATGGTTGGGAGAAAGTGTTTTGTAATGTGCCATTGCACAATGTGATTATTGCTACAGGAGGCAGTGATTAATAAAATGGCTCTTTTTTTTTGAATATGTTGTTCAGTGCACAAGACATTTCAATCTAACTGGCTGTAAGAAAGAAACTTGCTGTGAGAATTGAATCTTTGAAGCAGATGTTGGAAGTGCTCTGAATTTAGATGCTATATTTTGATGGACCAACAGTTGCCTATTTGGATAAATCCTCATTAAAAAGGAATTCACATAGAACTCCAGTACTTCTGGATGTTTAATATTTTAAAATTACATTCTATCAGTGCAGAAATTCACAATCTTTGATATGAATAAATTCTGATCCTAAATGTACCTGAAAAATTTTATAGCCTGTTAGCTATAGCAGAGAAGCCCCCTAGTTTTAGTTATATTCTGGGGAAAAAAACATAATTCTTGTTTCAGATGCATGAATTAAACCGTTTTGAAAATAAACTTGAGGTGTTCTTGTCAAACAGTAGCAACTGTCAGCCTATATTTCAGTATTTCTGTATTTTTTTAATATTCTGGGGTTTTTTTGTTATACTTATTTTTTTAGTTGTAGAATTCATAAAATCACAAATCTCTTAGACATTGTGACAAGTGAAGGTATTCCTACAGGCTTTTGTATGCACTACCCAAATAACCATGTAACTGCTTGGACGTGTTAAAATTAAGGAATTTATTATCTTAGGGTAACTCAGTGAAAGAAAATATCTTTCTTAGTTACTTTTTTTCAGCGCTTCATCCTTGGCTGTGTAGTTTTGGAAGATGAGCCAATACTGGGCATTTTGCTTAGGGTTTGTTGCTTTTTTTTTTCCTGTTACCCTTGCTGATGATGCCCTTATACTTGAAAATTTGTCAGAATAATAACTGATCAGAAATTAATGTGCATTTTAAATATTTATTTATATATTAAATCCTATGCCAGATAGGATGTTATAAAGTTTAGTCTGTGGAACAGAAAGAAAACAATAGAAATGGTAATTCATGACTTCATAAAATTGTTTAATTTTATGTGAACTAAATATGTCAGAAAAGCAGTTCTAGTATTAAGTAATTTTGCAACTAGCATTTAGCAGTAGTTTTAGTGGAGGACATTTGGTCTCCATACAGCTATTCTGAACTTTAATATAATGTGTTTATTTTCTTTCAGTTACACATTTGCATCTGGTTCTCCAGATAATATTAAGCAGTGGAAATTCCCAGATGGAAACTTCATTCAGAACCTCTCTGGCCACAATGCTATTATCAACACACTGGCTGTAAATTCTGATGGTGTTCTGGTCTCAGGAGGTAAAAATGAGAAATACACATTTCCTCTCCACTCCCCCTGTGTACATGTGGCTGCAGGTCTTTAGGCAAAGATGCTCACTTGAGCTCTGCTTTATCTGGGCCTATAAGTCTGCTACAGCACACCATTTCATTTATAGTGAGTTGGGTCAGTTTTATCTTCTTGGAGGTTACTGAGCTGCGTGCACAAAAATGTGTTTGAAGGACTTCTAATGTGCTGCAGGGAGGGGATTTCCTCTTCTCCACTGGCTGCTGCTGCAAGGCTACAGAGTCCCTCCATTATGATCTGCTGATCATTAGTGCCTCCTCGAGAGTTAGTGACGTGATGATGCAGTGACAATGGATAGAGGATACAGAAACATTTTGTGAAAGCTTGCTATATTGCTTTGGTGTGGATCCTTCCCTGGTTTTTTTATGCAGCACAAATGCATTGGCTCTGTTATCTTCAAGTCTTTTGCACGTATTTTCTGATGTTGTCTTTGTGTCTGTTAAAAGAGTGATAGCTAATCTCCAAATTTGATTTGGTCCTGTGAATCAAAGTCATGTTTACTCAGCAGTATTAAATGTTCTTAAATGAAGAAACCAGCCACTTGGCTTCAGTGCCCGTGGGAGGATTTTGTGTCTATTGTTATACATCAGTTTAATTCTTTCATTCAAAAACTTCAGGGATTTAATATCCTGTGATGCGTTAGAGTATTGTTACTGGTTTGTGAGCTCCCAGAGTCTTAGAACTATTAGTTTGTGTTCATGTACCTGTATTGTGGGAGTAGAAAAAGTGTCTTGAATGCTTACTGTTATCTGATCACGAATAGTTTAATGTAAGAACATTTATCTCATATTGTAGGTAGCATTTTTCTCTATATTACATGACACTGTAATAAAAATCTTTTATTCTAAATATGTGTTACCGAAACCATAATCTGAGACTTATTTTTAGTGGCAAGCTTTTTGGAAAGTGGCTTCTAGAAATCCCAGCTGGATCTATTTGTTAAGGCATTGTGCCTGCATAGGAGGGAGAGGGGTACATGTGTTTATAATGTAGTTGCTGTTATAAACAGGAAATGAGTAAACAGTGTGGAAAAAGGAAGTGCTAATTTTACAACTTGAGAGATGAGCTCTAGAGAAACAGTCTTAAGATTGCATGGGAAAACACAGTTAGCAAGAGGCTAAACCCAAATCTCTGAGGTCCTAGACTAGTTGCTGGGAGAGCTCTAGCAGTCTGAGGCAAATTGAGAGGTGAGACTGTATTGCTCCACATAACTTGCAGAGCCTGAATTTTCATCTCTTGGTTTTGTCTAATCTTTTGGGTAGTTGCAAACAAGGATGGGACTCAATTCACAGCATCACAGGTGATAAGACAGTCTAAGACAGTTCAATGAACTTGCAGAGGGATACTTAAGAAAAACATTTCTGTGTTTGTAACCAGAGCATAAAAAGAATAAAGTTAAGTTACACCATGAAACACTGAAATGCACTTGGTCATTTAATACAGTATGTGTTATAGGCTGGGGATGTGAAGTAGGATGGAAATGTGCTAAAGCAGGAGTTGGAAAATAGCCAGTTATATTGTTACCTTAGCCTGGTTATGTTTTCAAGTATGTATAAAAATTTGGTTAAAGCTGTGTTTGACACCTGGCTCATTCATAGTGAGAACAAGAACTTAACAAGAACTTAACAAAATACTTTCATTATTATTTGAAGACACTTCTAGAACATCCTTGTAAGACTTTTTTATGTTAGTAGTAGAGTCTTAAAAAACCCCTTTTCCTTCTCCACATAAAAACCCCACTATTATTTTAAGTATTTTATTTGTGACTTTTTAAAAATTAAAATCTGAATATTGATTCTCCTCTTTACATCCTCATTTTGTCTACAGCAACTTCAAAGAAGTTGATGCTGAATTAAAATACTTGATGTTACCTTGGAGTATTCTACCTTAGAATACCCTTCTTGAAACATCTGCATTTCTTGTTGAGGTGGCAGCTGTGGAGAAATTTAAATTTTAATAAATCTGCTTTGGCTAGATAATGCTTTGGGAGGGTATTGTTTTTTGTAATTGAAAAATTGTCTTGAGAACATCCTTCTGAATACAGAGTTCAGATTGCTGTGAATGCCCTGTAGCTGATGCCAGTAGCAGTAAAATGGCAGTGGTTTAACCTGTATTTGGAATAAAACATCTTCAAACATTAAACCTATTTTGGTTTAATGTCCTAAATGTCCTAATTTGGTTTAATTAGAGTCCTAAATGTCCTAATCTCTTTGGCAAGATGATGCTTCTTTGTTCAGCTTTAGTGGAGCTACTGAACAGGGAGCTTGATATTCAGAATGCCAGTCCTTAACTGTGCTTCCAAAGCAACTTGCTGCAATTGCCTTTTAATGTAGTGTATCATCTCTCTGGGTTGTCTGATGAAAACTGAATGAGATTGTGAGGAAGCTTCCATCAGCCTTTCTTAACTAAGAAGGAAAAAAGCAGAAAATCAGAAAACTTTCAGGATATACTGAGCTATTCTACAGGAATGTTATATGATGTATTCCTGATGTATTTATTAGTTGTTAATGATACTGTTTTTAGGAAACAGATACACATTAACTGGTCAAAATACTAAGTTTGTTTGTTTGTTTGTTTGTTTTAGCTGATAATGGTACTATGCATCTTTGGGACTGGAGAACTGGATACAACTTCCAGAGGGTACATGCAGCTGTACAGCCAGGCTCTTTGGACAGTGAATCGGGAATATTTGCTTGTGTTTTTGACCAGTCAGAAAGCAGATTGCTAACTGCTGAAGCTGATAAAACCATAAAAGTATACAAAGAAGATGATACTGCGGTATGTCAAAGTGTCTTTTTAAAGTATTTTCAGGAAAAAAAAAAAAAAATTCTAACAAATATAACACATGTCTATAGGGGACATGTACAGATTTGTGTAATCCATTTTATTGAAGTTTGAAAGCCATATGTAATAGCATTAAGAGGTAGGTAGTTTCTGCATTCCTAATTCTTATTATATGCTATAGTACAAGTATGTGTTAGGTCTGTCAACTCTTCTGCAAAAGACCTTTGTGATGAAGTTTGGAGAAATCTGAATACAATAACGTACATTGTGTTTTGAACCCAGTGGGGAACTGTGTGTGGTTGTGTTGATCAAAACATGGGAATTAGCAAAAGGATTGCACTTTAAAGATTTATGTACTTCTGTATATGATCTAGTTATTGGCCTGTTCAGAGTAGCTTATTTTCAAACTGTTATTCTCAAATCTGAATCCATTTACCGATGGAGAAGACAATGGGTGATTGTATAGTTTATCGGTGTATGTCTTCAATACAAAGAATATAAGGATTTTTATTATACCTTGGAATTTTTGCACTGAATTAGACTTGGAGCAACTCTTAGATATAAAGGAATAAGAAATGTTGTATCCATTTTGCAGTTGGGCAGACTGCAGACTCCATGGCATCTGCCAATACTGATGTAGGTATCTCTGGACGGACTGTAACTGGGATTCTTGTTCATATGCTTTGATAACCACAATGTTGTTTCTGAAATGCCATTGGCAACTTGATTTTTTTGCCTTGTTGGAAAAAGAAAAGAGAACAGAACAAGTGTTGCTATGAGATGATAGAAAATTTCATCTGGGTAAATTAATTACATAGTAAATTAGGTATTTATAATACTACATACAAAATAGAGTATATATACTTGATGAGTAATATTTTAATCTAAATCTTAATTATAGGTGAGTTTCAAGTTTAAAATAATCCTTACAAGATTTTTCTTTTCCCTTTAGACTGAAGAAACTCATCCTGTCAGCTGGAAACCAGAAATTATCAAGAGAAAACGATTTTAATGCACCAACATACTACTTCTGTAATTCTGTTTTGGCCTTCCTGAGAGCATTCAGTCACATTTTGTTCTGCTTAGAACAGCAGAGCAAAAAGTCAGCTAAGTCATTGCTATTTCAACATGTTTTATAATAAATTTTATTTCTCTTTCCTTTTGTCTTTCTTTGTTGTGATCCCAGCAAACCAGTTGCAGCTGTTAACTTTGTGGAGCATGTATAGTTCATGAAAAGGATAGATGTGCAAGTGGTTATTTTTTTAGACTTACACACTCAATAGATTCTTATAAAAATATTTTGATGAGCTAGGTTTTCTGAAAGACCCTTGTTTGACCTCCAAAGTTAATTGCAAATTTATGCATAGGAGCCATCTTCTGGGAATTTCTTGGGGACACTTGGATTTTAGACCAGTATAGTTTACTGTACATATGCTAAATAGATACTAAATTAGAGTAACAGAGTAATCTAGAAAGAAGCAGAACAACACAATAATAAGGTAGTTTGCTTTATAAACACAGCCACTGAGCATTGTTGGTGCTGTGTTATGGAATGAAATGGATCTTCAAAGTGTTTCTTTCTCTAGGAAAGCTTTCAAATGCAAGTACTCATCTTCACTTATATTATTTCAGATTGGACCTTCTGTAGCAAGGACTGCTGTCAAATCTTATTGTTCACAGTTGCTGCAGGGTTAGGACCAGTTGACTTCCTTTGTAAATCAGCTGTTTTTTCCACTTATCTGAAGCATATATGACAGTAGAGTCCAGTGAACTTTTAAAACTGAGCTTGAGGAAAAACTCTTAAGTAATTAATTTAAGCCTTAATTTTACAGATTGCTGTCTTCCCATGATTTTAGGAAGGAGTTTAAAAATAAATAAACTCTTTCTGAAAGATAATTTGTACTTCTGAAGGGACAAATCATTCATTGGCTTTACAAATAGTCACATAACAAGCACTAAACATATAAGCCTCCTTGCTACTGCTTATCTGTCCTGTCTGTGCTGCTCTTAAGCACTTCACAGGGCAGAGGAAAAAATCATTAAGTTATCAGACCATTCAGTTGTTGGCAACTTTGCTAGTGGTGTTAATAGCTGCACTGGCAAGTTTCATGCTGGGTAGATGCTGAGAATTTATCTGTGGCCACAGCACTGATAGCAAGCAGTTCACAATAATTATTTCTATTTGCCAACCTGTCTTCTTTCAAATCTGAGATTTATGTTAGAGAAATGAGTTATTTGCAATGTAACTTGCAGAAAGCTAGTAAAACTAAGTGTTGTTTATATTATGAGAATTTTTGTCTTTTTTATGATGCACAGGAGGTCTTGTATTTATACTCTGAATGTTTGACAATGTCATTTTAAGGAAGTCCATGTTGCATAAATAACTGAATTTTGGTTGACAGCTATTGTCTAAAGCAACTTCACAAAAAGGGTGGGGAGTATTTGGTATTTATGAGTTGGATTAAACATCTTTTATTTGAATGGTAACTTGAATTTTTCTGGATCTTGATTACTGCTCTTTCCATTTTAACTAACATAATAGGTAAAAATACAGGTTATGGCTTATGCATGTTGTGTACCACTGCTAATGATTCGTTCCAGAAATCCATGAATTATTGCTGTTACACAGAATTTTCTTGCTCACGGTGAAATCCTCTTTAGGAAACTAGAGTGGAGAGAAAGAACTTATTTGAAAATAAGTGGGATTGTAGAGGATTTTTGTTTTTTAAGAAGTGTCTATTTCTTTTGATAGTTTGGAATTAGGATGGAGAAATTATGGATCTTGGCTCACTGTTCTAGCACATCTTTTCTGTACTGACATTTTCCTTTAGAAACTGCATTTATTACACTTTTTATCACTTTGAAGAGATATCAGAAAGTCTCCTGCAGAACCTGTGTTTCTTCTCTGGACTCCTGTGGGAGTCTGCTATCATGGGGCAGTGGTTGCCTGGGCATTCTTTTTTGTGCCCTAGGTAAAGATTTGGTTTGTAAATTAAAGGCTGCACGCTATTACTTGGGATAATACATTTCCTTTTGGGCTTTCTAGTATGTTGTCCCATTCTAATTGTGATTTTTTTTTTTCTTATTTGTATTCTTGAGCATTTGATTTACTTTTTCGTTTCCTTCCCAGCAGTTTTTTCTTCCCCTTGACAGTAAAGTGAATATCATCACATACACTTCTGTAAATATTGTTTATGGTACATCAAGATTATTAGATATCATTTAACTACTTCTCTAGTTCAAAGCAAGCCTAGATAGTGAGTTGTGACACACATAGGTCTGATCATGTAGGATACACAGTGACATTAGATTTGTCCATGTAAGTCATAAGGTGAAGCAGAAGAGGAGGGTCTCGTCTACCAGGTGTATTTCCATGGTTCTGGAAAGCATCGCACTGCAATGTCAGTTTAAGTAATCTTGAATGGGACTCTAATCTCAGAAAATAATTATTGTCCTTAGTTTCATACACTTTGATGTTGTCTTCTGTATATGATCGAATAATTTCTACAACAAACCCTGAGTTTTGTTTTATACTGTACATAATCGCAGAGAAGTAAGAAAATGGTTTTTGTTTGTAACATAAAAAAGTGTAACTGGTAACAGGGATAAATTTCAAGATCACTCTTGGCTGTATACTAAAGCATTTAGCTATGCAGCTAAAATGCTGTTGTTTGCTGGCAGCATGAAAGTTGTGCAGAACAGTATGTCTTTGGCAACTTAAAGGCTTACAGATGTTAAGTCTTTAATAGCCAATTTTCTTTTTAGTTCTGTCGGGTTACAATTAAAGTGCACCTGATGTGACAGCAATTTAGCCATCAATAAAACCTTCCATACAATTTGAATTCATGTCTTTTTTTCCATTATGGTTTTTGTAGTAAGAAGAACAAAAAACAACTAAATATGTATTGAAAATGAAAGCAATTTAGGATTAGAATGGACTGTTTCCCATAGTACAGTGACAAATATTTTTGTGTATCAGCTGTAATGGGAAGAGAGAAAGTATTGATTGTTATTTTCTGGAGAGCTTCCGGTCTGCATGAAGGGACTAGCAAAACAAATGCAGAATTGTTCATGTATTTTCTCTAACATGTTTAAAAAAAAAAAAAAATCAAATGTCTCTGGAGTTAAGTATGAGTTCTAAGATGACTTGTGGATGAGAGCTTTGTGGGTGGAAGAAAACTTAAACTAATTTTTTCTTAATGGGAGCAAATTAAAAGAATATTTCTCTACATGTCATGTGAAAATTTGATCATGAAATCAATGGGGGGTTTATCACTGAATTTTGAAGTCATTATTTCACACAGTGGGTTTTTGTTGTTTGGTTTGGGGTTTATTTTTTCCCCCTCCAGTGAGTTGGAAAAACTATCAATCTGGCATGTCACGTATGTAAGTATCAACATGGGGTGTATTGATTTTGTACCCAAAATGCCTCATTCTTTTTTAGATGAGGCTTCTAAACTTTAAATAATACACCTAAGGAAATGCTGCATATTTGGAAATTAATGAATGCCAGTAAGCCTGATCAGCTAAAAAAGGGTCAACCTGCAATCTTGTTCTACAAAGTTAACATTAGATTAGTAGGACTTGAAACTAGCATAAATATGACTTTCTGTGGAAGCTGTTCCATAAGCAGAATATGCAGTTGGTGAATCACTTTGGTCCTTTGAAACTTGGCAGGCAGGTAACTACAGATTTCACTGGTGGTCATTTAGGTAGAGCTTGTCACTTTGGGAGATTGCCAGCTGATGCTTCTTTAATGGCAACAGCTAAGAATCAGTTCTCTGGCTTTTACATCCTGAAGTCTTATGAATTTAGTTCTGTGCTTAGTAGGAAAGAAACTGGCTGAAAACTGGCAAAAAAAAAGTTGGATGAAAAATGAATGGCCATTCCCTTCTGAAGATGATTCAAGACTTTTGATGTTCTGAGGGGAATCTGCATTTCTTGTTTTGATATTGAATAAGGATCTGAAGTAAACTCTGATTACAGGACTAGCAAAATGCAAATGCTTCTGTGAACACTTTTTCACATGCATTTTTCCTATGCTTCCTTATCTTATAAATCAAATTAATCAGGAGTCATGCAGTACTGTCATCTCATCTAGGATACATCAGAAGCTTGAAAAATACCTGCATAAGCATTCATAAATTTTGATGTTGGAAATTATCTTGAGAGGTTTTCCAGCAAAATAACCAAATCTAGCCAAGAGAATTTTCTCTTTAATTAGAATGTATTCTACCAATTGCTGTAAAGCAGTGCTCAGATATTTTTTAAGATATATGTCAAACTCTGTAAGGTGTATTTGCTTTAGATGGGAACTGTGGAGTTTCTAGATGTGGACTGGTTTGTTTGTTTGTTTGTTTGTTTTCAAAATATTCTCTTGAAAATCTTATAAATAATTTGATTTCAGGGATTTGCAGGATTAACCATTAGGTGTTATTGTTTTCCTATTGCTGCTTGTATTGAATCTATGTAGTATAGGCTTTGTAATGTTTAGTTGTGTACCTTTAAGTCAATAACATGTTAAGTTCCTTCAGATGCATGTTGTTACCAGGGTTTTGTTAACCTTTCTTTAGGGTTTTTGTTTTGAATATAGAGCATACAACCCCCAAACTTGTTTCTAAAGCATGGATTCATGGATTAATTGGGGCACCTGCCTGCAAATTAGACCTCAGCAGTACAAACAACAATTGAGCTAAATGTCTGTCTCCAGTTAAGGAAGATTGAAATCACTGACAAGAGAACTAGAGTTGAAAACGCTTGGCAAAACTGTATTATACTGGGCCTTTTTCCTTTCCTTGAGAAAAACCCCATACTTTACCCTTGTGTTTAAGAAGTGCAGATAATGTGTGAAATGCTCATTTCTGCCAATATTTTTTTTTGCGGCCTCTGCTTCATTTTTTAGGGAGAACGTGTCTTTGCAAGACATGTCACCTTTGCTCTTTCTGTTGCAGTAACAACTCTTGGATGCTGCAAGTATCTTTTTTTCCAGCTAAGAGAAGGGATGAAGGGTTAAGCCCTTCAGAGCAAGGGAGAGTCAATGCAGCATCGGTATGAATTATGAGTACCAAGGGGTACACCTACAGAAAAATAAGACTTCCTAAAGACCAGATGAGAAGGAACTGTGATTAACTGAAACCTCTGAGAGAGGTGAAAAGGACAGTGGAAAAACTAAGATTAGAAGAGACTAGAGCTATGACATCTGAAAGGAAATATTTGAAAACTTGCTGCATTTACCTGTCAGGCTGGAGTAGAGGAGGCACTTCTGGATTAGATAAATGCTGCATGGGTATAAATGATAGAATGGAAAAGCAACAGTGTGTTAATGTGGGTGCAGCCAATGGGGAAAATGAAAATGTGGGCACCCTGATGCAAATAAATCTCTTGACAGCAATCTGTAAGTGCATTTATGGGAGGTGCAGGTAGTGTGTGTGCATGTTCTGGTGCCCTCATGCTCTGATACCCAAGATACTGTAGAAAATACATTGCGGAGCAATGTACAAAGATGAGGCGAGGGGTTTGCAGCTGCACTGGGGTTTTTACTGAGGAAGTGGTTGCAAGCACAATCCTAAACAAGGATTAAGGGTACAGTGTGAAGAGTGAAGCTAAAGTTTGCATGATGAATATCTTTAAAAGATGGGATAATTTTTTTTTTACAGCTGATTGCATGTAAGGATTACCTTACAACACTGAGTTTGTTTCTTTCTGGCAGGTAAACGGTGAACTGAGGAATGAGATGTGAGTTTATAGCCACAGAATGTCATGCTGACAGGATGCATTGCTGTTGGGAGACTTGTGATAAGTAAGAGTGTATCTTGTGAGATCAGAAAAACTTTTGTGCTGCATCCAACAGTGTTGGGGTTTTTTTAACTGGGAAAAGACACTATGAATCATAACATGACTTAACTATTTCCAAGCAAACTTCCTGCATTGACAACTAGAGATCTGCTCTCAATAAAGGAGCAATATAGATTATGAATAGAAAAATTCAATACAAAAATTTGAGCATGGCTTCAGCTGCCAGATGAGTCAAATTTCATGTCCTGGAAGTATATTAATTCTTTCCTGCTCCTTTAATTTCTTTTCTTCCCATGCAACATGATAATGAGCATGGTTCTTTTAAAGAAAGCATGGCAATGCAAACCCAGAATCTCTTAATTCTGCTAATGACTTTGTTCTATTTTGCAACTGAAAATTCCACTGAAGTAGTTTTATTCTTCTGTGTTGCTCTAAATCAATGCTTTAACAGGAAATTCAAAAGTAACTAGCAACTCAATCATGGTAGCTAAATGAAATTATAGATAAACTTGATTGCTGATAATTTAAATTAACATAGTGAAATGTAGTTTCTTCTTACTGAGCAAACCTATTGTGGGTTGGGTTTTTTTTATTATTTGTAGGTGAGGTTGTAAATGTCCTTTAATTATATGAGGAAAGAAAACTGCTCCTGGTGTTTCTCCAGTTTTAGTGGTGTTGGTACATGCATTTACCAGGCTAATGATGCAGTTTTTATCTAGCCATTAAAACAGAATGTGCTGAAAGTGGCAGAGCATGTTTCAAACTTTCACACACTGAAGAAAAGGTCCACACACGTTCCGTAACATAATCCTGCAGTAGTGCATTTTTTAGTCAATTCTCTCACAGGTTTCAATTTCTCCTTCCTTTTTGTTTTTAGGCAACTTTTATGCTAAGACATGGGAAGCTATCTCTAGCCTGTATTTCAGCCTGATTAATTATGATCTAGTAACTCCTTTCTTTTCTTCCTTTCCCCCAAACTTGTCCTGGCCTTCTTCCATCAACAACATCCCTGAGGAGCCTGTGAGATCCTCAGCTGTTCTGGAGAGTTTCACGTTGTCCAGGTGCAGTGCGCAGTGCTATGGATTGCTCTTTCAAGTCCCTATGTGGCTTAGCCTCGCTACATCAGACATTGACAGAACTATGCAGTGGGGATGTTTTGTAATGGGAAGTTGTTCTTGGAGACAGGGAAAATATTGACTGGATAACCTGATATGTGACCTGATGCTGACAGGTAACTGTTCTGCCTCCGTCTTCCCAGTTCTCACCGTACTTGATTTTTCTTGAGTAATCCTAGTGATACAGCACACTGTGTTTAAAATGCACCAGTGGTTGTTAGCAACACCACACAGTGGTTTTAATAACAAAATCTGACAACAGATTTCACATTCTTGGCAGAAAAACGGCAAGCATTAAAGCCTGAGATGGAATGAGACACACACCAAGGAAACCTAAACCCAAGTGAGGAAGATATTCATGTAAATCATGTCTGTGGGTTTTTTTGTTTTAACCTCCTATTCAGCTGTGCCCAGTAAAGTTGTTTAGCCTCCGCTTACCACTGGGAAAAGTTCAGACCAACCCCGCTGACTGTCCTGCAAAATGCTTTGTATTGCTGAAGCTGAGCAGGGGAAATTCTGGTGAGGGAATGCCAAAATGTCTGTGAGTGAAAAGCTGTCCTTGTGATGAGAAAGTGTCTAGCCTTTTCTGTTTCACAATTCCCTAATTTCTTAAACCCCATAAATAGTTGCTATGAACAGTGTAGTAAACAGATTTGGTATTGCAGGTAATACAGATCTTTAAATTATGGCCGGAACTTCTAAGTTGTCTTAAAATTGTAGACTCGGGAATACTCCAGGACATATAAGTCTCATAATAACATGGTACCTACAGAGAAATAAAAAAAAAAAAAATCACAGATAAAAAGCCATTATAAATAATGGTCACAATTACAAAACGGGAGAACTTTCTACTCAGCAGAATACTGCATCTCCATACACATCTTCCAAAAAGAAGAGAAAAGCCTAAATGTTGTTCTGTTCAAAGAGAAGACAGAAGGAATAGTGAAGTGTGTGTATAAAATGAATGGCCAGAGCATAAATGTCTGTGTGCTGTTCTGTAAATGTATGCCTTACGCTCTGCTTATGCCAAGGCAGGTCATTTGAAACAACTGATGATAACTGATATCTGTGTGAAGAGGCATGCTGGATGTGAAAAACAAAACTGGTGATTATCTGCGGGACACACCTCACGGTTAACCACTAGGAGCCAGCACATTTTACAATAACACAGCTGTTGTCATTCATACCTCAGTGCAATACTGTGTATTCCTAGCTTTAAGACATGTCAGTTCACACTTCTTTTAATGTGGTGCTTTTCTCTGGTGTAGACAGGGCCAAAGTAGGATGTTGAATTTAGAAATGTTCCTGTATGGAGAATACGCTTCACCAAGAACAGGAAACCTCATCCTCTTTCATTTTCTCTCCTCATGTTATTCGTTCAAAGCTTTTCCTGTATGTTCTCACATGCAGTTCATGTAAAGTCATTTCTTTCCCTCAATAGAAAGGGAACAGAATCTGTATAAAGCGAGAGAGAATAAAGGTAATGTTCCCTGAGACTTTGCCTTGGAAAAGTTAAAACCTCTTAGCCTCACTTTTTAATGATAAGCAGATATAAAGTAAATACAGTCAGCGAAGCCCCTTTCAAAAAGGCGTTAGATGTCTCAGCTTTTTAAATTCATTTTCAGTGCTTTCAGTTTTTCTTGGGCTGCTGTAATTTCCCCTTGTGCCGAGGCTGATTAGGACACCAGCATAGCATAGTGGAATTCTGCTTTCTTCCTTTCTGCACACACCACATCCTTCCTCATCCTTCCAGTAACCCAGCCACAACACTGTCCTCCCAACCCAGAGTTCTGCCCCTTCTCCCAGTTGTACCAAAAGCCTCTTTGTCTCCCATTTGCTCATGAGCAGAATAAAATAATAATCTGTCGTTTCCCTCCTGTGCACCCGGGCCCATCAGAGTGTATTACAGGGAAAGAAGAAATGTGTTTCTTTTTTTCCCCTTGATGCTTAGAGGTGAGAAAGGGATCACCTGCTGGAAACACTGGAGCTGTGTTTACAGGGTCATGTCTTCTGAAATTCACTGTGGAGTTTGTAGAGACACAGATTCTAAAACTGTTTTGCTGACAACTTTGTTTCTCCTGTGTGAAAGCATCACAGTGATAAAAATAATAATTGTGGTCTACAATCTACCACAATGAGCACTGAGTGTGGAGTTACATTTTTCATTTTTCACGTGCTTTCCTCTGCACAGTTTCATATATTTTTTTTCTTTGCATTTGAAATGAGACTGAGCAGCATCACTGATCCACTCCATTGGATTTCTAAATTTTGTTTGGTAAGATCAATGCAGTTTGGGGAAAAGAAATTCTACAGCTGAATATAAAATGTAGCTGCTGTGCTCACTGCCTCCCTGCAGTGATCATTGTCCCTAACAAACATATACAGCCTGAGCAGTAATTAAGCGTAGCACCATGGGATCCTGCCCCTATGGCTATAGGGCTGTATGACTGTAGTTATTTGCAAAGCTTCTTTCTTACAAACTGTACTGTTCCTGGTGGTTGCTACGATGGTTTTGTGTCTAGGCCACTGGTCAAAGATGTTAGTGTTGAAACGTTTCTGTTGTTGAAAAAACCATGAAATGTTTCCTACAGGACTCAAGGTGCTGTAACTCTGTCAGCCAAGGGAGCCACGTCCCAGTTTGGAGGTTTCTTCACAGGTACGGAGGTAGATCCAGACTATACTTGCTCCACACACATCCCACCTCTTCCCACCCTTTCCTAGGAACTAGTTTCAGTGACAGCAGCTTTAGCAGGGTGGTGTTGACTACTTGGAAATGTGCCCAGCTCTTCAGGCTGTTTGCTGCCTGATCATCCATTCTTTGACTCCTCTAGGAAAGGGGCAGCATGCCAAATGAAAGATGTGCTAGATTCAGCCAGGCCACCACTGGTCTGTGCTGCCAAACTTGCTTGGAGTGGTAAGCTCCTTGCTGAGCTCTACCAGGTACCTGGCAGTGATAGTCTGTGGCCACCAAATTCCTTAAGTGCTGCTGACGGGCATTGTGTTGGACTCACACCTTCTTCTGGAGCAAAATCTCTTCTGGACTCCAGGACTGAAATTCTGGAGGCTGTGACTTCTGGCTCCAGTGAAACCCCAAGACATAACTGTCCAAAGCTGATGTCTGTAATAGCTATCACTCAGAAAGCACAGCCCAATCTCCCTTGTTATTAAAAATGTGAGATCTTCATGCCAAGTGAGATCCTTATGCCAAACTTAGTGTGTTCCACAACTGGACCATGTACTTTGCATGCTGGACATTAAGTTGGAGAAAATAAAATATATGCACATTCCCTAGAAAATAAATTTTGGGAAGCTAAGTTTGCAGTTCCTATTTCACATTCTTTCCTACTTTTAAAACAAGACAGCAATGTTGTGATTTGTACTCTGTGTGTATGTGGTAGTCCTTGCTGTTGTATCCCATAATGGGAGGAAGGAGAGGAAGTGTTGCTTGTATTTGCTCTGTACTGAAGTCTTCTTTGCCTTGCCAAAATCTATTCATTGGCATTTTCTCCATATCTGGCTAATTGAAGCCATGCATTTGTTTTCCATTAGTTGCCTCAGTTAATAGGATGAGGTTTTATTATTATTTTTAAATATTGAGTATTAAATGAAAAAACAACACCCTCATTTAATGATCTGATAAACTGTTGGGATGTTATTTGCTATCTTTGCTTTTGCTCTTCTTTTCACTAATTTTTCTTCTTTTTTTCCTTTCTTTCATTCATTTTATTGAGCCAGCTTTGCTCACACACACACCAAGTTTAATGTGTTTTCATGTGCATTGTACTGCGCACAGAAACTCCCACTGTAAGCCCAAGTCTGCCATGTACTCTGCCCTGCTGAGCTGTGTGCTGGAAACAGGACACTGGAGGTACCAGGGACAAGATGGTGAAAAGAGAAAGGTGTGGCTAAGGAGCAGCATTGGCCTTTTTTAAATATGTCTTGGCTGGTTGATTGACTCACTTTCCATCTATCTACATTTTCCACATCTGTTCTGGGCTTTTTCTCCTTTGACAGAAGGAACTAGAAATAAAAAAAAAAAAAGTACACAAGAGAATGAATTGCGAGAAGTAACACTGAAGTGAGATTTTTCATGTGCTTTTCGTGTCCCGTAAACCTACCACAGAAGTAGGGCCATAGGATTAAGCCTTCCAAATTTCATACTATAAAGCTTCCTCTATCAAGTCCTTAATTTTTCCTCTTTTCCCCTTAGTAAAGATTTAAGCCAACAGATAAGTCTTGCCTCATAGACCAAAGGTAAATAAATCCACCCACCATATACCGGTGGGGAAATTAAAAAGTTATGTTGTCCTCATGGCTGTGTTTTCTGAAATGTCTGTTCTCTGCCAATTCTTCTGGTCATAAGACTTTGCAGCAAATTCTGCAGTCATATTTGTGCCTTGAATCTCTTAGTCATAACAGCAGAGTTGATTTCTACCAGTTAGTATTAATTGAGGTGAGGCAGTCAGAGAGGGTAAGCTGGGTGTGCTGGGATGGGGTGTTTTAATTCATTTTCAAATGTTCTAACCACATTCATGTACTGCTTCTTTCTTTCCTCAGAAAACAATGAACCAAGGGATCCATATTTGTTCTGTCTAAATGCCTATTTAAAACTCTAGTTTGAAGCATTTTCTCATTTTTGTGCCCTTGCCTTTTCTCTGTTTTTTCAAAGAGGAAAAAAAATCCCTAGGCTGAGATATTGGCTCAAGAGTTTTGTCTTTCTAACAGAGAGGTCAAATAATGCGAAGTGGCTTCCAGACTTGGGCATACAAAAACTCCCAACATTGAATGGCTGCTTTAGATGTAGGTTTTGAAGAGGGAATTGCATCTCCCAGTGCTCTGGTGAGGCTTTTTAATACATTAATTGATGGGCAGAGGGAAATCCAGGCATGAGTTCACAAAGGAGTAATTTAGTAGGAAAGCTGTGTCTCCCAAGAGAGAATTTTAAAACTCTTTGTCACCTTACCCTGAAGATACTTATTTTCCCAATGGTCTTCACCTCCTGGGGAGTTGCTCACCTATTATCTGCAATGACTTGATGTCCTTGGATATCCCATGATGCTGTCTGTGACTTGAGGGCATGGGAGAATGGGCTACAGTCCCTGGATCATGGCCCCTGTACCTGCCTGGCCTCCATGCCCTGGCCAGAGGCAGCTCTTGGTAGGAGCCTGCCTACATCCCAACCTGTTGCAATTCACTGCCCAGTTTATTAGTGCAGACTGAGGCAGTTGAGGTTAAGTCATGGGAGCATAAACTGGAGCAGATGAAATTCTGGGGGGGGGGGTCATGTCCTGTGGCTGCAGGGCAGCAACCCGTGTAAAGGAGTAGCAGAAAACTGAGAGGCAAGTCATGCACTGCTGCCATGATCGCTAGGCATCCTCTCTGAACGCTTTTTTCTGCCCCAATTTAATGTCCCTGGTGCTCAGATCATTGCCCTTGTACTCACTGAGAGGAGTTTCAATATATTTCCTCATCCTCAACCTTTCCACTTTACAGTTTATTCCTTGTTTCACAATTAACTGCATTTGAAATTAGACACAGAGACATGTACAAGTGGAAAAGCAAAGGAAAGGTCTCTAACTGTGCTGTTACTATTAATGGCATGACTAGCAGCCAGGGAGTTTATTTGGTTATGCCAAATCCAGATTAGACAGTACAAGCCCTGACAATTTGATATTATTTTCTGAAGAAATTATTCGATGTCTATTGGGGATACAAGACGGCATTTGGGGGGAAAAGAAGAACTTTCTTTAGCTGTTGAGCAAACACAGAGCATCTGCCTAATATGTGCTACTCATGTCCAAGGAAATATAGGCAGAAAAGGTTCATTTTGGAACTTAGTGGATGAAATCCTGTCCCATTAGAGTAAATGGGAGATTTGCCATTGCCTTCAGTCAGGCCAGGGTTTCACCCGATACTTTTTACGTATGTTTTTATACGTTATGATAATTCGTGAATGAACTAAAATAGTCCTGTAGAGAATATATGAGGATTGTTCTTCCCTGCCTTGTGGGGAGCAGTCTTCATTTATATTGGGGTCCTTGGAAAGAAATATGGATGGGAGAGTAACAATACATACTTTATCTTGTATCTCTCTTTTGTATAATCCATCAACAGCAGCATTGCATAGAGTTAGCTGAGAAAGGAGCACAGATGGGAAGAAAATGTTTGAAACCAGATCTGAAGGGGGCTGAGGTGATGTTGTCTGGACAGGGGTTTTAATCAGCAGAGAGAGCAGAGTACGTTGCCCTTTGAGCATGTCTGTCTTAGGTTGTTCCAAGTCTATGATCCAAAGGCCTAGTTGGGTTTCCAGTCTCATTCTGGCTGGATTTCTAAATGCTCAAGGCAGCATTAGTAACCAGGACAACTTTTTGCGGGTTTTTTTTGTTTGTTTTCTGTTACCTGGCCGGGGGAGATTATGATGAACCCTTCTGAAGACAGACCTTGTCATTTCAGCCAGGCTTTTGCCTCCCAACAGTAGGTTCATTCAACATACTCCTCAGGAAGATGCATCTTCCATCTGATCAGAAACCAATACCCATGGAGATTATGAGCTGGCTTTATCCCCTGAGTGCACAATGCCTGTGCTCCACAGTCCGTTTTGACCACCTATTGCCTTGATTTGAACGTGTTAGTTTTGGCCCAGGAAGTTCCAGCAATCTGAGCGAGCTTATCCTTTCCTGGCTCAGCCACCAGTTAGTGCTGGATCTCAGCCTGGAAGGCTGCTAATGTGAGAGAGAAAAGGGGTAGCTGGAGAGCCATTTTCCGTTCAAGAACTTTGACTTGGAAACTTGCTTTCTTGCCTTGGTCAGAACTTCTCAAGGGGGTGAATAAGTGGTTTGCAGCTTAGGGAAGGAGAGGAACAGGACAAAGTTAGTGCCATGGTGTTTTCTCTTGCAAGATTGTGGTTAGCAGGCAATTGGGGGAATCCTCCATTACTGTAACTGCAGTCAGTTTAAATATGCAGTGAGGTGGAGTAAGAAGTGGCCACCTAGAGAAAACAAAACCGTAGCTAATATAAACCCCATGTGTTTATAAGAGTATGAGAAGATAGTACAAACGGTAGGTTAAAAAATATTTGTGATGCTGTTGACTGCAGAGTAAAGAAGTCCCAAGCCTTTGCTGATAAATCTATTTTGCCCAGCTCAGGTGTGAAAGCAATAGAGCTGTTCGGGTGGTATTGTGTGCAAGTAAATAAGGTTGGTTTTTTTCAGAGCAGCTTGAGTGTCTTCCATACCTGTGGTATGACTAAATCCCACCCAAGATAATTTGCTTCCATATAGTTTAGAGTCATCTGTATTTCCAAGTGGATCCTACAGTTATGACTACATGGCTGTTACTGCAATTAAAAAAGTGTATTTTAAATTAATAAGAAGATTTAAGTGCTCATTGCTTAAGACTTGCATCCATTTAGCAGCCTAACAGTGTGCAATTTTGAGTGGTCCGGATTTTTCATTTTCCTGGTATGCTACTGAGTCCTGAATTCTAGTTGGTATTTCTGCTATAGCTCTGTCCCATTAATCTAGGCTTGAAGTTGTTGCAGTAAATAAAACATTTCAGATAACTTCTTTAGTGTTCAAGCAAAGAAGTCCATGGGGATATTTCAACTCATTCTGATTTCCTTTAAAGATTATCTTGGCCACAAAGTGCTATTATTTGTCCTTACAATATGATTTCTTTCTGGAAAGCTTTAACACAAATTCACTTGTATCATACTGTCTTATAATAAATTTTCATGTTTTGGCTGATGTTCTGGTTTAAGTCTGCTCTAAAACAGGAGGAAGAAAAGTAGCCTAAAATAGCAATTACAAGAGAGATTTGAGGGTCATGAATTATTTTCTGTTTCTGTCACTGGTTTAGGTCTCAGCTCAGCATGCCTTGAAGCTGCAGGAAATCTTTTATGGATTTCAGTAGATCTTGGTTCAGGTGCATTCAGTCTGACCTTGGACACGTCAGGTGCCTTCTGTGCTTGGGACTGAAATGTGCATACTCTGCTTACCCCTCCAGCAGGATCACTATAAAGCTTCATTCATTCACATCTGTAGAGAGCTTTAGGACTTGCAAATGAATGCCACTTTTTGAAGTACAAACTAGTATTTCAGTGTAGATGAATTCATTTTACCTTCCCACCAGGTGCCAGCAATCTGTTTAGTGCAATGAAATCCTGACAGTCCGTGTCAACAACTGAAAGCAGCTCTTTCATGACAGAGAGAAAAAGGAAAGAGAAAATGCAGACCTGAACTCTTCCCCTTTTAGAGATTGTCTTTGTGTAGGAAAATAAAAATGTCGTCTGTCATTTCAAAAGGCCCTCTCATAAAAGAACTGCACATTAAATTAAACCCCTGTTATTTTTTCATTCCATCTCAATATGGACCCCTCCTGGCTCTTGATGAAGAGCGAGGTGAAATATCGCACAACTGAGCTACAGAGAAAATGGCAAAACTGTTCCAAGTGCATAAGCCAAAATGAGTGTTCAGAGAGAGATCACCATGTCATGAGCTCATGCTGGCAATATGTTTTTTTCTTTGCGTGTAAACTGAGATTTGAGCCTGAGAGAGACCCTATATTCAGCCTTGCAGGAGCACTTTCATGAGTGTTGTTTTCTTAAGAATAAGCGAGGAAGTTGTGAACTGCTCCCAGACCTAGGAAAATACCTACAGCCCTCAGGGAGTTCTGCTGCCTGATGGTCTCCTCCCCTTCCCTCCCCACCACTCAGCAATAAACTGAAGATGAAGCCAGAGAGAAAGCATCTAGATTTTGCTGAGGGTACAATGTCTTTTTTCCCCTGTGTTATTATTTGGGTTTGTGTGGTGATCTGGGAGTCTTGCCTGTTTTCATCTGGGAGGTGGTAGGCAGATGTGGGGGTGTGGTGGACAGAGGCAAGGATATGGTGGTCAGGGCTGGGAAGCTGAAAGGCAGAGCAAGGCCCCGTGTGAAGCAGGGATGGTGCGGAGCCTGGGGTCCCCACCCCTGTGTGACAGTGGGGATCCCATCTGTATCACCCCAGCAGCAGCTCTTCCTGTGCAGACTGGGGGCCCTAGGGTGGCTGGAGCCTCCCTAAGGGAGGTCCTCTCCTAGGGACCAGCCCAGAGGCTGGCTGCAGAAATGGTCTTTTGTCTGGTTTATGTGAAGGGAAAATGATGCCTTGGGCACAGCCCAACGTCAGCAGAGCGCCCAGTTTCTCTGTTCTCTGAATTTTCAGTCAAGTAAGTACTGTGCCGCACAGGAACAATGGTATTTGAATTCACTAGGATATTTTATGCCCCTCTCAGTGCTGGTTTGTTTCTGCTAGATGCAACACTGGGATTTCGGGTACATATGTGTTTCTCCCATTCCAGGCAGTTACACCTCCCTGTGCCTCAGGTCTACTTCCAGCAGAGTGGAATCTGTTGCACATCTTTTTCTATATGTAAACACTTTTAAGATTGTCTTATCTTTCTTATTGGCAAAGTCTGAAGAGCACAGCATTAATTCTTTTCCTTGGTGTCCTGGAAAAGGCTAGTAACTCTTGTTAGAAAAAAACGTGTTTTAAAATAGATGCAGTCTAATAATCCCCAAAGTGGTGGCATCTAGTTTTAGAGTATGACTGAGGCTGGGGGCATCCTGGCCCTGGGAGGGGCCGTCCCCAGCTGTGCTGTCCCCAAGATACCTACTCTGAGAAGCAGGTTTAGGAATCTGGTTTCATTTTCCCAATGGCATTGTTAGAACAGTTCAGCTAAGGGATGCATTTTGTGTTATTTTGAAAGAAGCAGCCGTAAACCCTTTGATGCAGGAATTCAGGAGCAATGTGGTCAAGTCAGGCATGAACACATGGCAAGTGTAATTGAAATAGCAAGCTAGGCCTACAGACAATTCTTGCACAAAATTAGATGTAGGAATTTAGTCTTCCTATGATATCTTCTTGTTCCTGTAGCCACATTCTAGGGCATGAATGGGTTTAGAAGTACTGCTTTCATTTTACAGATGCCAAGCAGTCCTTTTTTTCCTCTAAATACATTACTGAAGTTTATCTTATGCCTTACTTAAAGGCTTGAGAAGCTTCTCCTTCCTATCTCTTTTGCCTCAGTTCGCTCTGAAATACAAACATCAATTGCTATATTTACAGAAGTATGATACATGGAAGCATTGCAACCCATACATAGAGTTATGTTTAAAATAACACAGTCAAAGATGTGAATATTCATGAATATGCTAGGAGTAATGAAAAAACATTTTAGAGATTTTTGTTGACTCTTCTGTACTGGGGAACAATCTGCTCTGGGTAACGGTGTGATCTCCATGTTTGAAACTTTAAAACCACTGCTTTGATCTCAAGCATGTCATAGCTGATGTTCCTGCCACCAGAGCCAAAGATATAAACTAAAATTGGTAAAAGCCTTTGTTGATTTATTCTTGAATACACCAGGAAAACAAAAAAGGCCAGCGGTAAAATACAGGTAGAACAGGCTGGGAAAAGCAAGCAGGGAAAACCAAGCCCAAAGCCACTGCCTTGGGAAGCAGGAGGTGTAGGCTGCACTGCTGACTCCCTCTGTGACTGTGCTCACATGGAGCGAATGCTCAGCAGGGAGCTCCCCGCCCCAATGCATTGCATTCACTGTGCAAAGACACCTGTTTGGCTTTAAAAATTGTGATGGTGAGATAGCCGGGGCTTTCCTGTCATATAACCTACCCTTTGGGGCTGTTATTTCAGGGTGGGGACCCTGAGGGTGGTGCTATGACATCTTCAGCTGAAGAGCAGGGTCAGTTTTACCTCTGGGCTCTCTGTCCATTGCGGGATGCAAACATGCCCTACAGAGACATAATTTAGTATCTGCCTGTGGTTCTCTGTGTAATGTGATAAGGAACCTTCTCAGCCCCATAAAGATTCTGTAGTGATAAACTCTATAAAAAAAAGAGATGAGGATCTTGGATAATTCCCTGTAAAAACAGGATTTCCCCATACCACGTGGAGAGGCTGGAGGAAGCTGTCAGAACTACTTTTAGATGCAGCTTGTATGTCCTAAATTAAAACAGGCAATCAACTTCTGTCTCCAGCACTCAGTTTGGCTTACTCTCAAGCAAATCGGATCCATTAATTAGAATTTGTACAAAAGTATTTTCACACATAGTAAAAATGGATGCCTATGGAAAAGCTGCTAGGTGCTCCACTACCCCGACCGAAATGAAATGAGCAGAATTAGCCAGCAACAGTTTACTGACAGCTGCCAACAAAAACAAACCTGCTACAGGAGGTAATGCAAACATCTGCTCCCCTATGGCTGCTGGGGGGTTTTCACCCCACCCAGCCACACCTCCAGCTGTCACCTTCCCAGAGAAATACATAGTACTGCATAATACTGTATGGCCTGAAAATCAGCAGGTTGAGGCACTTATACTGGGACAAGGAGTATTGTTTTGTTCTTGTGTATTTATAGCTTTGTCTTAATAGATCGTTTAATAAAACATGTGAATCTTTTAGGAACATAATTGTGGTAGTGTCAGTTTTAGCACAGCAGCCAAACTCAGGCATCGAACTCGTTATGAAATTATCATCTGGAAAAGGAGTACAAAGGCTCAAAAATTGCTGATGAATTCGTTGCTTTTAGTGTTTGTACACGTGAGAGAGAGAAAATAGCCAAGGGCATTAATTCACACATGGATTACAGTATATTTTTCTTTTAAAAGCAAAGCCCTTTTCTGATTTACAGCTATTTAAAACAATTACTTAGCTCAAAGCAGCAAGGGAATCAGCTGGCATAGTGGCTTAGCATATTAAGATACAGCTTTATGTGTCGACTCTCCCTCATCTCAGTGCCACAAGCTTGAGTCCTCAGCAGGGACTTCAGCTGATGAAGTGATAGCAGCAGGTTTCCAGGTCTTGAGCACGCTGTGTGGGCTGCTCTTCTGCGATGAGGGCTGCTGCCCCAGGAAACTGGATTTTCATAGATGTGAAAGCCAGAAAGGAACAGTCTAATTGTTTAGCCTGACTTAATTTTACTCGGTAATTCCTGCCTAAAGCCCTGCCATTTGTGGCTGAAATAAAACATGTCTGTTAGCTGTCTAACCTTGATTTAAAGACTGCAAATGACGGAAAATGCATCCTATCCTCTAGTGTGCCATTGTAATCATTCTTGATATTTGCATCTTGTTTGCAGTTTGAACTCTATTAACAGACTTTTAACTTCCAACTATGGTATTCTGGCTTGCTGGCAACAGTGGTGCTGTGCACAGTGCTGGCCAATATTAACATCAGCTAATTGATGTCACTGCAGGGAAATCTGGGAAAAGCTAATTCAGAGCAATCCTCTAATTGATGGCTTCTTATGTCTTCAGATGTGATTCTAATGGTTTTATTTTGCTTGCTGTCAGCCAGCTCTTGCTTTTTAAAGCTTCAAAGTTTAGAGAGAGAGATTTGGGGAGTGTAGTAAGTGCTAGGATATCGTGTCCTGTAGATATGGAATAACTTCTCTAATGCTGCACTTATGTCCTTGAGTTAAGAGGCTACATCCAGATGAAGATTATCGGTGGATTTAGACCTCCTGCAAATATGTTTGGACATTGCATACTTCTGGTGTCATCTGCAGTTCAGACAAACATATCAGATAACAGGATTTGGTCTCATTTTGTTTCATTGCATCTTTTTTCCTTTTGCCCTTCTACACACATAGAATTTGACTACTGGATCTGATTGCAGGTTGCGATCTATTATTGTGTGACAAAAGCTGATAATCTAGATAATCTCATACATTTTGTATCAAAATTCAACACAGTAGTCAAGGGAGATATTATATCCAAGGGGTATTAAATTCAGCCTCGGATTATATTTTATCAAGCTTTCTGGAGTTCACCTCCAAGTTTTAGAGAGACCACTAAGGCCTGGATTCAGCAGTGGCAAGCAGATGGCAAAAGACAGCTTTATGTGGAATGCAACCCATGTAGTGGGAAGCTCTTGTATATTTATTCCTGGCCCATAAGGATGAACCTTTGAACCCATCTTAAAGGGATTGCTTCAAATCTGCATCAGATTGTTGGAATAACAGACAGCAAAAGAAAGCAGCCTTCCATCTTAAAGATAGCTTTATAACATGTTAATTGTTATATAGACTGCAAAACAAACGAGGCAGTGAACAACAATAAAAAATAGGGCCTTTTGGATAAAACTCATTGCCAGATTAATGATATCTGTGGCTAAGTTTATAAACTAAACATATAGATAAGAAATTGGTTAGGATGTCAAAATCTGAATGAACATCTGTGTAGTAGAATCTCAATTATATTCATATTTATTTTAATATTTTATTTAATATTTTCTATAAATTTTGTTCATAATAAAAAATCAGTTATATATTGTTCATAAGAAGAAATGTCTTTATCCTGCAGGGGATAGTGGGATAAATTTAATATGTGTAGAGCACAGAGTTCTATTTTTCCAGGCACATCCAAATATATTTAAGCAATCATCTTGATAAGTGATGTGACACTTGGGTTTGCAGCTGGGAAGGTGTGTAGTAGAAACAGAACAGGATTTAGAGCACAGAGATTAATGAAGATCCATAAAATGAAAACACAACATCGGGACGGATGATTAGGCCTGGATGATAGCATATGAGTTAAGTGAAGTAAAAGTTAATGTGAAAATATTGATCTGGGTAATCCTATTTAGTCATACCTGAGTGACAAATTCTGAAATAATTGCCAACAGAAGGCGGCAGCAACATCCTCTACAGACAGAGTGAAGGCAGCATGGTATATCTGGAATGAAACTGAAAAACCCACTACTACTATCTGTACCATAAACAGTACGAAAGTCTTTCCTACCTTTGTTGACAGACTCGAGTACATTATTTCCAATATTGTCAGATTCTGGCAACTACATGATTCTTCATCAGAGATTCTTCATCTATTCCGCAGCAAAATTAGTTCTGCAAATTAGTTTGTGATTAAGAGTGAAGGGATGGCTACCAGAAAAGAAAAAAAAAAATTAAAAATCACTCTTAATTACATTTCATTGCATTTATAAGGAGACAAGTCTCACACATAGCTTTTTATTATAGTAATTGTAACTAGCCTCCATTTGGTCACCAGCAAATCTTTTGTTCAGTTGACACTCCTTCAAAGAGGTGTTACTGAAATCAATATATGTGAGCCTGGGGAACTATAAATAATGAAACACCTGATGCTCTGCAAAGTTAACTCTTTCTCCATATATCACATATTCCAGGCTGAATATCGATAGTGACCCCAGCCAGTGAGGCTGGAGACAGATATCCTTTCTTAGATCCAGCTGCAATAGTTGAAGATATTAGTGCTTCCTCACACCACAATTTTGCCAGAAAGCTGATTTATATGGGTGCTCCGTAACCCAGCATAGGAAAAAAAATCACTAGGGTTAACAGAAATCACTATTTCAGCATTGCTTAAGCTAATCTTTGTCCTTAAACTAAACCCACAGAGGATCATGGACCACCACCTGGTAGGCAGAAATGGAAGCATGGTACCCACTGGCTAAAAGGCAGCAAACGAGCAGCTGAGACCATACTGTCTTCCTTCAGCACAGGAAATAACTTCATGGAAAGATTTTCAGGTTTTATTTTATTTGCTTCAGCTCTGTCTGGAGCAGTTCAGCCACGCTCTGCCCTCAGCTGGCTGCTACTGCCCATCTAATGAGCACTGGAATGGATCCTGTAGTGCTCCCACCCTGCGTCAGTCCCGAGTCAGGTGGTTTGGCTTAAACTGCTGCTGCTGCTGAGGATAGTTTGCAGTGAGCCAGAGAGCTGTAGAAAAGGAAGTAGTCATGCTGCTTTACCACCTCAGCCATGTCTTCACCATGGGAGGGTCACATCTTAAGCTGCCACAGCTGTTGCGTGGGCAAGGCAGTGTTTGTGGGTAGAATTAACTCTATTCATGATAGACCTTCATGGTTGTAACAACACTATCTCTGTTTCAGTGATCTTTCACACTCTAGTATCATACACAGCTTTTGTTTGCTAGAGTTTAATTCTCCTTGAAGGAAAAAGAATTTTCAGTTAATCCAAGGAGGATTAAACGATAGTAAATAGTGATTTACAAATACCATCCGATTAAGTTTGAGCAGCTGATATAGTTATCACCTTCCAGTTTCCTTCCTCGGTCCTTTCCTGGACGCTGGATCCCTGCCACAAGGACAGCTGAATTTGGCATGGAGAGCTGCTCTGGGAGCACCAGAGTTCACTGCCTTGCACAGTGGATTAGACGGATGCCCATGCAGGGTTGTCTGAAGAGGCTCAGCTTGAAACCTCAGCAGGTTGAAAGTGAATTTTCATGTTGTTCACCTGCCTATGAAGTCAGAGGTGGCTACCTCCAGGAAAGGGAATGAAGAACAGGTGGAGAAGTAACTTTCTGCTGTCTAACTGAGCACACTGACTCACACACAGGTGGATCCCTTCTCAACTGGAATGCACAGGCATTTAGTGTGCTCTAACCAACATGCTTCTTCTTCAAATGATGTTATACTTATCCTCCTGTCCACTTTTTACACTAGAAGACTTGGTAGATCTGAGGAGCTGGCAAGCGTCTTCACTACGAGACCGACCTGTGGAGGACATAGGAGGGAGCTACTGCACTAAAACTTTGAAACCTTGCTTCCTTTGGGATAATGTCATTGTGGCAGCTTCCCTCCATGTCTTACGTATATTACTTACCCTTTCTGTGTAGGTCAGCATGTCACAGAGGAGATGGGGAACAGCAGGGGCAGCTAAATATATCCAGGAGATGACAAACATCTCCTCAAAATTTAGAAACTTCTCTTTGTGGTTTGTGGAAGAAAAAAATGAGATCATGAACATGGCAAAAGAGAGGAAGAGAAAAAGTTTAAGAAAGGAACGGAAAGAATAGACTCATAGAAGGCAGGAGGATGAAAAAGGTGGAGGAACACTTATAAGGTAAGGTTCATGCTCACAGTAGGCAGAACATCTATAGTGTCCCGAAGATGTACTATTTCTGGAAACATGTAGTTGGGCAGTGGTTATATATGATTTTACTTCTCATAAAACTGTTTAAGTGCCCTGGTTTCACAGAATACATGAATACTGCCGGAACCAAAGATAACTACGTCAATCTTATTTTTCCCTCTGCTATCTTCATGCATGCTGTATCTGAATACAGAACTTCCCTCTTTAGGCACTGCCTGACCTTGTCAACAGAAGGTTTTACTTAGCTTTTCAGTGAATGTGCCTGATTGAACATGATTCACATGTTTTCTTAGTGACTGCATGGGCTGCATAGGACATGGTTCTTTTTCCAAACTTGCTGTGATTCAGTGGAATTCAGGCATTTTCATACTGAACATCTGTGACTTGGGGAGGATCCATGTGCTTTCTCAGTGAATATGAACGAAGCTGGCAAGGACCTCAGTGTTTCCTTCTTGCTTCTATGCTTGTAATTATCACAGTATATAAATATACAGAGACTTTCTCAGAATGTGCCTAAGAAGATCTGACAAGATCTAGCTTTTGCTCAGCCCTGTCTCTGTGTGTAAGGAGGCAAGTCAGGTACACTGGATATGATCTCGTGTGTCCCCTCTCCCGTGCGTGGAGCTACACATGTACACTAAGACTTCTAGACTTACTTTAGAACCTAGTTTTCCGTCCTACCTGGATATGTAGGATTGTTGGGATTGTTAGGTCCTAATAGTGTTGGAAAAAACATTCTCTTCCCCTTCTCCTCCCCATACATCAAGGGCTGTTACAGTAACTTTGCTCTCTTCTCAGGGAATGCTCTGGCAGTGCTCTTCCACGACTTGGAAAAGTGGCAAACAGTAAAACAGTTGCCCTCTAAGAAGTGCCCCTTCATAGGAGAGGACTGAGCTACAGTAACTTCTTTTACTACTTTATTGTCTTTGCCCCGATCTGACTTGTCTGTCCTAGAATGAATTTACTTTTCTCTGAGCATCTGCTAGACTTGCCAGAAAAGTGAAATGAAGTTTGTAAAGGATTGGTGGGAGCAGCATTGTACTTAGCTTTCATGGAAGGATGTATGGTTGGTTGGTACATAGCATTTATATGACGCTGTGTATTCTCAGCGTCATTGAAGAAATACTAGTTCATTCTTAGACCACTCTGAGTTAGATATGGGAGTCAGAAGAGCGGTAAAGGAAAGACATTCTGGTCTCACTGAAGCTAGTAGAAGTTTCTACTTAAAACTTACTTCTGGTAAAGGCTCCCCTGCCGTGCTCAGTGCTATACTGACCTAGTGCTAGGATAACAAGCAAGGAAAACGAGGACCAGAATATTAAGACGAGAAAAATCCTTGCTGAATTATCCCTTTGTCCTCGTAGATTTCTGTTTCATTTAAATCCTCCTCCTTCACGAGGCATGCCTCTGCAACTAGAGGCAGCCCGTGCGCTAGTCGCGCTTTCCCCCATCAGCAGGAAGCCAGGTGATTTCCCGGGGAATCGGTTTCGGCGAAGACCTCTCCGGATTCTGGGGGCACTGGAGCAGCCCCGCGCCACCCCGGCCCAGTGCGACATGTCCGTGCGTTGGGGACGCCAAGCCCACGGGGCGCTGGGTGGGCGGACGGGGGCCCCCCAGCTCTGCGCGGGGGCGGCGGGGCGGGGGCTGCGCGGGGCGGTGGCGACGGGGAGCTGCTCTCCCGCCCCCTCGCACAGGCTCGTCCTTCCCACCACCGGCGGCGGCGTTCGGGAGTTTCTCCCGCGGCGGCGAGGCGAAGGCACCTGCGCGGCGGTGGCGGCGGCGCCGAGTAGCAGGGCGCAGCCTGCCCGCGATGCCGGCTTAGCGGAGCATGGCGCGGCGGCTGCGGGGCAGCAGGTGTCGGGGCGAGCGAGGCAGCGCTCCCCCGACGGGACCGACTAGGGCGCGGGCGCTGCTGGTGCTGCTGTGGCTGTACGCGGCAGGCGGCACCGCGGCGCCGGTGTATAACCTCAGCCTGGCTGTGGACGAGGGGCTGCCGGCCGAGACGCTGGTGGGGGACATCCGTGCGGGGCTGCCGGCGGGCGCGGAGTCCCCGGGGGGTTTCCTCCTTTCGGAAGGGAGCGGCGAGTCGGCGGTGCTGGCGGACTTCCACGTCCAGCCGGAGACGGGCATCATCCGCACGGCGCGGCGGCTGGACCGGGAGCGGCGGGCGCGCTACAGCTTTGCGGCGGCCACGCTGCGCGGCGAGGTGGTGCAGGTGGAGATCGCGGTCACCGACGTGAATGACCACCCGCCGCGCTTCCCGGGGGACAGCCTGCAGCTCAACGTCTCCGAGCTCAGCCCGCCCGGCACCGCCTTCCGCCTCCCGGCGGCCCGCGACCCCGACGCCGGCCGCTTCGGCACGCAGGGATACGCGCTGCTGGAGGAGGGCGGCGCGGCGGGAGAGCCGCCGCTCTTCCAGCTGCGTTACGGGCGGCCGGAGCCCCTGGAGCTGGTGCTGCTGCGGCGGCTGGACCGCGAAAGGGCGGAGGTGCACCGGCTGGTGGTGGAGGCGTGGGACGGCGGCAGCCCGCGGCGCCGCGGCCGTCTGCGGGTGTCGGTGCGGGTACTGGACGAGAACGACAACGCGCCCACCTTCAGCCGTGGCGAGTACCGAGCGCGGCTGCGGGAGGACGCGCCACCGGGCACCGCAGTCTGCCGCCTGCGGGCCACCGACCCCGACCTGGGCGCTAACGGCGAGGTGCGGTACGCCATCAATCGCCGGCAGAGCGACCCCGACGACTATTTCACGGTGGAGGAGCGCAGCGGCGTTCTGCGCCTCCGCCGCCCGCTGGACCGCGAGGCGCGGGCCCTGCACCGCCTGGTCGTGGAGGCGCGGGACGGCGGCGCCCAGCCCGAGGTCTCCAGCGTCCTCGTCTCCGTGGCCGTGCTGGACGTGAACGACAACCGCCCTGCCATCCGCCTGCTCTACCTCACCGAGAGCGGCGGCCCACGGGTCTCCGAAGGGGCGCGGCCGGGCGACTATGTGGCCCGAGTCTCCGTCTCGGACGCCGACGAAGACGGGGAGGCGGAGGGCGGCGGCGGCATCGCGCTGGCCCTTCTGGGCGGCGACGGCGCCTTCGCTCTGCGAGCGGCCGGGGCTGGCGTCTTTTTCCTCTGCGTGGCTGGGCCGCTGGACCGCGAGAGCCGCGACCTCTACGAACTGCGGCTGGTGGCCACGGACGGCGGCACGCCGCCGCTCTCCGCCGAGGAGCCGCTGCTGCTGCGCGTCGCCGACCTCAACGACGAGGCTCCCACCTTCCCGCAGCCCCACTACCGCGCCACCGTCTCCGAGGCCGCCTCCCCCGGCACGGCCGTGCTCCGCCTCAGCGCCTCGGACGCCGACGAGCCGGGCTCGCCCAACGCCGAGGTGCGGTACGCGCTGGAGGGCGACCCTGCCGCGCTGGCGCTGCTGCGCATCGACGCGCGGAGCGGTGCCGTGAGCACGCGCGCGCGCCTGGACCGGGAGCGGCAGGCGGCGCTGGAGCTGCGCGTGGTGGCGCGCGACGGCGGGGTCCCGGCGCGCGCCGCCGCCTGCCGCCTCAGCGTGCGCGTGGAGGACGCCAACGACAACGAGCCCCGGTTCGAGCGGCCCGTGTACCGCGCGCGCCTCCCCGAGCACGCGGCGCCCGGCCGCCGCCTCGTGCAGGTGAGCCGCGCGCCGGCCCGCGTCGGGCTGGGACCGCCCGTAACACAGTCCTGGGACCGCCCTCGGCACGGAGGGCCTGGGAAATAGTGTGTTCCTTATCCCGTAAAAACTGTAGCATGGGCGGTGAGCACAGGAGCTCGCATCTTCAGAAGGAACCAAGGATCACCGCTGGTTAAACCCCAGAGGGGGAGTTAAACAGCCTGTGATACTTTTGAGGGCTTGAGGTGGTCCTTAGCGGAAACCCAGTAGGACCCATCTCCGAGGGTAAGCGTGACTCAAAGTGAAACAGAGAGAGAGAAGGGCAGTGTAACACAGAGGGACCTGAAATCAAAGAGCGCTTCAGGGGCTTGGTAATATTGCCCGAGCTCTCTGCTGAGGAGGATAATCAACTCACTCTGCCCTCAGAGAAACTGATTAATGTTAATAGAGCAAAGTATTCTGTTTGTCCATAAAACGCCCTTTATTCTTTGCAAGTGAGATTGAATGGAGGCTTTGGAGGGCCAGGGATTGCCAAAGAGCCCTTTTGCTTTTAGCTTGTTATGACATCAGAATTTATAGCTTTGAACTGAACGAAGTTTTTTCCATCAGAGGAAAATTCACAGCAGCTGATCTTGGGTAAATGTAGACATGTTTCTGAGTTTGTGCAGAACTCACATGAATTTGGGGAAAACGTGATTAAAGAGGAGACCTAGGGAGAGCTGCAGTGCGTTTCCTCAGAACATTTGATGAGAAATCATTCTGCCTTTATTTCCAGGTGCCCTAATTAATTAATTTTTCAAATCAGAGGTCATTGATGATATTTTGGGTCCGACAGTAGTTTATTTGAACAAAAAGCATTTTCCTCTCTCATTTTTTTAAAATTGCACTTTGAGCTGAAAAAGTACACAGTTTGCACAGCCCTAATAAAAATGAATCTGTAAAAAGTTTGGTAAGGTTGAGGTCATGGAGCTTTTCATTTTGTATCCCAAACTAAAAAGAAAATCCCATCACTGCCCTTTCTTTTTCCTCCAACCCCACGGAAAAAAAAAAAAAAAAAGGGGCATCCTGAACCGATAACCCTAGGAAAGCCCGGAGGAAAATTAATAACGTGATTTGAAAAGTTCGCCGTCTCCCGGGGAGAAGCGAGGGACGTTGCGGCAGCCCTGATCTCTGCCCCTGGGCACGGGCGTGGGCGCGGGCGTCCGTGGTGCTGAAAGGCAGCGGATCGGAAGCCTTTGGGGTGCGCTGCCGCAGCCTGATACCGCGCCTGGAGCTGATCGATAACGTTTTTTTGCTCGTGATTTCATTAGAGAAAAAGCTTCCTGAAGGATTCCTGAATATTTTAAAAGAAATAACCCATGACTGTGGTTTTATTATTTTTTTCCTGGTATGTTTTGATGTATTAATAGTGGAGATTTTCTAGGGCCACAGGGGTCATGTTCCTGTGGCTATCATCTGTGGTGTACTGAATTTTGCAAGTGTCACCATGCTGCCATAATCCTGTTTAGAAAGGAGCAATAAGTAGTTACACCGTGGTGGCTGAATGATCAAACCTGGGATATTAAAACCAAAGGTGAATGAAAGTGAGACATGAGAGACATGCTCAGGAGGAACAGCAGATGAGCATCCCATGGACTGCCTGGGAATGAAGCTGTTTCTACTTACAGGTGAATCCAAGATCATCACAGTGATGTCCAGGTTTCATATCGTGTTGTGTAGCAGGCTTAAGCTTTAAACGTACCCACCTTTTAAAATTATCCTCATACCTCTTCCCCCATTTTCCTGATACTCAAAGATTGTGAGCAGGAAGGGCTATCATGAAGCAGGCAGCTTTGTTTATGTTGCTCTAGAAGTTGCAGTGAGTGATAAGAATGTAGAAAAAAAGTTTTGAGTTGGCCAAGCTGTTTTTCAGGATCTGTGGTATGAGTGCTGTCTCTAAGTTGAACTTCAGAGCTAGCATGAAAAAGAGGTGACCATGGACTCTGTTAATGCTGCTCCTGGAGAACTGGAAACAAACCAAGATACTGAAGGAGGCTACTCATGTCATAGCTTCCTCTGCTCCACAACCTGGGGGGTTGTGATAAACATTTGTTTTACGTTTAGATTACAATCATAGTCCCTGGAAGTCTTCTAAACCCTCTAGTCTTTTCCCTCTGCAAGCAGAGGGTCTCTTGCAGTAGGGAGGGCATTACTGAAGTCTTGTTCATTAGTAACCATAGCTTGAGGATTAACTGGTGACAAACCATTGCTTCGTACATTGAGTGTCTAGAGCCTTCTGCCTTAGTGCTTTGCTGTACCTCTGCCCAGCCACTAAATAACTGGACAATTTATTCCCTTATATTCTTAACTGCATGTTGATTAATGGGAGATTCATTTCCCTCTGGGAAATCTTTTACTTCTGCTGTGATTATTTAGATTATCTTAATTTTCCCTACTCTCCACAAATGTAACCCGTAATATGGGCAAGACTTATGAAATGGATCAACTTGCACGTAAGTCTGTATTTTACTGGTTTCTCCTAGTCTGTAGGAATTTAGCAATTAGAAGAATTGACTGTGTACTTAAAGGACATAGTTTTCAGCAACTTCTGGAAATACTGCTTTATTCCAGGCGTGTGTATGGGCTTTTCCTTGTAGACAAAAGGCTCTTCCTTGCAGTGCAGACTGACTAGTAAGGGAGAAGTCGCATCCTGAAAAATAACTGGAATTTGTTTGCATCAGCTAATATGAGAAAGAATTGTGGCAATGGTTTTGCCCTGGATTGCATCTCTGGGGTAGATAACAAAGGTGGAGATCAGAAATCTGGGCAGACAAAAGGCATAAAGTTTAAATGAAGAAAAGGGAAAATCAGTGGGAAAGTAATGGGTTATCAGACATTAGAAAGTAGAGCAAAGGTATGCAGTGAAAAATGTAAGAAGAATTTTGAAGTAATTAACAGACTTTATCTCATTTTTGCCCATTTTTGTATACTGAACTTCTGATTTGCTACCAGTTGTTGTAGACACACCTTTGTTAAAATTTATGCATTACTGATGAGATGATTAAAAAGAAGCAAACTAAAAAAAGGTACAAGGAGTAACAGGTGAACACAATTGGAGCTAAATTGTAGACCAAGGCAATTTGCAGTAACAAAAGTGGAAGCAGCAGAAGCACTCTTGGTGTGATGTGATGTCTGCAGATATTTTGGTAATGTTTTGATATTTGCAGATGTATCAAAATCCTGGTTTCTTCATGTAGAGGTACTGCATGTTAATTTTGAGTGGTCACTGGCCTTAAGGATAACATTGATTATTCAATTATTCTGATGAACTTTCAGCATAACATGAATCTGTTTTCCTGAAGACCTTCAGCATGCCCTAGAAATGGAATAAGATGGAGGAATGAGTGAGAGCATATTGGGCTTTCTCCTGTTTTTCTTATTATATGTTTCATCCCATTCTCAAGGACCAACATGATTACAAATGTCTATGACTGTTGAGTGATGGTGAGGATATCCTATTTTTGCACTCTTGGCAATTTTAGGTAGGTTTAGCATCTATGATGTATACCTCTCTGATGACTGCACTTCTGTGGCCTAAAAGTATGAAATGTGACAAAGTGTTTCTCTTCTGAGCCATTCACTTAATCTTGTGAATGAATTAAGGAATGAAGCTTTGCCATAGACTAACAGAGGTTTAATTCTGACAACAAATTTCATTTTCAAGCTTTTTTAGGTGATTGCAATGCTTCTCAATACTCCCTGTTATAGTTATCTTTATTACAATATATATCTGAATTACAGTACTGTGTTGCTAGCTTTGTCAGGATTTTTAGTCTTCCAACTGAAGTGGCAATATTCTCTCTCTCTCTAAGCAGGCTGAAACTTCATCTAAAGGGAAATCAGTGCATCAGGTTGGCACCAGTTTGCCTTGTGTTTTACCTTTTACCTAGATGGGGTGGAAACTTCACATTCTGTTTCATATCCTCCATGGACTGCTGCGTAAAAGAGTATTTTCCTTATCAGGCTGTGCAAAGCTTATAGTTAAAGATTTGGTGACAGTGACAGCTCTCAGCTCAACTCATATTTTGAACATAATGAAGGTGTTTATTTTGCGTTATACAGCACACTACATTCTGTATACATTTGGGGCTTGTAAGTTAAACTTTCTTCCACTGCTGGGGTGTGCTGGGTGCTCTGTGGCGTAAATGTCATTCACTTTATACAGCACATGCATTCTTACTGAAAGTCTAACAAGTTACATGCCTGTAATTGCATCTTGAAGAGAACATTAATTGTCATGAATTACTGACAGTCATGTCAGTAGTTTTTTAGTAAATGTATTTTCTTTTATGGTTTATTAGAAAATTCATGTTTATTGGCTTTAGAATCATCTCTGAAAGAGCAGAGGAAGAGAAAAAACATATGTTATCTGGCAAATGATAGAGACCCATAGGCATTCCACTGTTATGACAGCTTGCACTTTTCTGGTCCATTAAGGAGGCTGTTTCAACTCCCTGGTTAGAGCTCCTCCGTTCTATTTATTTAAAAATAACAGACTTTCTGATACTGAGATTGTGGGAGGTTTGTAAATGCAATGACAGCAAATAAAGATTTTGTTTAAAGCTCTTACAGCTAATCTAGGTATACCAGAAATTCTGGAATAATAAACCTGTGGGATTTTAGAAAATCATATTTAAAGGTATAATATATGTAAGAAGAATACTTGGGTTTTGAGGATTTTTAAGTGCTTAGTATATTTGAGAGTTGTTCACGCTTACTTGAAATGCACATTTCCAAGAGGTACTTGCAGAATGAGAGAGTCCTAAACCAGAAATTAAAACATACATCTTCTCCTATTTTTCTTTGCCTTCTGCAAAATTAAAAGGACAAAGAAGACAAAAAGGGACAGAGGTTACATCGCTGCTTTGAGGGATGGAGACTTAGAAACTGTAATCTATCACTGAGACACTAGGCAGGTAGCAGCATTGGCTGCAAACTGCATTTTTCTTCCTTTTCTTTCTTTGAATGTTGAAACAAGGAGCTAAAAGGAAAGTTCTTTCCCTGATGGTTTTGGTTCTGGATCATTTAATCTGCTCTGTAATTACTGAAAGCAGAAATGAAGCCAGCAAACTAGGCTCATGTAAGTTATAAAGAGCTATGAAATCCAACTCATCCTAGTTAGAGGCAGACCAGAAAGAAGGTAGAAGAGATTATGCCATGCATTACTCTGCTTCTTGAGCTTTCCAGGTCTAATTTTGACTGCATTCAATTTCAAGAAGTCAGCTGCAGAAAAGGCAGATTTTGTTTGTTGACTTAAAATGCTACTGTATTTTAAAACTATTACATTGACAACAGGAAGACCAAACCCCGGACTGAACTACAGTAACAGTAGAGAAATTTGTCATCTAAGCTATACTCGCTGGACTTCTGGAGGGCAGACTTCAGCCTATTCAGGATGCTGATTTGGAGAGTACCTTGGGAAACAGCCCTTAAAAACAAAGGGGTCCAGGAAGGATGGACATACTTCAAGAAAGGCGTCTTGAAGGCACAGGAGCAGGCCATCCCTATGTGCTGAAAGATGAGTGGATGGGGAAGATGACCGGCCTAGCTGGACAGAGAGTTTTTGCAGGAACTCAGGGAAAAAAAGAAGGGCAGGCAACTCAAGAAGTGTTTAAGGATGTTGTTAGGTCATGCAGACAGAAAATCAGAAAGGTGAAAGCTCAATTAAAACTTAATTTGGTAATTTCTGTAAAGGATAATAAAAAGTGGTTTTATAAATACATTTTTAGCAAAAGGAGAGGCAAGGAAAAGTTCTGTTTTTTGTTGAATGCAGGCAGGGGGAATGTAGTTACCAAAGATGAGGAAAAGGCTGAGGTACTTAACATCTTGTTGATGATCTGGATGAGGGGATCAAGTCTACCATTAGCAAATTTGCAGATGACACCAAGTTGGGGGGAAATGCCAGTCTGCTGGAGGGTAGGAGGGCTATGCAAGGGGACCTGGACAGGCTGGATTGATGAGCCAAATCTGACGGTATGGGGTTCAACAAGGCCAAGTGCTGGGTCCTGTGCTTTGGCCACAACAACCCCATGCAGCACTAGAGGTTGAGCAGCAGCCAAGCAGAAAGAGACCTGGGGGTACTGACTGACAGCAGCTGAACATGAGCCAGCAGTGTGCCCAGGTGGCCAAGAAGGCCAATGGCATCCTGGCCTGTATCAGGAACACTGTGGCCAGCAGGACCAAGGAAGTGATTTTTCCCCTGTACTCAGCACTGGTGAGGCCACACCTGGAGTACCGTGTCCAGTTCTGGGCCTCTCAGTTCAGGAAGGATATTGAGGTGCTGGAGCAGGTCCAGAGAAGAGCAACGAGGCTGGTGAAGGGACTCGAGCACAAGTCCTCTGAGGAGAGGCTGAGGGAGCTGGGGTTGTTCAGCTTGGAGAGGAGGAGGCTCAGGGGAGACCTCATCACTCTCTACAACTACCTGAAAGGAGGTTGTAGCCAGGTGGAGGTTGGTCTCTTCTCCCAGGCAACTTGTAAATAGCAGGACATAGTCTTAAGGTCCACTGGGGGACATTTAGATTGGACATTAGGAAGAATTTCTTCACAGAAAGGGTGATTAGACATTGGAGTGGGCTGCCCAAGGAAGTGGTGGAGTCACCGTCCCTGGAGGTGTTTAAGATGAGACTGGATGTGGCATTCAGTGCCATGGTCTAGTTGACATAGTGGTGTTCAGGCATGGGTTGGACTCAATAATTTCGGCGGTCTTTTCCAACATAGCTGATTTTGTGATTCTGTGAAATTTTGAAGGCTTGTGTGTGGCTAAGTCTGAAGATGGCGCATACTTTAGTCTATTGTTGTGCTAAGAAAAGAAGCATATATGATAAAGGTATTCTTATTAGAGAAATTAGATGTATCCCTAGCTTTGGGGTACTGGAAGAGGAGTAATGATATTAAATAGTCTTAATCCTAGACTTTATATTGCAGAGATCTCTGTATTAAAATATTAGACTATAGACTACTCAGAGTACCAGTGGCAAACATACAGTCCTTGAATACATTTGGCTGCTAAGTTTGTATAGTTTTATGCAAAATAATGAATAAACTTTCAGTTAAGTGTCCAGCACGAGTTCATTCATAGCCACTGACCTTCTGGAGTAATGATTGTGAACTACATTTTTAGATGGAAATGGAGGGGTTTTGCTGGTGTTCACCTTTATACAAAGAGCTGACATCAGCAGTTATCTTATAATACTCCCAAGCAAATTATTAATAGGCTGTAAATGTCTGGGCATGGCCTGCCTGTCCCTTTATCAAACATTGATGTCAGTTTATCATCCATACAGATTTTCATAAATTGCTATGTCAGCAGAAGGCTTAGTATTTCCTGGAAGGCTTTAAAGTATTGGAAAACAGATGAGTTAGGAATCTCTTAAATTCCATTTTTCTATGCAAACAGATTGACACACAGCAGAATGAGAATTATTTTGCTTCACAGCTCAATTCATTCTTGAAAACAAACTTCTAATTGGATGCTGAAAAAAAATCAGTGATTTCCAGAGTCTGCATTTCTCTTTTAAAATGCAGGAGTTTGATTTAGACCCTGGTCAGAAGCTTTATGAGCTTCAGTATCCATGTAGATAGCCTGGAGAAACTTGCTCTGTACTGCGTTAATGACAGAGTTTGTGTGAGCAATCCCTACTCCACACTGAGTGTCGAACAGTAAATAATGTGAACACTGCAGTTTTGAACAGTGGGGCTCTTTCTCTAACCGATTATTCAAATCCTGCTGCAGGTGTCAACAGTATGGAAACAGAGATATCAGCCAACAAAACACTTGGGGGACAGTATCACACAGTTCATTTGGCACAGATGTGTGTAAGAGTCAGTGTATGTATTGGATTGGGCCAGTATCCGATTTAGCTGCATATCCCTCTTATAGATGCTAAAAGCATGCACCCTGGATGAGTGTAAGAATAGGAAAAAAAATGTGAATTTCTCCCTCATGGATTCTTGGTGTTCAACCATTTTCAGCTCAAGGACATCCCAAGCAAGATAGTTTCTATGTATGTGTAACCCTGAATGGATTTTTTTTTGTGAAAATTACCTAGCCCTCACCTCAGCTTTTCCAAAATATCATCAACCCTAATATGCTGTGGCAATGGTTGTGCCAATCAGCTACCTGTTCCATGAGAAATCACACCTTTGCTTTCAACCTGGAAAGAGAATGGTTGGTCCCAATAACTATGGTTTCACCCATCTGTTATATCACCTATCCATCTCATTTTCGGTACTCCTTCTTGTTAGCTGAAAAAAAATTAGTGTTTGGCCAGAACCTACTTTTGGACGACAAATGCTGAAATGTGCCACTGATGAAAATATAAAATTAATCCTTGTTTACAAAGGTAACGTAGTAGAAGCAAGTTCACATTTTATAGAATTAATAAAAGTGCCCTTAATCTCAGTCTATGAAGAAAGCTTACTATTCTGTATAAAAAGGCAATTCTTTCAGGAGGAGTAATAGATTTTTAAAATAATACTTATAAATCACAGTTCATTCAATCAGTTCTAAGCTCTTTGAGACAGCTCAATGAGAAGCTGTACAATGTCATTAATTTCATTGGCACTTAGGTAAAATCATTCTACTCTGGTGAATTTTGAATTGCAAGGGATTTACATCATGCCTGGAGAACATGTCCAGTGGTGGTGTGTTTAGCATTGCAACAGAAGATGTGCAGATACTTCTCAGCTTTTTGTACTGAACTACTCCACTATTTAAATCTGTGTGTATAATTTTATATTATATATAGTAATATATATAGTAGTATTTTATATTATATATAGTAAATAATAATAGCTGATTAAACAGTTGTACCCTGTCTAACACATACATGACCAAATGTAGTAACTGTAAGCATTTACACTAACTACTAATGCACTCTAATGCAGTAGGGATGTTTGCAAGTACCAATGTGCTGGCCAGCTATGTTGGATATAAAATCTCTGCCAAGTCCTCTTGATAATTACTTGGTTAGGTTTTTAGGGTAAAGGCAGGAACAATGTACCAAAGTAGGTGGATTACTGATGAAATTGTGTTTTGTATTGTCAGTTCTTATTCCTCACTTAGTCCCATTTGAATCAAACAGTGTAAAGAAAGTTTTAATTAGGCTTTCTTTGTGTGGGTGAACTTGACAGTACAACCCAAAGCCTCGCTCTTCATCATAGCATCTGCCAGTGAGAGTTAGCAGAACATGTTTTAGGGGATGATGGTTGTATTGCAATTCTTTTTTGTGCCTATTTCCTCATTTCCACAAGCTTCCCATTGATATTTGTGTTACTCTAGATGGATCAAATCTATGGATTTTGGAATGCTTTGATATGCTTTGTTTAGAAGTGAGTTTTCATTCTGTTGCTGCAAGTACGACATTGGAGACACAGCTCTAGATTCCCTCTCTTCCTGTCCTTTGCACTAAATGAAAACAATCATTACATTTATGCCAGACTTTACTAGCTCCATTTCCTGCTGGATATGACTTAAAGTAAAAATCAGGATACTGTCATGCCTATTTACTTGTGCTCACAGGCTGCACTGCTTTAAGGATAAACTGTTGTGGTACTGACATTATTTGCTGTAATAAAAGCAAATGTACTAACTTCCAGCCCTGACAGATGTCTCAGTCTCCTGCACTGACCTTGTGTAAAGTGTTTTTGTCTCCCCTTCCCCCTCCCTGTCCCTAGCTACTTCCCTCATGCAGAGAATTAGGTTGTCATGCTTATGTCTGCTCCATTTCCACTGGCTTGTGCCTACATCTGGTCCTAGGGAAGGGGTAACAGGAAGGGCAGTTTTTTAACTAGTGTCTGACTACACATATGTGAGACAAACAACTTATGTATGCCCTTTTTTTTAAACAGTTATAAACAAACACATACGGTTTAATGCAATGTCCAAGGAACTGGATGTATTTTACCAGTCAGAGAAGTTGCTGGAGGTGACTGCACTCACCTTCTGGTACATTATCTTCTACATGATCTTCTGTTTTCAACTACATAAAACCTCAATAAATACAATTTTATGCTGCGCATTTGGTTTTTCCTGCATTGAATTTTGAACTCATATTCAGACACACCAGAGTAATGATTTACCAAAGCCTTTCCTTCCACATGTTCTTCTGTGGTGTGGCATCGATAACTGACCTATTGCTTGTATTAAACTATGTTTTCTCAAAGGCTTTTGTCAGTCACAGATATGCTGATACCTTTATCTCTGCTTCTTTACACTCATAGGGTTACATATTAAACATTCTCCATAGCTACATAGACACCTTATTATTTTTACTTAAGGATACTTCATTAATCGTTTGTTAGACTATTCCCTTGAACATGTATCCAGTTTGATTCTGTAAGAAATCCTAACATTTTGATTAATTAGATAATTTTATGGACACAGTTTGCTACTTTCACCGCTGTGATGCTTAATGACATTTCTGTAGGATCAATGTGCACTTACATGGGCATGGACTCAAACAGGCATGTCTGTTATCCTCTTCTGAGAAGATTTTCAGTTCTCTTAAGATGCTCCCAAATGGAGGAGAATCATCTCTTTTGGAGAAGGATTATCCCTTTGTTAATGCTTATGCCATACATTGGACCATAAGTGCATGCTGTATAACTAGGGGATTTTGGCACACTGTTAGAAAATATGCTAATCTCAAGAATGTATCAGCATAGAATTTAAACTTTTGAATTTGAGGGGAGGGAAGCAGTAACCTTAATGTAAAAACTCAGCACTTGCTCAGTTTTCAACAGGTTGGTTCCTGTTTTGAGTGTTTTGTGTACTGTACTGTTACTCTTTTTCATTAAGATATCCAATAGGCCTCAATTTTACAGCATTTAGAGAAATTAAATCACTGAAAGCACTTCAGATTTCTTGGGGCATGCTCTGCTTACACTTGTAGTTATTCTAGTGAGGCTCTGGGGTAGCTTTTTAGCACCATTAATACAAAGGGTCAGTTGATGTCTGGAGCCTCATCAGGGGCTCCAGCTGCAGCTGGAGTCTCCAGCTCATGGTACAAAAAAAAGGATAGGACAAAAATTGCTTAAATTGAAGACTGGCTGTTTAACTTGGAGCACAAGATTCTGTGAATGATGGATTTTAAAAATAACAAAACCTGGTAATTCCTGCCTCTGCCTTCTGCTTTGTGTAGGTCTGTAGTAATACCATACAACAACATCACGCCAGTTGATGGCTGCACAAGTTGTGAAGCAGTGGGGAGAACTGGGAGGGCATTTTCAAAAAAAGCTTTTGTTGCACAAGCATACAGGGAGCTTAGGAACATAAGCTCTAATGAAATCAGCCACAACTTGTTCTCTGGGGGAATTTCAGGTTTTCTGTGTTTTGAAAATCCCAGCTAACTTCATGTGTGTCTGTGGGTTTCTGAGAGGGAGAGAGTGCTGTATATGCATGACACTGTAGGAGCAAAGGGATGAAACATGTTCTAATACAAATGTGACCTGCTTTCCCAGAGCACAGAACTTCTTCTTAGTGTAACATTTTAAAACAGTATGTGCTGCCATCACTAGTAATAGTAGAATAACTATTTTCCCGAAATGTTTCATTTGAAAACAAAGTCACAACTTAGAAAATTCTTTTCCCTTTAGTTTTAATATAACTTTTAAAGGATCTAAGAGAGAGCATTCTGGTTTTAAAAAGAAAGAAGAATGGCAACCTCCCATATATTTGGCCCCTCTTGTTTGCTTGTTTGTTTCCTCCCTTTTGTTACTATTAAAGTAAAACTCCATATCCTGGAATTTGTTCATTTTCTTTTTTTAGCTGTCTTTGAAGTTGATGACTTTAGCAATAATTTTGGCAGTGGTACAGTCTTATAATGATTTTGCTCTGATACCAGGCTGCTTTTGTGTTCTCTTCCAATTGATAAAAGCCAAACCCCAAGTCTCTTAGGGTCGTAATATTCAATTAAAGAAGTAATGTTTAAATTTTCATGGAACCAATAATTTTTTTTTAATTTTAATCTCCATTTTTGTCTGTGTCTGAGGAGGGGAAAAGACCTGACAGCTGAAACATACTGCTTGAAAGGCTGACTGCTTTTAATTTTGAGAAATGTTTGTCTGAAGGGAGGACCCAAGCCAGTATTTGGGAGTTAGACCAGAACATATGTTACATTTCCAGAACCCTGTGGTTATGGGACACAAGTTATCCCTCAGTTTCAAAACCTCTGTTGTTAAAATGCCGTGTTCAGAAATCTCCAGGACACATAAATGTTTTCCAAGTCTATTATATCTTGTTGGAGGCCACTTAACGTGTACTTTTTGAGACTTTGATTTTATGCTATGCCATTATTCTTGCTAATTTCTCCTAATGGAAACCATGTTTTAGGCCTGTGAGCATGCACTAAATCTTAGTAATTTTTCCTAGAAAGTGTGGATGGAAGTTAGAAACATTGGTAGGACTTATCAGGTGCAAATCTCAGTACCCACCATCCACCACCAAGGGCTCCCAGTGCCTACACCTCCCCTACCACGCATTTCTGGGAAGTGTATCAGAACTGCTGTGCCTTCTGAAATGTATAGTCAGGCAGGTGTTTTCATCAAGTCTCTGGCTCTAGCCGGACCACTAAATCTCTCTGTCCCATCATCTATACTCAGTATTTTCCCAATGGAAACTGACAAGTTATTTGCAGGGGAATGTTAATACTTATCTGGTAATATCTCACCTCAATCAGTTTGCCTGTTTTTTAGGCTGGATTACTCTGAGTTATAGTCATCCATGTTTTTGGGTGTTTTTCTCCTCTTCAGTTTCCAATGAATAAATTCCCAGCTCACAGCAAAAATATTAGTTATATTAGGTATGGAATTTCATGTTTTCTCATTCTATATTTATTATTTCAGTCGTCTAGTTTTTCTGTATAAAGATACTATTGATCTCCTGTGTTGACAGTGCTTTCCAGTTTCAAGAACTGCTGAATGTTATTTAAGTGCTTATGACCTGGGATTTTTTCTAGTTAATTAATAGACTTAACAAGCTGGTTATCAATACAACCAACACATTAATTACTTCTCTTTTTCAAGACATCTTGTTTTCATTTCTTCTTTATCAAATTTCTTGCCATATGATTCTCTCAGTAATAGCTGTATTGTCTGTACTACAAATGTAAAGAAATATGATTTCTATGGGTTGCTTTACTAAATCGAGATCAACTTACTTGTGTGTCTAGAAAAATCTGTTACTGAATGGATACTGCGGTACTTGGCAAATGTTTTATCTTCTCTTCTGTCTTCTCTTTATTTGTTGGAAGGTGTTCCGGTATTGTTATATGTTTGGGCCAGGCTGATAGGATTGTAGTTCTCACATTCAGTTTTTAGATGTAGTGCCTCCATTCAATATTTTCAAGAGAGGTGGTTTTGTTAAGATGTAGAATGATTGTGGCTGTAAGTTTGTACTTTGATTTTTCAGTTCTATAGTAATTCTGTTTTGGATCCTCCCACTTTGAATGCTGTTTGAATTTTAACTTTAAGGTATGTAACTTTCGTTCCTGTGTCCTCACTCTGGTTACACTGGCCATAATCATTGCTGATAGCAGAAGTGAGGAAGGTACTCCTTCAGCTGTAGAACAATGGCCAAGTTTAACAGCATGCTCTCGTTTCATCCTAGTCCTCACATTTCTGCTTACTCTCTCCCGTCCATGAATACCTATATATTTTTATCATGGTTGACTGAAGTCCTAGACTTTTCCCATATCCAACCCCCTTTTTTTTTTAGTCTTTGCTAACTGCTCATTTTTAACATTATGTATTTATCACATGAACTTTGAGATACAGAGTAACTGTTGTTTATTCCCTCATTTAATTTGAACTTAAGGGATAATTACATGATCTGAAGTATTCATGTCCAATGACTTTTTTATTTTCATTGGTTTGTGAGATTCTTAGAAGTTAAAGCTCCTCATAAAGAAATGATTCCCGGTGATATTCTTTCTCCAAGCATATTGTAATTCTCTCTGTATATCTGCAAGTCTAGCCCTGGGGCCAAGGAGACCTATAGTAGATACCCAGCTTTACTCCATGTGATGCGGGGGAAAAAATCCACCAAACAGCATATCCTCTAAACATTAGCTCAACACTTTGCAGCTGTTAAAATCTCATCTTCTTGCTCTGAGGACTAACCATCTATGTTTCTCTTGGCTCATAGACTTGCATGTGATTTGATTTTGGTTTTAATAACATATGGGTTAACTGGGGTTGATGGTAGAGTTCCTCCTCCTCCTCTGATGGGACATTTCACTGGCTTATGTGTTAGGGATTTATTTTGTTAGACTGTTCATTCTTTAAGCCCCTGGAATCTGCATCTCTGTGGGGTCTCTTAAGCACCTTCTGGAGTTACCATAAATCTTTCAAGTCACTGTTGGGATTCAGCCCAGCTCCTCTTGGCTTCTGCATCTTCCGGCTTTTCTTCATAACAAAGCTTTTCTGACATTTTGTTCTTATGTGAATCTTATGTGTCTCCAGCTAAATAAAACCACATCTTCTTTCTCCTCTCTGAAAATTACTGAGATTGACCCCTATGTAGGCTCTTCTTTCAAGTCTTTTTACGTTTGTGTTTTATCTGCTCAGTGAATTTTACTTGCTTGGGTATTGTCCTTTCTCTCCACTTCCTCCTTATGAACAACCAGGAGAAAACCCTTACTTGACTTTAAAGAGCCTAACCCTATGAAGCAATTGTTCTTTATGGCTAGTCATTCTGTCTGGTTGGAGTGGTAGGGTTGGAAATGGTGTGTATGAGAGTTAATCAATGAAAAAAACAATATTTATAAAACAATTTCCGAATGTCAGACAAAGGTCATGAGTCGTTTTCAGGGAAGATTCCTGAACTGTCACGTGAGTGGGGATATTCTCGCCATGCAGTATTAAAACTCCTTTTCTTGAGTGGAATTGTTAATGAAGCCTTCAGAGAGCCTCAAGAGGCAGACAGTCATCTGTCATATTCCTCATCCTGTTTTTAAAGATGCTTTGAAAATTCGGGACCTCTGAATATTTAGAATGTGTGTATTCCCTTTTAAAATTAATATTCATTGAATTAAATAAGATGCATCCCTATAAGCAAAAAATAGGATCTCTGACTGCAGAGAATAAACATCTCAGTCCTATTTCTCTTGCATCTGTGAAGTTCTTAAGCATAAAATCTTTTGTGGTTATAATTCAGCCTACTTTTGTTTATAACTTTGCTGTTGCATGTACGAAATGGGAGAAAAGAAGACAAAAGTAATTAAAGTACTGATGGGAGATAAAAACAGTTGTAAGGTATAAGAAGGAGGCAGACTAATAGAGACTGAGATGAGATTGGAATATTAAGCTGCTGTCAGCAGTAGCCAGGAAAAAAAAAAAGGCATTTTGTCATTATTATGAGTTGGTGGTTGGAAGAGAAAGATGAGCAGAGTCAAAGAGAACATGATGAATTGTCTCTGAAAAGAGTCCTGCAGAGTGTTTAGATTTCTGTGAGTTGTATTGCACATGTATTGTGATTACTGTCCTTAAAATACTTGAAAGGTAAAAAGGAAGAATTTTAGTTTGGGAATGAATGCTGTTGCGAGAGTGCCACCTGGTTGATAGGACTGAAGCAGAGTTCTGCAAACTGTCAGAAATTCAATTAAGCTTTCAGAGCAAAAGGGTGTATCAGTTTTCCTTTTGCATTTAATTGAACACTATCAGTGAAGGACACTCACCCAGAACATCTGTGTTACAAAGTTAAGGATTTCTGCAAATTGTTTTACAATGGCATGAAGCTACATATGCTTAGCATTAGATATACTGGTCTCCAGATTGATCCACAGAAACACTTTTAGATGTCAGACAGGAACTTATCATCAATTGCAGCAGCATTTTTTGGAGAAGTTGGAGTTACAGGCGCTTTGTGTGCTCAATATATTCTAGTCATTTAACACACAATAATGTAAGAGTTGAGGTATATGAGGCTTCTGTTTGATACAGATTTTCACTGTGTATCAAACTGCGATCTAAAAACAATTTCTGCAGTGGATGGGGAAAAGAACACTGACAAATTTCTGGGGAGAGATTTCTTCTAAACCATGACAATAGTAAATACTTTTGTTGTAAACCATAGAAGGGGACATGCTGATAAAGTGATAGGCAGGCTGGCTTATTTTTGTTTCTTGTTGTAAAAAAGTCCATTTCCAGAGCTAACTGTTAAGCTCATAGCCCCTTTAATGCCATATACACCTGAAATAATTTTTTCTCTTCGGATATCTGAATGCTTTTTAACAAGTATACAAGATTCTTGTCATATTCTTTTGCAGCAATAAAGTGGTAGTGTTACTTCTCCTTTAAAATATAATGAAAATGGGATTCCATCTGAGACAGAAATGTAAGCTGAGTTCTAGTAATTTGACTACTCTTGGATAAAATGTGAACTTCAAGAACACTTTTTTTTTTGTATAGAACTCCCGTAGAATTATTCATCTCACTGGATTAGTTCACATCCTCTTCATATGTACAGTCATTGTAGACCTCGGAAACTGTAATGTAGTACACAGATTTAGATATTAGGAACATTATGTGTATTTGTGACAATTCCAGGAGGATTTTATTTCTTCAGAGAGTTACTAGCTCTAAGTACATTGACCACTTCTAGCTGTGGCACCAATAATATGTACGATCTTTATGTGATATATTATTCTAAAACTTAAATTTCTAACATGAATTTGATAGAGCCATCTTTAATTTGTTCTTTCAAACTGTGTGTTTTGGGGTAGTTTATCAATATAAAGTAACTTCAGTGCCATTAGTCAGAAGTTCTTTTAGGTGGATTTTTTGGATCATCCATATGGTTTTGACATTTAGACCAGCAGCACAAAATAAGTAGTAGCAGGATTAGGCTATTATTGATGTCTTCTCTGGTTCAAATCCCCAGAGATGTGACTTCTGTTGGCTCTTTTATCACACTTATTCTGGTTCAGTGCTTTAGATCTTATCCTACCTTGTCTGAGCCGAGAGATTAACACAGGCTTCCAGTTAGGATGAACCTGAAATTTGTTTAATTACCTTCTTCTATTTCAAATTAAATATGAAATTAACAAGGTGCTGCGGGCTGCATGAAACATAGATATCTTTTGGAAATAAATCAAATTTTTGATCCTTAAGGAAACCAAAGAAATTAATAAAGTAAATGTCCTCTCTCTCTTTCCTTTTTTTCCCCCAATAGCTCAATTGTTAATTCACTCATAAAGAGGCTGAGGTAGAAATCAAGCTCACATTTCCCTTTTTTCTGTAAAGGGGTGGGTGTGTGATATCTATAAGTGAAGGCTTTTCCTGATCATGAAAACCAGACACAATTTAGAATGTATTTTCTACAGTCACAGCTGTAGACTTGTGCTTGTAAAACATTTCAAGTCTTGAAGGTGTTCTTAATCAGTGTGATATTATTCTGGTGAGATGCTGTAGCATGCCAGGATGTTTCCTAGGGAACTGATGACAAGAAAACCAGAACGTGGAATTCATTTTGTGGAAATAAGACCTAAGAGAGGAAAGTTGAAAGACAGTGCTGGACAGTAAAGCAAGGTTCTCTTTCATAAAGGAGAGGTTACTGTGAAATTTCAGTTTTCTTTGTACTCACACCATTTCATTGCTGTTGGTTTATTTCCCCCAGAGGCCTCTTTAATCCTGAAAGCCTGACTTAATTATCTTGAATTAATTAGTTCAATATAAAGCAGAGAACACTCAATATCAGTGGTTGACTTATGAGGGACCTGGGGTGAAGTTGTAGAAATGGGTATAAAAATGTGAAAGTCTTAACAAATGCTTCTGCAGAAGCACTTGCAGGGAATGGTAATGAGTTACTTCAGAGCCTAATGGCTTTGTTCAGGTGTTAACAATCTAAAGAGTGACAGTTTCAGCTCCATTCCCTGTAGTGAGATATAACACTTAAGGCAGTTAATTGCCTAATAGATTTCTAATAATTAATGCAGGGCAGATTATTAATGTATTCATTCCCATTCCCTAGAAATTTCACTTGTTCAGCATTTAATGTGCCTCTTGCCTTCACTTGCCACTTAGTGGAGTATTATATCACTGACCTGTTTACTACGTGTTAGTCTTTCCTTGGTTAGTATGTGTTGTGAGCAGGAAAAATGGATTACTGGAAACTTAGACCTGTGTGTTGCAATTAAACCTCAATAAGTTTAGGCAGTATCCTGAATGAGAATTGAACATAAAGCTTTCCATTTTGGTAGTTGTATGTGGGAAGTCTTTATTAATTTCAGATATTTGAAAGTCTCACAGACTGTGTTTTCCTTTGACAAGGATAGCGTTTTTGCGAACTCTGCTTGACTAGAGTTCATGCTGTTGTTCCCTGCAATTAGAAATTAGATGTCTTTGTCACTTTTTTGTCTTTATGCATTTTGTTGGAATATGAAAGGTATTGTTAAGATACTGAGATGTGGTAAATGCATGCCCAATTTAAAATCCCCAGGTTAAACTACAGAGATCGTTACGAGAATGTGTTACTGTTAGCCTGCTACCACATGGAAGTAATCAATTATTCTGCCACTCACAAGCTTTATAATTTAATTGGAAAGTTCCCCTTTACATATAAATATCAGGTTGTGGTGAGCTTTCACAGCAAAAGTTAGGGGTTTTTAACATCTTAATAGAAGTGGTACCTAGAAAACTTCCAGAAGTCCAGCAGATGCTTGAAACAGATCTTTTACTTTTTGCCATTGTGCAAAAAGATAACGCTGAATTTTCTTGGTGACACTGATGCTTGTAATAAAGGGAATTAAAAATAATAATTAGGTACTTTTCCCACTCCTGCCTATGCCAGGGTCCAGCTCTAAGCAGTATCTAGCCTCATGTAAAGCTTTTGTTCTCTAAACCCAACAATACAGAACATGGAGCATGCTCAGGTTACAGAGGCTCTTCTGCAGCTGTGCTTTCAGGTAAGCTGGTATTGCTGAGCAGTGAGCAGCTTGATTGATAGTGCTTAAATCAGAATGGGAGGGAGAGTTCTTTTCTCCCAATCCTCTCCACAAACTACAAAATCTTGTTTCTTTTGTATTTTTAATATTTTATCAAGGTGCCTAATATTTCTATCCTAGACCATGTGGCTGGTTTATTTTTCTTATTTGACTGAAGCTGTTTCAGCTTCTTCATCTGTCTTGTACAGTCTGTCTGGACAGAAGCTTTCCTCCTGAAGTCACTTGTACAAAATGCATGTATTGTTGCACTGTGCTTTATAGGAAACTCTTCATGTTGTAAGCAATAGCATAGTAAACTGGCAGGTATATAGACTTCGAAGACTGATTATAACAGAATAATTTTCAAAGTATACAAAGAGACTTAAGTTATATGGGGTTTCTTTCCAGTTGTTCATGTTAACCTTTTGCATTATAATATTTATCAGCTTAATAGAATGATAGAATTTTTCACAGCATGAACCAGGATGGTGGTTTGTTCTGTGTGCTGCTAGAAAACTTGCTCATATGAAAAACATGCTGTAGATGCTGTAGTGGGTTTCTGTGGCTGGGTTTTGGTAGCGTGGGGGGCTACAGGAGTGGCTTCTGTTAGAAGCTGCTAGAAGCTTTCCCTGTCTAGTGGAGCCAATGCCATCTGGCTCCAGGACAGACTTCCTGCCGCTGGCCAAGACTGAGCCAATCAGGAGTAATAGTAACACCTCTGTGATAACATATTTAAGAACAGAAGATTGTCACGCAGAAGAAATTCCAGCCAGGGAAGAGTGGAGTGAGAACATGGAACAACAACATAGTCAGCAAGGTCAGTGCAGAAGGAGGGGCAGGAGGTTCTCCAGGTGCCGGAGCTGAGGCCCTGCAGCCCCTGGTGCAGCCCCTGGTGGTGTAGCTGTGCCCCTGCAGCCCATGGAGGACCATCGGGGTGCAGAGACCCACCTGCAGCCCATGGAGGAGCCTATGCTGGAGCAGGTGGATGCATGAAGGAGGCTGTGATCCCGTGGGAGGCCCAGGATGGAGCAGGGTCCTGCCAGAAGCCCACTCCTGAGCAGGCTTTTCCTGGGTAGGACTTGTAGCCCCTGTGGAGGACCCACGTCAGTACAGCTCATTCATGGAGCACTGCACCCCATGGAGGAGTGACACATGGGACAGCAGTTTGGGAAGAGCTGCTGCCCAAGGGATAGACTCACGCTGGAGAGGTCCATCAAGGACTGTCTCCCATGGGAGGGACCCCACAGGAGCAGGGGAAGGACTCTTCTCTCTGAGCAGCAGCAGGAACAACAACTGACCATAACCCCCATTCCCTGTCTCCCTACACCGCTGGGGGGGAGGAGGGAGAACATGAAAGGAGGGGTGGGGGGAAGGTGTTTTTAAGACAGTTTTACTTCTCACTCTTTGGCTCTTATCCTGTTAGTAATAAATATAAGTACTATCCCCGCTTTGAGTCTTGTTTTGCCCATGAAGGTAATCAATCACTGACCTCTCCCAGCTCTTATCTCTGCTCATGAATTCTTAGCTGGTTTTTCCCTCTCTGCTCTGTCCAGTCACAGAGGGAGAGTGAGAGAGCGGCTTTAGTGGGGTACCTGGTATCTGGCCAGGGTCAACCCACTACATATGCTTTTAATAACGCAACTGGATTTTGTTTGTCAGCAGCATTTGGATTTGAATGCTTTAATAGTAAGAAACACTTCAGTAACATCAACGTGAGAAATGTGGAACATTTAGTCCTATCGTGAGGCATTTTTTGTGTGGGGCAGTGTTCCTGTTTTTCTAATTAAGTCAATGAAAGACCTAGTTCTGTTTTTTTTTCTTGTCTTTCTGCAGTATGGTTGGTAAATGTCAAACAGTCTTGCCCCAGATAGTGGTCAGTCTGTTTCATTCCTGTGGGAAATCGCTGACATGCACTGGCAAACTTTTCCAAACTTCAGAGCTTAGTCTATTAACTGTCAGGCTTCTCTGGTTCTGCCAGTGTTGTTATATATTTATGTCAAAAGGTATCTTTTTCCTCCTGTATTCCTGGCCATGATGATTCTTTAGTTCTAGTTCAGTAATCGTGGAGTTTAGTATCTAGTTCTGTTTCTGAATTCCTTGTCCATTCAAGATGAAAGCTTGGGTGAAAAGAAGCACTCAGGGATAGTTTCTCTGACTCTTTATTCTTCCTGCTTTTTTTCTTGATTTTCTTTTTTAGTACTGTCTGACTTGAAAAGAGGCAAATGTCGTCTTTTGAAGCTGTTGATTACCGTTGTTGGGCAATGCTGTCCAAAGTTTTAAAGTAAAAGAAAAAATATATCTTTCAGTCTGTTCCTCTCTTAAGCACTTGAAAGTGTCCAGTACCCAGGGCTTTACTACTAAGTACCTATAATTATGTGGTCAGCTAGCCTGTAAGTATAAATAGGAAGAGAAGTTTTAATTTTGTCACTATATGTCCTCTGATGTCTGTTATAATAATACTACTGTTCTTGTTTATTCAGAGCTAGCTTTGGATATTTTACTTGCATAACAATTTAAGCTATCTCATTGACCACAGTGTTACCAACCATGAAGAACAGCAAAATTCAGTGTGTTTGGCCCTGCCATTTAGATTTCTATTTGTTTCTGGAACCTGACTTGTCTATTTTCCTTAGTATTATGGTATAAATTCTTTATAGTTGTGAGTTATCTTTCCAAGGTTTTCTACTTATAATTGTTGCTACTGTGCATTTTTCTCTACATTTCTGTGATATTGTGAAGAGTATCACAATTTTGAACAAACGTAGATTCACTGCAGTCTGTCTTTAGATGCATCTATAAATGAAGAGCCACTTGATTTCACAGACAGTCCAGGGATATTTAAGATAAGGCTTGAATTGTTTGGTAGCAGTATTTCATTAGGAATTTAAAAACTTTGTGAGATTATTTTGACAGTAATTGTCAAATTTCCAGGTGTCTCTACTGCAGAAAAATTCCACCCCAGCTGTGTAGATAGTCTACATACCTCTCAGATAGAGTTCATCAACAACTGTCCTAAAACAAATTTAAAGCTTCACATTTTATACTTTCAGAATGACTGTGAGCAGTATTTTGTTACAGAATGAAATTTGCTTTCTTCCAGAGCTGTGCAGCTGTAGTGTGTCCAAGTGCCTTCATCTGAGGAGCTACAGAACCAATAGGTCAGGTCCTGTCATGAAAAAGAAACAAGCACCCACTCTTCTTTGTAAAATATGATACTGACTCCTCACTGTGAAATCGGGGCTCAAAGCAGAGTGAGAAATTTGGCAGCTGCTCTTAGTTTTTCTTGAAAGGGCTCACATGCTTCCATGAGACTTGTGTTCATTGTCTTTAGGCTGCAAGAAACCTGACTGCTTGAAAATACTCTCATTCCTTCCACTTGCCTGGATATTATTCTCTGTGCCAGGGTGATGACTCTTTCCATGGCTGCTTATCCTCAACTGTGACTGAAGATGAGTAAGGTGTGAGTGGACTTGTTTTCACAAGCAACTTTGTTCTGGAGGCTACATCACAAAAGCATGAAGAAAACTCCACTGGGCAGAACTTGAAATAAACTGTAAAAAATATTTTTACTATGCTGGCACTAGATGCATGGCAGATGCAGCTACAGTATAGGAGTTTTGTATGCATTATCTTCTGGGACAAAAGAAGACAGTGTAGCTGACCTGATGCTTCTCGGGAGTTGAGAGTCTTTATAGAGCAGTGCTCTGGTGCCACCTCCTTATTCAGACCCTTGGACTTGAAGCTTGGCACTGTCAGATGATACAGGTTCTGTCAGCTATCTAGTATTCATTAGATATCTTACATCTTGTATACCTGGGAAATAGTGCTCATGTGCATGGTAGCAGAGAGGGATGTTAGCAGTACATAAGCCATTATATTTGATTTTTCCCCAGTGGTTTTGGGTAGAGGAAGAGCCAGGAGTATTTTATGATTTTCTGAAAAGAGCTGCAAAACCATCTCAGCACAAGGCCCATAACACCTTCGAGGCGTTTATGGCAGTAATATCCCCAGCTGGGAGGAATCCCACTTCTTGGCAGTTCCTGCATAGACTTTGAGGCAATTCTTGTCATATGCCTCATTTGGTTTACTCAGGAATTGGGAATTTACAGATAGTAAATAAATAGAGGAGTTGAATAAATGGATAGCCAAATATGGTGTGCTTCAAAGTGCTTCTCAAAAGATTTTTAAAAGAGAATATGACATAGCTGAAAAACAAGGAAAAGTTAAATTTGCCCTTATCTTACAAGCCCAGCTTGTTAGGAACAGCTTTGTATCATGTTATTAATTAATAGTCTTTATTCCTTCTTAGCCTTCATGAATGGGACTGGATATCTTCGGCTGGTTACTGCTACTCCATTTGTCTTTGTCACAGAAACCGCTGTAAGAGAAACTACTTTTGGTAGCCAAGCAAAAAAAAAAAAAAAAGTCCAAAAGTGTACAGGTAGTGAAACCTCTGTACTAAAAGTGTGTTCCTTTGTGGTTGGTGCTGATGCACATCAACAGGAACTTGTCCTGTCAGAGGAGAGAAGGGTTTTCATTTTGCCAGTGCTGTTAGTTTGGGGGTTTTATGGGAACCAAATGTATATTAAGGAAATATTTCAGTTTCCCACAAAATTCATAAAATCTCATTACAGTTGTTTACATTAAAACCTCCAAATGCAGTTCACATGACATTATTTAGTAACACACAAAATGACTGCTGTGTGACCTTTTGAATTTGATAAAAGTAGTATGTAATTATGGACAGGTTAACCCAATAGAAAAAAAATAATAATTACTTTACTGAGTGACTAAAGCCCTAAAAAGAGGGAGAGTAGATCTGTTTAGCTGTTATCCAGCCAAAGAAAATAAGGATCAAGACCTCAATAGTAGCAGAGATTTATGGGATTCTGATGCTCACTGAACTTATATCAACAATATACTAGGTTAAAATTAATTCATTTATAGTTTTGCATCTATATTGTAACTGTATTTATGTTAAGCATGTTAATGTGAGACAGCTGGTGCAGCTTCATACAGAGACAATGTTCACATGATGAGCTGTTTCTGCATGCAACAGAGAGGATCCAGTACTATTCATACTTTAAAGTGTTGTAGAAAAATGCTTTTTCACCTCAGAACTTTGTCTTGGCACTAAGCAAGCAGGTTTTTCTCATTTCCATTGGTTCAAAGTTCAAAACTGTAGGTACTTGTTATCTGCAAAATAGCAGAAGCAGCTTACTTTCCTAGTTGATGGTGGTAACACATTTGAAGATGAGAAGCTTTTAAAGTTTGTCGGTGTGTCTGTCAATGACCAATAGGCCCCTGGATAAGCCAGATGATCTTTGGAGTTAGCATCAGCAGTGCTAATTCCTCAAAGAATGCAGGGGAGCTGCATGTAAAGCAGACAGACATGCTGCAAACACACTTATCACAGGATTTGTTCGCTAAAGGCTGTAGTTTTCTACACTTGATCTTTAGAGTTATATCACTCAATGTCATGTAATTATTGGGTTTTTTAATTAATGAGCTTGATTTTAAGGTGAGATTACTCTGACAGACACAATGATTTGATGAGCAGGTATTCATTAAGGGTTTAATTCTTTTGTTAAGGTCTGTGCCAGTTTTATTTACTTGAAGAGATTTTGTTCCAATGTATTTTGCAGCAAGAGACGTTTCTCACTTCTGTCATGAAATTATCCCATTCAGTAATGACATACTCTCTTTGCTTTTACTGCTGGAAGTCCAGAAATAACCATAGAATAGACTTTTTACACTTAATGCATGAATTGTACAGCTTGTTTATTCCTGAAGTATATGGTTTTTTTCTTTGTTGCATTCAATATTTGGGCGTTGGTAGCCTGAGCTGTGGCCAGGGTCTCTATAGTGTGGTTATCCACAGCAGCAGTCACACCGCAGCTGCCTGGAAGCAGAGGGCTCTCATGAAGCTGCAGTCCAAAAGACCTGATCGCTCCAGGCTTCCCATAATTTGTCTTTATCCCTGTGTTTATTTTGCAAAACATTATCAATATTTAGTAGTGACTCTTTTTGTTGTCTTTAGGCAAGTTATCTCAAGGCACAGGACTAAGATGAGTGTACATGGCAGCATGACTTTGCTCACATTTTATTACTGATACTATTTACCACTGAGTGGTGTTATTTTCTATACTAGGTGTGAAATGAGCCTTAATAAAGGCGTGGAGTATGCATTGCTTTTCCTTTGAATGCCAGGGTGATCATGATATAAAGCTAGTGATCATTTTTCTGAAATTTCCCAGTCTATGGCTAGTATATTAAAAAATAATGGAAGTCTTTGTGAGTGGAAAGATTGTTAAAGGCAAGCAAATATACCATGGCACAGTTTGCTTTGAATTTTGTGTTAAATATATTTTTATTAATTCTGTAATAAAGAAGAAATTGCATAAGATTTTTTTATTTGTGAAAAAATTTAGTTTAATAATTTTGAAACCCTGAAGATGTATTCTGTAATTAAAGGAGGCATTTAGACTGGAGGGAAGCTAGAGCAAATAGTAGTTATTTTTCATCAGATTATAGATTAGATGGTAGGATAAAAAGGAGATACTTACAGGGAGGAAAATAATGGTGAGAAAGAGATCTTTTTCTGCATGCTGGCCTGCATCCAGGGTTTTTCTTTTGTCTGAAACCCACAGGTGGTGGCACTGGGGTTAGTTTCAAAATGTGTTGGAGTGCAGTCATGGTCAGTTCAAATCAGTCCATCTGGATTTCATGTAGTAATAGAGAATACTGCCTGTGCTGAGAAATTGATTTTGCCATACATTTTGCAAATGCCTTTGCATGCTACTGTGACACTGTTACTAAAATACTGATTATTTTGTGATGCAGAACAGTAGGAATTCAGGGCAATGTTGCCATGTTTTTTTAATCTTTGTTATGGAATCTCTAATTTTGTTTTGTCATTTTTATCTCTGTAGTATAATTCTATATTAATTTTATGGTGGAATTTTAGAACTTCTTTCCTTTTCTCAGAATTGGGTGAAAAAAACCCCACCTTTAACTGCATTTCTTTCCTATTCTGTGTCATGGTTTACTAAGTGTTTTCAATTTTTTTTTAATTCAGACAGTTTCTACAATTTTCTTACTGTCCTTTAGTTGTTCTCAACCTGTCCTTCCTTTGCCCTCTTGTATGTTATATATTTTAAAAGATATTGGTGTGTGGACATACATTTACAAAACAAATATGAACTTTAATTTGGGATTTTAAGTTTGCTGTGTGTGAAGCTGCACAACTTCCTGGAAAAGCTGTGGCAAGCAAGAACACTGAATAATGCTGGTGTCAATGTCTCTATAGGACACTTTTTTTTTTTTTTTAGCTGCTGATGGGCTGAGGTGGAGGAACCTCAGTGACTTCAGGAAAAGTATTTTTTGGCTCTGAAATTATCTTGGAAATCAATGTTGTTGTCTATGAATGAGTGTTTAATTTGGTGCAAGTGGATCTTCAAGGAGTCAGAAAAGAAAGACTTTTGCATTGTGGCTGTGAAGAGCCAGATGCTGTAGCCAGTATGGAATTATTATTGAAGGCAGCTTTAGCACAAAGGACTGTATCACTTGGTAGCCGTGCTGTGTATCTGTTGCTTTCTCTAAAGGCTGAAGACCTGGATTTCTCTGATAATCTCATTTTCCTGGGGTTTTGTTCCAAGTTTCCCCTTTTCTCTTTTTCTGCCTTTGTAGTAAAATTGTACAGCACTGTGCCTCATAGTGCTCAATCCATATTATCATTAGTCATAATAATTCAAACATTGGTCTGTCATGCAAAGTATGTCCTGCTCCTGATTTTGGTGTGTTCTCTAGCTTCTTAAACAGTGCCTGTAGAAGATGTCTATAGGACTAAGTGGAAATGAAGTAAGAACTTCTTTCTGTAAAGATGGTGAATTGCCACAGGATTTAGTAGAGGAACAGTTTACAGTTCCAGCTTTTTGAACTGGTGTATAGAATAGCCTTTTATAATTGTATAGGAAATCATATAAGAGGTTAGAAAATAGTTTGGAGAAAAAAACCCTTATTTTTGTTGCATTCTTTAGTTTTATTTTCATTCTAGATTTTATTCTGAAAATAAAAGGAAACATTTTTTTTTGTCCTGTCTTCAGTCATGTCTTTCCAGGCTAAGTATAGTGTGACATGTGCTTTTATACTGCTGTGACACAGGAGGGGTGGGAACCGTTGGTGATCCAAAAATGCCACTGTTACTCTTAGGATGAGACAACTGAGCTTTCTCACCTGTATTTCTGATCAGCAGAAAAAAAGTAAATTCAGTTTGTTACAGAACAGATGAACTGGCTCTCAGTACCTGCCTGTATTGTTGTCCATTCTAACTGCAATAGCATATATGTGGCACTCCAGAAGACTTAAACTTGACAGATGTTTCATGAGTGACTGTGCATTCAGCACACTAAATGTTGGCACAGGGAACTGTGCAGCCACTGTTATGAACTTGTGCTCTTGAAGTGGTGTGGCTAATTTTGGAGAAGCAGACTGAATCCTGCAGAGGAGGAGTGGGTAAAAGGGAGAAGGCTGCAGGAAATGAGACCATGATGTTGGGAGTGGACAAGTGACAGAAGAATCAGGAGAAGATGTGAAGGGTCTTTTAAGGATTATTTATGTTTAACTGATGAATCTATCTCCTTTGACTTTATAGGAGACTGCTGAAATAGTTTGCAGGAGCAAAGACAGTCAACTTCCATTGGCTGTAATTATGTGTTCTTAGCACAACTAGGCAAAAGACCCTTCCTTTCCTTAATTTATCAGCTTGGATTTTATAATACAAAGGATAGAAGTAGTAGTAGTAGTGCATATGTGAAGCAGTGCATTTATTTGCCTGGTATTTTCTCCTGATAATGACAATCTTTCGTGAGTAAAGAATACTACAGTTTCTATGGGTAGTTTTCAGAGACAAAAAAACCCCCACAACATTTTCAGTTGCCATTAGTGAGAGAAAATAAATATAAATCTTACTGTTCCACTTTACAGTGCGTTCAGAGATTGCCTCTGTGGCTGATGGGGAATGTATAGTAATTTCAAAGAAAGTTTTGCCCTGTAATCAGAATACAAAGTATTGATTTTGTTGTTTATTTTTTCTATGAATCTCTTCACCTTGCTTACAAATATTTTTGAGCATATTGCACAGCCTAGCAGATAATTATTATAATCAAGTGCTTGGCAAGCATTGCCTGCTCTGTGGCAATTCTGTTTAGCTCAGCTGCTCTCAAGAAGAAGCAGTTTCTTTCTTCAGTGTAGGCTATTTATGAGTGTGTGTTAATGGTAAAGTAGCTCTACCAAGAATTATTAGACATCTCACTGCTCATAAGCTTCAGCTGCTACTGCTATGGTCACTGTGTTCAATTATTTCTAGATGTACTTCCAATCCATTCTGCATTCAATTCCAAACAGACTCTATTTGTATCACCCCACCTGTGGTCCCGGTGCATGCGACATGCATGACATTACCAGATGTGTGTTTAGGCTGGGCTGCTGGAGTGTTAGGTTACAGATGTGAAAGCAGCTCAAATGACAGAGTTGTGAATTGTAATGGAGCACAGAGCGTGGTGGCTATGTGGAGATCATGTTTCCGTTTCCTGTCACAAAAAACTGCATGTGCAAAATACAAGGTTTGAATGCTAAAGTGCACAGGCTTCTTTAATTCTCTAAGCGAGAATGTGTAGAACTGATGGGCCAGATGGACTACACTTACTTTATGGTAGAGCAGTTGCTTTCCCACCAAACCCCATCACTCAGCATAATTAATTCTTTCACAAATTTCTAAAGTGTATTCTTTAACACCCTGTAGGAAGAATCACATTTAAAAATGTCATTTTCCTGACTTTTTTTTTTTTTTGTGAAGGTTGTTTTTCTCGTTTTTCATTCCTGGCTTTCAGCTCTTTTTGGAAAGTAGTTCTTAGATAGTAGCACGTGTGTATTGATGATGGTTTGTTTTGGGTTTTTTTCCCCTATGGAACTGACTTTTTTAAAATGTCAAGTTTAATTTTAATCTTTTCAGATAAGACACTGGGTTTTCTCCAGCTGCATGCCCCTTCCTACCATCACTTTTCTACTGGAGTAAATTTTGAGCTGCACCAGTACCATGCTTGCTTTAGGCCACATTAGGGAATAGTGTTCCATTATTCTCTATGCTGCTACATGTGCCATTATTGCATCCTACCTTTCAGTCAACACAATGAAGGCTTCTATCGTTCCAGTAAATGGTAAATTTCCAAATTTCAAACATCTGCCAGTTAAACAAGTTCTGTACTTCATGGTGAAGTGAATCTAAATGTCAGAAGTTGTTGTGGAGGTACACAACAGTGGTGTCTGATGCCAGATCCAACGATGATAAAGACCTGAAGAAGGCAGACCAACCAACTCCACTTTCCTTTTTGATGGAGGACTCTGGGACGTTGGTTGAGGTCACTCCTTTGAGATCACTTCATGCCTTTTCAACTTTCATGAATAAGTAATCAGTAGCAGCAATTAGTTATTAGTCATTACGAATGTTCCCGTGGGCTCAAGAGACCTTACTGCAACCTATGGACAGAAGCATGGATAGAGACATCAAGGATTAGAGCATCATCTGTGGAGAAAGATCTTTACTGGCCCTGATCCATCACTTTCTAGGACACTGTCAGAGACTGAGATTTTTCTTTTCTGCAGTGCTGACCAATGTCAGCTTCATACAGTCAAGGAGATGGGGTTTTTTAGTGCTGTATGATGTGACTCTGCAGATACAGTAGCCAGCTTCTCAACGCAAGCTGTGACTTTTGTCAAATGTTTCACATTTCAGAAGTGGGAAATAGAAAACAAAGACTGGACTTGTTTATCGTGGCCAGAAAATGAACAAAGGAACACTAATCAGAGGAATTATGAAATACTGTATAGTTCAGATTAGATATTATGAGCTTTTGACTCCTTGTCTAGCATTGAAAAAGCGTAAATTAAAAAACAATGGGGTAACATTCTTCCTGTGAAGAAAATTTGTAGCCATGACTTGTCTTGGCAGGGAGTTTAACATCCTTGGAGAAAGGTTGGACATTTATGGATGTAACACAAGAAAAGACAGTTCATTCAGAAAAGCATAAAAAAAGAATAAACCCCTGACCTTAGCCTATTTAACTATTGTACTTACGTTGAACCCTTCATGGGAGACGAGAAGAAAGGAGAGAAGAAGAGTAGTTTTGTTGACTGTGGGGTTCTTGCATCTTACTCTTCAGACCCTGGGCCTGGCTGTTGTCCAGTAACAAGGTCCTGCATTAAAGATTCAGTTGTTATGCTCCAGTCTGGGAGTTTTATATCTTTATAACATTTCTTCAAAAGCTACAGTTTCACTTGGGAAGGAAGGGGGGAAAAATGAGGTTATGTGGCGAGACCAACTAGAAAACAAGCTCTGATTCTGTATAGTGAATTGAGATCTTGAGAATAAAATATGCTGGCGTATTTACAAGCAAAGTGGAAAACAGTGGTACAAAGTGGAAAGAGCACACACTGTAGCCCAGATATCCCCATCTCTCTACTCTGTTCTCTCCAGTGTCTCTTGTGTGGATGAAATATAATAGCTCTGTTGTGAAAGTTTAGCTGCTGTGATTCCCACTTGTGTTCTTTAACAGGAGCCAGAGCTCACTAAGAAACTGTTTAAGAAGTTAAATGAAAAGACTCTTGCCATGTGTCTGCTGTATAGCTGCTGGTGGGGGGAAGCTGTCACTCTCTGAGGAGGTATGGGAAAGGATGGGACCAGGTCTAGGAATGAAATGGCATGGCAGAAGTTGGGAAAAACAAGCCATTTTTTTGGCCATATGGTGAAAAGCTCCAGTAAAGTCAGCTGAGATTAACTAACATCATGGACAGGTACCAATAGTATGCATGAGAGATGGAAGCAATTGAGAGCAGAATCTCATTATTCAGCAGTTTGCTATTCTAATGTGTCTTTTTAGTTTCTCCAGAAAATGGAGGAATATTATACAATAATGAAAATTAAAGGGCTACGAATTTAGCACATAGATGTGACAAAACTGCCGGGATCCTTTTGGTTTAATAAGAATATCTGTTCTGTTTATAGTTTAAATACCACACTACAAATGCTCTCATCCATTAGTTTGAGAAAAAAGTAATGAGGAAATAGGGCATGGATCATCTAAGAGTAGCACATGTGATAAAGTGATTTAGTATTAGAGACATATTGTCTGAATATTCAGGGAGGCCTCAATCCTCCCTAGACATATGGATGTACAAATTCTGTATACACCAAGTTGGACATACACTTCTTTTTGGAGTTTCTATGTTTTTAATTTTTATTTCTGCAGAGCAGATACTGAAGAATTCCTCTACTTGCCAGCACCATCTCATTCTTCTGATCGCTGAAGCTGAAATTCATTCCAGTTAACTGTTTTGATCACTGAAGGGGTTAAATCCAAAATGTTTAGAACCAGTTCCCAGAACAGAGCATTTCCTTTTCCTAAGAGAAAACAAAAGACTTCGGAGAATTCTGGAGCTGAGCAAATGGACCTAGCCATCTGATTTTCATCATCTCCCACTTCAAAGCAGCTGACTTCTGCTTTGCAAGAAGTATAGGAAAAGTATAGGACTCTAGTGTCCTGTTTATAGGAGAATTCCTTATCAGAAAAAAAAGAGTTGCTTCCATCTGTATCACTGATGTGGCCAATTTATACCCTGTCATCCCCTCTTATTTCCTTCCCGGAACTTAATCCACTTTTACTAATTAAATATTGCTGCTAGTACACAGTGTGCTTTCCTTAAATATTACACTATGAAACTTAGCCACATTCTGTGCTTGTAGATGTGCTTGAGCTATTCCCTCATACAATGTTCCTTTTGTTAGGGGGTGTATTTTGTGAATGCTTAAGGTTTGTCAGGTATTGGATCATGCTATTTAAAAGCTCTCAATTCATGCAGCAAGAGGTATTGGCGAATAAAGTATCGGAGTTTGTAATGCATCTGTTGTAGTGTGCTGGTATCCACTTGTGCTGCAGGTTCATGACTCCTTGCTCTTTGGCCCTGTTAGCTGTCTCTGGACTGTTGTGGCCTGGGAGCTTTTGTAACTTGGCATTTCTGTGTGGCATGTGTAGCTCAGGAGGACAGTCTGCTCCTGAGTCCCCATTTGATGAAGGTGCATCTATCACATTAACACAAATGAAACATTTATCACATAGTGCTCCATCTGACTGTGTATGCATGTTACGTGACTTGTGTGCGTGTAACATGCTGGTCTTGTGGCCTTCATGTCATTGGGTTTGTGCACAGAGATTGTATGAACAGAGACAAATTGTAGAAGGAAGGGCTGTGCATCTTGTGGTTTCATTTAGACATCTAGACTAGTCTGAAAAGGGGATAGATGTATTTCTGGCCCCGTAATTCTGAATGACATAGATCTTACTGCATTCATTTGAAGATCTGCAGCTTGTGAAGGAGTGTGTACGCACAATTGTTTTCATTATTGATGTGTATGGCTTAGTTGGCATGATAATATGTTTTAGGTAAATTTCACTAGCCCCTCACTGAACAGAGTATTCGCTCTATGCATAAGTGTAATTCTAATGAGGATTTTTAGTTTGGGGTCAGGAAGTATTTTGTGGTAAGCTCAGTTTTAGATATTGAGAGTGTTTAAAAGCTGTGTCTTGTGTTAAATTTAGAGTAGTGGTGACTTTGTGATGCTTCTACATGTCATTGCTTAAACATGGATCATAGGTGATATCCTTCAACTTTTTTGGATTGGCTCTGCCACCTCCATATTCAAAGCTGGGCCATCTGAATTACATTTGTAAAGTACATAGCTGACTTAAATTGAAGAACTTGCTGGTTTACTTACATTTATTGTGCACTCAGTGGGTTACAAAACCAAATAAATTACTAAAGGATTCTTTATTTTTTTTGTTAGACATTTTTTGCTTCATGTTATGCAGTTGAGGTTAAGATTTGCATATTCTGTAATTTTTGTTCTTTCTGATGATTGCTTATTGTTGCACATTGCACTCTGTTAGCCCCTAAATTCCGTGTGTGTGAGGGTTGTGTAGAGCAAAAATATCTAGAAATGTAGACATGCAGTGTTGGAGAGAGAGGAAAAAATTGGTTTGTATATGAAAAATTGATTTAGAAGGAAGGAGGGGAGAAATGTCTTTACTTTGTGTCAGGCTTCATTTCTGCACCAGTTATTAGGAGATGTATAGATCCCTTGCTAATTTTTACTCTACAATGAAGAAAATATGAAAATATTTTTCTCAAGTGCTGTGAATACAGTATTCAAGCTGTGAGTTTGGCGGTGTTTTAAATTTTCCATAAAAGCAGAAATTAACTAAGAGAGTCCTCATCTGCTTACTTCCAAATATAAATTGGCTATAATCTATAAGACTCCAGTTACACAAAATATATTCTTTCCTTAGGAGAGAGTTTATTCTTCTTTTTAACACTTAGGGACACAACTTTTACAGGGAATAAATGAAAGTAGTGCAGGCTGTATTTCTGAGAGCCAAGCTAGAAGATGTTATTAACAGTGTGATTTTTGCACATAAAGACATTAACAGATATTCATGATACAGGGCAGAAGGGGACAGCTTTTTGAAGAGATTCTAGAAGGAATTTCATGTTTCTTCATATTTGTCAGTCTGTTAAAATGAGCATTTGGATTCAGAACATTAGATGTGCAAAGTGATAGAAACCTTTGACTACATTTGCTTATGTGTCCTGCAAAGCTTGTCTTGAAGTAGTGCTCTTGAACCTTACCATGCTGATCAAAATAAAATGGGACAAATGATGATGAGGAGGATGATAATGTTATTGCTAATGTTGCTATGATAATGTTATTGCTAATTATAATGTTATTGTCATCTGACTTACATTAGTACCTGATTTAATGGATGTAATAAAAATACCTGGTTTTCAAGGGTGTGTGGATGACTAGGTAAATTAAACAAATCCATTGCCACTTAATTAATTGACTCAGGTAGCAATCTAAAGGATATAAATAATTGTAAAAAAAAGTAGGAAGTAGATAGTAGGAAGAAATTAATTCACTACTAGTTGAAGAAATAAATAAACTGAAACAGCAGATCAAAAGCTGATGCCATGAGGAATGCAAAAGAACCTGTCTAGCTTTGATCAACGTGCTTGGTTTTGTTTTTTCTGGGTTTAGTTGTTTTTTTTGAGGAGGACTCCTTCCTGATTTATGGAAAGGTGGTGAGCAGTTAACGCGCTGCTCTAGCAAACACCCACATGCAATTCATCGAATAGCCACAGCTGTAATACAGGTGTGGGGGGACCAGTCTCTGGGTTGACCCTCTCTGACACCTTTTCTAGGCTGGAACAAAGCTGTACATTTTCTAAATTAACTTTCTGCTAGAGCTCTTTGGACAGGTGATGATATCTCAAAGGTTTCTCCCCCAGTGACAGCAGGCTGCCAGCTGGCCTCCCATATCACCTTTTCCCCTGTGTTAAACCACCATATTTACCCAATGAGTGCAGCAATTTCCAAGTGTATTTGTGAGTGGCAATTTAGGGAGCTCGCATAGTCTTTGCTTACTGTAAAGGTGTGATAACAAACCTGTTCACCCCTACAGCAAAATTTAAGAGATTTCTACCTTGACTGCTCATTGATATTTGCTAATGTGACTTGGAAATGAACTAGGAAACAAATTTTTCAATAATCTGAATAAAGCTTCTTGGGTTTAATTCTGCTTTCTGTTTCTTTAAATGGAGCTCTACTCTTAGTCATATTGTTCACAACATGGCTCCATAGATAGTTGTATCGGTCTAGCCAGGAATATTGTTTCGAGCACTGTGGTTTGTGAGCAGAATTAGCAGGTCAGACTGGTTTTGGGGCTTGGGAAGCGTTTGCACAAACACTTGTAAGTGTTTATATTGAGCCTGTCTTAAGTTCATGCCGCTGCTGACAGGGCTTTTAGGCTCTACCTGAACTGTACTTTCCTGCCACCCTCCTGCCATTTACCCTGCAGGGTCTACTGCATCAGGAACTGACTTAGCTGCAGTGTAGTGTTGCACTAATAACATAGTTTTTATGATGAGCTTTTATTGGATCACCTCCTCAATCTGAGTCAAAATCCAGTTCCACAAAACTGTGCCAAAAGGAAGGGACAGCTGGGTTCAAGGTTACTTTTCTACTTACACAGTTCTTTCTCTCCTTTGTAGCATCTCCCTACAATTTGCTTCTCAAAGATACCAGTATAGTCAAAAGATCTCTTTGTTATTAGTGTTGTGTTTTAGGGTCACCCACCTACTCTGCATTCAGGATATGTATTTTGATCATTAGGATCAGTTAAATAATGTATCACATTACAGCTTTATAAATATAGTAATTATGTTGATTGATCTAGGCAAAAAAATAGAATTATTTTTTAGTAATGTGATAATACATGCTGCGAATAAAAATTCAGTTACAGATTTTCATTCATAATAAGGCATCCTAAATGAGATAGCCAGTTGTGGTTTCTAAAACAACTTATTAAATATGAGTTTAAAATTAATCCTACCACCAAAAGTTAAAACATGCTCCAATGCAAAATCATTAAAATAACATATTCAGTACAAATATTTGTTTGTTTGATAGATATTCTTGATTATTAAACCCGTGACTCCTTGTTTTGTGTAATTAGCACAGAATAGGGAAATTTTTGTGCTCTGCTGTTGCTTGGCAGAGGTGCTCAGTCTTGGAGCTCTGTAGCTTACTAAAGTTAATGAATAAAAATGGATTTGTACTCAAACTCTTAAACTCAAGTGCATAGCAAGGTTATAAAATCTAAAACTATAGCAGAGTATGCAAGCAGCATTAATGAATGGATGAAGCTTCTTTCACTGAAAAGTAGGGGTCTGGACTTTGATGATTAAATAAGGCTTTAGTCCTACAAATATTTGCTAGTTGCTATGAAAATTTATTTTCCTTCCTCAGAAATATATTCTCTTTTCATTTCAGTTCTTTCAGCTTACATATACAATAGAAATAAATTATGTTCTATTTGGTTACATTTGCACAATAAGAAAGAAGGCAGTGTAGACCAAGTAGTCTGACAGAGTAGATAGTCCTTGAGCAGACATTTTTGGTGCTGGAACTCAAGCTTCCTGCTCCCAAAACACATTTTATAACCACTATCCTACTATGTACTATGTAGGCATTAGCAGCACTGCTGCTTGCTGTGAATTCAGACATTGATAATTGTATTTTGTAATGGTCCAGATCCTATCAGTGTGATAAGAGTGATAAGGTCAGGACCTGCCTCCCACACCTGTGGATCCTGGCTAGCATCAGTGGGATTTAGCTGCTCGTGCTGTTTTGCAGGAGGCATGGCAGCAAAACTGAAGGCATGTCAGGAACAGTTTAACAGGATTAAACAGGAGTGAACTCAGGCTCTGGCTAGCATCAGAGCAGGCATTGCAGATTACAGTACAGAATGAAATGCCTAGTTCTTCTGGATCTGGACTGGGCTTGCTGGATGAGGTCTGGTGTTCAGAACGAGAGCGTGATGCTGTAATGTACTTAGGCTGTTTTCTCCTCCAGTGATTTTAATTTTTCTTGCTTTCTATAGCCTAACTGAAAGCAGTAAATCAAAGATCTGTCAATATTTTTTATTGCCAGGTTTGTTCACGGTCAGCAGTTATATACACAGAAGAGCAGAGAAGGCAAAAAGCTAAAATCTCATATTAATTCATCAAGTAAATTACGCTTCCTTTCATTTACTTGCCATGGGGAAGATACAGAAGGCTATAAAATATATAAAAACCCAGTGTATTATAAAGAAGATAAAAATCAGTGTGATCTTTTATGAAATATTCATATGTGAAATGGAGTTAGTTTTATCTTATTTTAAAACGATATAGCTTGGAAATTTCTATACAACTTGTGCGGACAAAAAAGAACAGATAAGCACAAAATGCATTTGCTGAACTATTTTGTAATTGTTTGAAAGGCCAAACCCAAAAGCCTTATCATAATTAAGAAATGTAATGCTTACTTGAGGTTACAGTCCGTGTGCTGTCTTTGAGCACAGAGGGTGTCCATCCTCCTTCTCTTCTTGCATTTAGGCTTCTGTATTTTCATTTTAAAGGCTGTTGAGAATTATGAACTGTTTCTGATGGGACTTGATTCTTACTAGCACCTTTGGAAAACTGATGACGATTCCTGAATTGACCTGGGGGAATTGGCATCAGCTGCAGGCGAAGTCAGCAAGGTCGTATCTGTGTAGTGCTGATTGTCCGTTGTTCAGCTGTGGTAGTCTCCATTCTATAGCAGATCAAAAGAATGCGGAAAGATTGACATTAGTCAAGTCTATTGACCTAACCAGTACAGTGGAGATATTTTGCATCAAAGCAAGGATGAGGACGAAGGATTTTGTTATTCTTTGTGGATTTTTTGAGTATGTGGTACCTGTGGTGGTTGGCAAAGTGAGCATCAATGCCAGTTGCAAGATCAGCTTAAATTCCAGTCACTAATTTGATTTGTGGCTTTCCAGATGCAGCCCAGTTTGAGGATGAGGAGTGGGGCTTTGTTGTCAATGCAAGTTGTTGTTCAATCATGCCTTTAGGACTTCAGGAAGTAAATCTGCAGCTTTATTCCCATTTCTGTGTGTTAAACCTGCCATACTAGGGAGATAGGGTGTAATCATGGGTGTTGAGGCAGATATACAAAAATCCAAAGAAATAATATATTTATTACACTCTTCAGGTTTGGTTTCATGATTATTGTCAACACTGCCTCGGGCAGCTGTGAGGTAACTATCATTGGTTTGTATTTTATATGCTATTTGCTTGCTAATCAGGGTTATAAGAGCACTAAATTGAAGACATCTGAAAATGTGTGATTGTGGCAGCTGATGTGCTGATCACACAGGTACAGTTACAGCCAAGTGACTTGAAGAATATCAGCTACCAGTAATTTCACTACCAGTATTTCTACAGTCACATTTTACTCATAGCATGCCACCAACTCAGGCTGCTCCTCTCATCCCCAGTGGCCGTGGACCTGGCATGAAGGTCAGGCATAAAAAAATGCTTCCACAGTACTGATAATTAGCCATTCCAGTGGTATTTGGGTTGCCCACATGAGGAATTGCAGAACTCATCTGGTAAAGGTTAGCCATCAGGCATTGCTATACTGCAGGGAACAGGCCTGCTGTCCTTCAGTATGTTAATTGTAAGGATGCTGCATTTTGTCCTGGTGATGTCTGCAGGACAGGACTATGGTTACACCGTTCATCAGCAACCTAACTCTACTATTGAACCTCTTCGTTTCAGTTTCCTGGTAGTTTCACCAGTTTTTGGTAGTTTGGGGGCAGTTTTCCCCATTTTGTGTATTTTGTCCTGTCTTAAAGATGATGAGGGGCCGGCCCCGGGCACGTACATGACGGTGCAGCCCGGCCCCAGCGCCTGGCCCCGGGCGCGGAAAGGAGCAAGAAAATGGGAGCTTTGCCTGTGCGGACAGTGCCATCGTGGGAGATGAGAGGGGAGCCCCGGAACGCACAGAAGAGGACAACTCTAAACCTGGGCAGATGGAGCTTGTCAGCCCTGTAAGGCCATCCATCTAAGAGAAGGTCACTCTAAACAAACCTACATCTTGAGGACCTCGCTGCCACCATCCAAACTTACTCGGCCCCGGCAGATGAACCTTAGGATTAAAGGGTGGGCTCACTTCAGTGCACACTGTGTCTCACCTAAAACATTCATTGTGCAGGCTCGAAGGCCCTACCCGCATTTGCAAAGCCCTGTATCACCAGCGCGCTTGTAACAAATGTGGGTAGAGACCTTCCCCGGATCTTCGTTCGCGAAGACTGACCATGATTTAAGATGATGAATATACATTTAAGATGATGAGTATACAATCATAGAATCATTAAGGGTTGAAAAGACCTTCAAAATTATGAAATCCGATCTTTGACCGAATATCACCATATCAACTAAACCAGAGCACTAAGTGCCACATCCAGTCATTTCTTGAACGCTTCCCGGAATGGTAACTCAACCGCTTCCTTGGGCAGCCTGTTCCAATGCTTAACCACCCTCCCAGTGAAGATATTCTTCCTGATGTCCTAACTGAACCTCCCCTGGCACATCTTGAGGTTGTGTCCTCTTATCCTGTCACTAGTTGTCTGGGAGAAGAGGCTGACCCCCACCTGCCTACTACCTCCTTTCAGGCAGTTGTAGAGTGAAAGGTCTTCCCTGAGCCTCCTTTGGCCTTCTTTGCCAGCTGGGCACACTGCTGGCTCATGTTCATACAGCACTGCTGTTGACCAGCACCCCCAGGTCCTTTTCTACCTGGCAGTTTTTCAGCCACTCTTCCCCCAGCCTGTAGCGCTGCAGGGAGTTGTTTGACAAAAGTGCAGGACCTGGCACTTCACCCTACTGAACCTCATACAATTGCCCATTGATCCAGCCTGTCCAGGTTCCCCTGCAGAGCCTCCCTGACCTCCAGCAGATCAACACGCCTGCCCAGCTTGGTGTTGCCTGCAAACTGACTGAGGGTACACTTGATCCCCTTGTCCAAATCCTCAGTAAAAATATTAAACAGGGCTGGCCCCAACTGGATGCAGCTCCATTCACCACCACTCTCTGGGCCCGGCCATCCAACCAGTTTTTAACCCAGCAAAAAATGCACCTCTCCAAGCTCTGGGCTCCCAGTTTTTCCAGGAGAATGTAGTGGGAGGCGCTGTCAGAGGCTCTGCTGAAGTCCAGGTAGACAACACCCACAGCCTTTTCCGTCATCCTCTGCACGGGTCACCTGGTCATAAAAAGAGATTTAGTTGATCAAATGGAACTTGCCTTCATAAACCCATGCTGGCTGCGCCTGATCCCCTGGTTGTCTTGAGTAGTGGAGTATGCTTTTGTTCACCCAACATTCTGATTTTTCTGTAGAACTGGCTGCTGGCAATTAACTTGCCTTTCACAATATCAGTACAACTGAAAGGAATGAACACACTTTTTATGCACAAAATAAAAATCTGTCTTACACTCTGACATTAAGTTGACCAAACAGATTTTATGAGCTATGAAAGCTATATCTTGGTAAGCTGAAATCAGATGGAGTAAACTTGATAAAATATGTGGTATGGGAGCAATTCTTATGCCATGAAGAATTGATTTAATATTTCTTAGTCTCATTTAATTGCTATTAGAGATGACCACAGTCATGATTTATTTGGTTGAATGGTCTGCTCTTTCCCATTGTAGTTCACTTTTAGTCAGTCAATCTGAAAGCCATAAAATTAATCCTGGTCACTCACATGTGAAATTAAGCATTGCAAAGCATTCAGCTTTAAGGCTGCATACTCTAAATCCTAAGAATTATTTTTACATAGGTCCTGAATTTTTGATCTACAAGTAATAGGATTGTCTTTCCTTATGTGGTTTTGTGTGCACAAGACATTTCTCCCATTTTGTATATAACATAAAATATATGCCCTGCTTTTTAAAATATATTCAGTTGTTAGGTAATAATACCTAGGAATAAAACATAAGGAAAGCTAAATCTAACCACAAGGACTTTATTTTAATCTGTTGAGGACAAAAAGGAGTGGAAATAAAGGAAAGGAAAAAAGGGGGGACTTTTCTCTTAAAATGGCTTAGTGTTTAAATCAGTCTGGACTCTAGTGGGTGATATAATTCTCTTTAATCTTTTTTACAATTAATTTTTTGGTTATGCTATTTAATGCCTGTAAAATATGGGGACATATTGCCCATTGCTATGACTTGTCATCATTCCACTGACGTGAACAGAACTAGCAAAAGATCTGCCAAATATTTGCTTTCTGTAAGCTCTGAAATCTCTCCTTAACATAGCACTAAAAAATATGTTTTTATTCCCTTTTATTTATGTGTACTGTCAGCATTTTTTTTCTCCATTCAAACTTTCACATGTGTTAATGGATTAAAGTGTGCATCTAGGTGAGGTTAATTATCCTTAATTTCACAGATTCTTTGAGATCATCCCCTTTCCATATGCAAATAGAAGATTACTTCTCCACCTCCAACACTGTTGAATTTTCTTTATTTATCTTCTTACATCCTTTGGTGTGGAAGAACATTCACACTATTTATTCTCCTCACGCACTAGTCTGTCTGTCTGAACATTACACAGGTGGATCAGCTTTTTTTTAATTGTTCTTTATAATGTTTCTCTAGGTCCCCCTTTCTTCTCCTCCTGAGGGGATGTCTGCAACCTGACCATTTATTATGTTATTCGTAGTATCAACAGCACCAAAGAAACTTTCTTTTTTTCTGATGAATTCGCAGTCTAGACAGTGTACAAACAGACCAAAGGATGTAGGCTGCAGAAGGCATGATTGATGAGAGAAATCCAGCCAGTAGCTCTCCATACTATGACTCTTGTTGGCCTTTAAAAATGTTTTTTGAGGGAATGCTTTCTGGTGTACTTATTCTCAAATTTACACTCATTAATAATTTGTATCTTCAATTTAGTGTATTGAAAACATGCTTAGTGAAAGAAGGAGAAAGGTCCTGTGGGCCTAACACCTCCTTTTCTTCCCCTTTCTTTTCCTCCTAGATCCCAATCTTATATTAGGCTTGTCAGAGGTGTTACGTATTTGGTATTCTCTTGCCTCCTACTTCTCCAACACACATAAATCTGTTCAACTCTATAACCTTCGTGATACTGCCAACATACAACACTCTTGATCAATCCACTGTGAAAATTCCTGCTGCTGCCTTCATTTCCTCCTGTAATTCACAGCTCTCAGGCAGTTAACAGCTGCAATCCTCAGTAGGATTGGTACTCACACAGTATGCTATTACAACTCGACATGTTTTGGACAGTGACTACCAGGTGTTTTAATTTCTAAAATCTTCAATAACTTGGTCTCTTAATTGTATCAGAACTTGAATTTGTTAGCATGTTTTCATTGAATTCCTCCTTCTAAATCAGCTTGCATTGACTTGATGATCTTAAGATCTTTTTCAACGTGAATGATTCCATGATCATAGTTAAGTGCTTCCCTGTCCTTACGTGTAGTGCCATTCAATGTCAGCTCTGTCTGCTACAGTAAATTTTTCATTCATTTTTAACTCCGGATTCTTCCCTCTTTAGATCAAAGGTTTCATGATGAGTGATTAAAAAGAGGACTATTAAGTGGGTAGAAATTGAATAGATGTGAGGGATTTGAACAGGGAAAAAGATCATATTTTTCTGCAAAAATTGATGCCACTTAGTTCTGCTGCCTGAAAGATGATTATAATAATTGAAGTTGACCACAATTAGACCTTTAAATTTGTATTGCTTTGAACTGAAGCATTTTTATTTAAATTCATCACTCATAGCCTTTGCATGTGCTATTCAAAGTCTGAGGATTGCATAATTTACAAGAAAGAAAAGAGGTCACTAGACGTAATGGGCAAAACTTCTAACAATACCCTCAAATTTTACCTGTAATTAATCACTCATGCTCAATTGCAGACACAAATGTTAGCATTTACGCATGTAACTGCATGCAGGCACAGGCACACAGAACCTTTCAGTATCGTCACCCCTGTTAGATTTCAGGCAAAAGAAATAAATGGAGATTCTTTTCTTATAAGGGCCAAGTGAATTATTGTTTCATAACATTATAGTGGTAGAGTACTGAGAGCACACTAGGGGTATGTTCTGTTCTTACTTTTATGACAAATAACAAAGTACAAGGCTGGAGAAATATACATATTGTAGACTTGATTTGCATGTAGCTGTAAGGAATTTTTAGGGCCGGATCTTTGTTTTGCTGCACAAGTATGAGTTTTGCTTTTAACTTGTCCAGAATGAGTGGTTGGACTGAGGTCAGGAGTGGCTGCACGTTGTACCCTGAGCTGCAGCCGTGGGATGCAAACTGCAAGGGCGGGAGAGGGGAATGAAGGGCTCTATGAGCACAGGGTTCTCCTAAAGGAGCTTTCGTTTTTGCAGAACCAGAAACTCTGGTATAATAGCCTTTGGCGTTGTGAGAAACCATCTTGTGGGAGGAAAGGTGTTCTGGTGTATGTGGTGCAGTCACAGTGATACTTCTGAAATACAGCAAATCTTGAGCATTCCATGCAGAAGTGGAGAAGTCTTAAAAACAAACAAAAATGAAACCACAACAAGCAAAGTAATTGAAACAACACATGTATCTTCTGGGCTGTCACTTGGAAATTCTGATGGATATAACTAATCTAGAATAAGTTTTAGCTTTATAATTTGCCTTGGCACTTTTTATGTGGTTTCCTTCCCTTTCCCCACTTCCATTCTTTTCACCCTTCTCAAGACATGTTTTGTTCATTTGGTTTTAATTCAGTCCCAGTTCACTATCTTAGTGCCAAAACAATTCCTGTGCAGACGAAGAAGTGAGCTTGTGATGAAGGCACCGACTTGTCTTTATGGCCATGTTTGTATCAGTAGGAGCAACAGCCAAAGGCTGTTCTGGGTCCCAAGGCCAAATGACCTGGCACAACTTCTGTCCATGCAACTAAATTAATTTACATCTCCAAAACAGGATGACCTAATCCAAACTTACTGCTAGCAATATGCCCTGGCTGGGCCTGTTTTTTTTGAAACTGTACCTAGAACTGTGCCAGCTGTTTTTCTGTGCAGGTAGTTATGTGCAGACCTCCACCTTTGCACTGCCCATGGTTGATGGCTGTGGGTCTCACCTTACCAACCTGTGTCAGGTGCAGGCAATGGCTAGCACAGGTCTTCTCTGTGAACTCCCACCAATTCTAACTCTTGGGCTTGGTGATACTAAAGTTTCCAAAGCTCTGTTAAGGTCTTCAGACATTGTGCTTGTATAGACAGGCTGATGGAAAAAAACACAGAATTTATAATTTTCAAAGAATAAGTAGAAAAGGAAACCAATGGAGAAGGAAAAACTCTGTATGTATCTCCAATAACAACAAATTAGGGAACTGAAAATACTGGCTTTCTTAATGTATACAGATTTCTATAAATTATTTTCTACTGAAATGTTTCTAAATTTGAGTGAAAGCTTTCACAACGGAACATTCCGAGAAGAGCCAAACTCTGCACAAAACACTTTTATCAGAGATCTTAGGGCAATAAAAGTGAAGGTGCAGTGTACAAAACTATTCTCTTTATCAAATATATTTTAAATTAATTCACCTGTGGTCCAAAGAGCATAAGTACCACCAAGCTCGCACTCAAATGAAAACTAAATTAAGCTCTAGGAAGTTTTCTATAAAATACATTACGTAAGGATGTCCTGCAGCACTTGTCTGATCTACATGTGACATATTTTCATAAGACCTACCTCCACTGGTAAAAATAACATGAAGGGAAAGTACCTTAATGTATGGACTACAGTCATGGCTTAATAAGCATGGCTTTTCCAGTCCTGAGAAGTTTACTTGATTGAGAAAATTATTGACAGATACACAAGTAATTTTAAAGACAGGTCTAATAGAACTTATATGCTGGTTGCAGTAGTTACACTGTCAGTACCTGAGTTATTTTATGAACTGCAGACAGACAGCATAGGTAGCAGAGTGTGTTTGTATTTTTTGTGTGTATGCACATTTGCTTTCACACCACAAACAGGTAACTTTCATTCAAAAATCATGGACACCTCATTTTAATGAGTAATAGTTTCATTGCCTTCATTTTTATCTCTGTTGTCTACCTGCAGGTCAAAGCAACAGATGCAGATGCTGACCAGTTTGGTGAAATTGAGTATTCTCTTTATGATGGATTTCATTTTTATGAAAAATCCAAAGCCTTCCAGATTGACCCACGAACTGGTCAGATCTGTGTCTCTCAAGACATTGACAGAGAAGGAGATCCAACCACTTATGACCTCTTAGTAAAAGCTACAGATGGGGTAAGTTTCACCTTTCCATACTGCCAGATTTGTAAATGCACTTGGAGATTTGGATGTGCTGTATAGTTTTAAATGAGAATGTCATGAGTATGTAAAAACTGCATGAATTTGAATAAAATGTCCTATCCTTAAAGAGAGCAGAAAATAATACTTCATGAACTGTAAATTTTGACCCAAATTAATCAAATCAGCTTGTGAAATTCCCAATTACTGATAAACATGTTGTTGAAAAACGTTTCTAGGGTGTGTTATTCCCTGCTGATTTTCCTCCTCCTCTGGGAACCAGTGGACTCCAGGTTACTTCTGCTCCCTTCTTTCAAGATGACTTGTGGTAGAACTGCATGGCTACTGTTGGTGACAGTGATTTTCCTGGATAAATTCCTTGTCCTTTCTATCTGGCTGATGCCATTGCTGCTTCTGGGTACAGAAGCTGGGTACAGCCTCTCTGCAGCAGCATGTCTGAGTTTTCCCACTGTACAAGATTGGGTGCGTGGAAGTGGGTATTTGTGGTACAGCAAGAGCAGGATAGTTGTATGTGCCTGAAATCATCCATTTCAGATCTCTGTTTGGCAAGGAGGGTGAGGACACACTTTGTTGTGGTAGGAACACATCGAGATGTCTAGGGATGGACCCCTTGTCTACCTAATGCCACTTAACAGAAAATTTTGGTAGTGCAACTCCAGAAAAACACTGAAAGAAAATTATTAATTTCATTATTTTCACAGCAAAATATTTATTTTGTTATGAAAATATCCAAAAGTGATCTGTAATGGGAGTCCCAGCCTGTACTTATCTTCACCTTCATCACTTTTAGTAATGAATTGTGAAGAAGCTGAAGAGAAAGGATACTGATTGGCTTCAAATGTTAAAATTAACATAAAGACACTTTTGAAAATGTTATTCAGGCCACATTTTGCAGTAAAATTTGAGCTTAAAAGCATTGAAATTGAATTATTTCAGACTATGCAGTCTTTCTTTCATACCTTGGACATTAAACTTGCATTTAAGATAATGTCCTAAGTGTATCTAATTTTTTTTAAAATGCAGTTGTGCTGGTAATACTGTATTTTTCATTAAAATGCCTGTGCTCTTTGTTATAGTACACCGAAAAAACTCAGCGAACTATGATTTCCATATTCATGACTAGATCAATTTAAATAGCTGCAGTTGACAGTTGATATTAATTATTGCATTTTAAGAATGTAGCAATATAAGGGTCTCTATTCTGTTGAATTTGTATATATGTGTAATAATTAAGCAGTTAATCTGATTTTTCTTCTTTAGCTGTCACAATTCAGTGTTTATTTCAGAGGCTACAGAAGTATTCCCTTTTATTAATAGTAGCTTTAGCAATATGGCTTTTCTTGGGGATAGATTTCTTTAGAGGAGAAACAATTACATAAATATATTTGTATGTTTGTTTCCTGACTCATTTGAATGTCTAATAACTTGACCCTGTTCATTGCAGGAGGGTTGGACTGGATGACCTTTGAAAGGTCCCTTCCCACTCAAACAATTCTATGATTCTATGATTTTAGTATAAGGATATTAGGGTGGGTATTTTTAGGACAGTGCCTGCAATCCTTATAGCAGAGGTAGTTCTATGTAACCATTTTGGAATTTCACTGATATGTGATTTCTTCAAAATTTGTACAGATATCCAAACCTTGAAGAGTAAAGCAGTCAGTATTGCAGTGTATAACGGCAGAAAATTATCTATTCTTCTATACCTAAAAATTTCATTTTTCCTTTAATTAACATTCTTTGAAGCTGTATAAGTTTAAGGAAAACATACACATAGCTGGAATATCAAGATTAGTCATTAATAAAGGTTACGTGAGAGCTGGACAATATCAGTGAAATTTTGACAAGTTTCTAAGATACTTAGTCTGGTACAGAATATTATTTTGAAAATCTGAAAGGAAATATGTTTCCATGAAAAAAGCTTGATGCAATTTTTAATTTTTCTTAGTTAAATTATTGCTCTAGTGATGAGTCTTATTGCAAAAGTTAAACAGCCAATGCATTGAAACTATAGAGTACTTAATTTTCAAATTGGTCTTTCATTTATCTTCATTAGGGACCTTGTGTTTTCACAAGTTTGCTAATGGGGAGAAGGGTTCAGTTTTTGATTACCTTGTCTGTGACAGGCAAGACTTGATCTTTTTACTGAAAGTCAGCACTTTGTAGATCCCATTGATATATCTTTTAAAAATTTGCCCATCTGACACGTAAATACTAAAGCACCTAAATTCAATATTAGCTTTTCAGCATTTTTGGTATACCTGAACTTCTGTTGAGTCACTCTCCACATTTACAGCAGAATTATAGTAGAATATTTATGTGATCTTCTGATCAAGATCTTCTGATTTGTGCTGCTGGTTTTGATGGATTAATGATGCTAGGTGTGGGCCTCAAAGTAGAGGCTATGATCAGGGGAGAAATGTGTCTAGAAAAAAGAGAGGAAGAGTGAAGTGTCACTGTTGACAAAGAGGGGGAGAGAGATTAAAAGCAAAGAAAATAACACAGTTAATTAGAAATGATGAGGAAAAGGAAGTATTTTCCAGGTGGTGCTCAGTTTATCTTACAGCAAAACTATCAGTTTCCTCCACCATGGCTACTCCATTACATGGGTTTGGAGTTCATCAATTGTGTCTTTAATGCATTATGTAAAAAATGTAGTGAGTGAACTTAAGTGGTACACAAGAGCCTGTGGAGAGGCAGATGGAAAACAGCTTCTGTTAAACTGTTGTTAAATAAGTATCCCATGAGAGCTTGTGGGAGCACTGTCATAGATTAAGCGAAGATGGAAAGAAGCATCCTTGTATCTTCTGTAAGAGATGCTAGGTCCTGGGTTTTTCAGCTGCTACATCATCATTGCAAAAGGGTCAGTACACCATCAGCAGGTGTATAAGTGAGTTACTGCCTTTCTGCAGAGAAAGATACTTTTTTCTTTGTCCTTTGCTTTTTGGTAAACCACTCTGCTTATCCGATTTTCTTTGTCTTTTACACTGAAGCGATTGAAACATAAACATTTGACACTCACAGGCAAAGCTTCTGAACAAATTAAGGCTTTTGAAATAAATGGAGACATCTCTCTACTTTGACAGCTTTATGATTTCAAGTTGACATCCTTTAGGTTTACAAAAAAAAAAAGTCTGCATGTCAGATTCTGTATCTAACAGTTTAGTTTGGAACAAAAATTTGATTTGACAGCACCACTGACAGAAACATTGGAGGCTGTAATGAAAATCTTGGTGGAGTTTTAAGCATTTTACAGCTCCAAAATGAAGAAATACAGCTATTCAAAATAGCACAATTTCTACTTATTAAGACAAAGACTCTTTCCTGCCAAAGGCAGGGTAATTTTTTTTCTGAGACACGATAAAGAGGTGTAGCAATAGCTTCATATTTACACACAAATTTTGTCCTGACAAAATAAAGAAAATTTTTTTGGTGGTTATTTTGCCTTAATGGTAGTTTCTTATGCCCCCTTTTTGCTCCACAGGGGACACAACTCTTGGGACTCTGACAAAGAAGCTGCTGTAATTGTGGCTTTTTGTTGCATCAAACAGCACAACAGTAGTTAAAAATACTTGAACATATGAAATAAGGGATTTCAAAATGAACAACTGTGGCTTTCTGTTGCTTGTAAGAGATGTAATTTTCTGTCAGCAACAGACTCATTTAAATCAGCCTTCATATTTTGCAACATCTATGTTTTGCTTGCTTCTGAGTAGATAAGTATACCTATGTTGTTAGAAATAAGAGTACATTGTTCCTTCTCACTTGGGATGATACTTAAAATTTTTCAATAGCCAGCACGAAAACTGGGCCAGTTAATACTGTAAGTTGATAAGCTAATATCATACTTGACTCATGTGAAGGTATACACTGCTTTTTCAGGAAAAGAAGGTTCTGTCTCCATCATAAAATTTGGTCTGTCTTCTGAGAGATTATGCTTCCCTATATAGTTAGAATTAATCACTTTCAAAGGACTTCATAGTCTTTACATAACTCCATAGCATAAATACAAATTGGAGAGTGGGGTTTTGGGTTTTGTCATGTCTCTTTAGCAGTAATGAAACTTATAAGAAACAAGTTTAACACAAGTTCTCGTGAGTTTCATTTCATGCTGTTCTAACTATCTTTTCAGATGCTTTTTAGTCTTGATCTCACTTCTTCCTTGTTCTTCTTCCCTTAAAAATATTTTTGATTTCTGTTCTAAAGTACCTGAAAGCTGTGGGAGCTGAAGAGCATGTTCTGACAGTGAACAGAGCACATTCCCTTCCCTCCTCCAGCCCCCCCGTTTTACCTCCTGTAGAGGGTTTCCTTACCACAGAAATCAAGGTACTGGGGAAGAGGTTTACCCTGAACTGAGGGTGTTGGCAGCGAGCCCGCTAGATCTGCACATCTCCATTTCTTTGTATTGGCATGAGGTTTCATGATGGTCCCAGTAATTTTTGGGCTGATGCTGGTCCAGTACTCTACAGAGTCCTGGCCCCATAAGTCCCCATAAGTCCTGCTTAATTATTTAGCACGTGTCCTGGCTGCTGGCTGCCTCTGCAGCAGTGTGAGCCCTGGAAGCATGCCATGCCTGATTTTCTTCAGAAGAAAACTGGAGCACACCAGGAGAATGCGGGCCAGATCTCCTAGTCTGTGGGTGAAACACAGACACATGATGCACAAGATCATCTTAATTTTCCACATAATTGTGCCTTCTTGGGAATGTCACTGCCCCCCAGCAGAGGTTCAATACAGAAGAAAAAAACCAAACCAGAACAAAGCAAAAATCACTATGAAAACGTGGAAGTGAATACTGATAGTATTTTTTGCCCCAAAATACGTCTGAACCCTTGGAGATAAAAAAGCAAACCTCTGAAAATAGTTTGTGGGAGATTGTTATGTGGCAGGGCAAGCCTAAAGGTGTAATATCCAGTCTGAATCACTGAATATTTTCACAAAGGTCAGGTTTAAGAATAATTGACATGAACAATTAGATTGCAGAAATATGCAACATCGTTGTTTGTTTGTGGTTTATTTTTTTTTTATATTATAGCTACTGTGACTGCAAAATTAAGTTTGGACTAGCTCAGCATAGTTTGTTGTGTATGCAGCAGAATCTGATCTGTGTCAGCAGTTTCTGTAAGTGACTGCTACAAGCACAGTGTGCTCAGCGTGACTTTGAAGAGCACAGGATTCTTCCTCCATCTGTATCTTAATGTACTGCATACAGCATGTGCAGGCTATATATGTGCTACTTTGTGCCTCTGAACATGTCAGTGACCCAGCACTGCCTGTTAGCTGTGCCACAACAGAACTGCTTTCTTTTAGAATGTTTGTAGTTGTTATAGCTGTAAAATAATCTTGGAAATATGAACACCTCCAAACTCATGGAGGGAGTCTGCAGTGAGTACAAGGTAGTGTCTCTGAGAAGTAAATTGCCATTTGTTTCACTCAGAGGCCTGTGGGGTCTACAGTTCAACACCCGCAGAATTGTCTTTTTTTGCACATTGTCACAAAATTCAGCGCTTTTCCAGAGCAAATGTGTATTTTGCTGTAGTGTAGTTAGATAAACCAGCTTGCAGTTGCTCCTTGCTTCTCCAGTTTCACTCCAGAAGAAGGCTAAACATGGTGCCATGGCTGCCCATGTGGTATTTTCGTGGGCTTTTGGAGGGCACCTGTAGAAGGAGCTTCGACTGTGTGGAGAGCAGCAGAGCTGCTGGGTTTGAAGAAGTTATGATGCTGAAGCTGCAACCAAGGTCTGGCTCTTTTTCCAGCTCTTTGTTGTAGGGAAAAGAAACGAGCAGAGAAGTTGAGCCAAGATCCCTAGAAAGTATGGTGAGACTTCCTTCTCTGCGAAATCACAAATGCACTGGAAACAATTTTATGTAATCAGTTATGAATTTTACATCAACATATTGTTTCAGTTATGTCCTTCAGTGAATTTAGTACTGTTCTGTCTTTATGTACACCAGCTGAAGGTGTGGGTATGTAGGCAAGCACAGGTGCACACATATAGAGATTTAGATGCACACACCACCCCCCATATATATATATAATGTCTAGACACAGGCACACGCTGGATGAGCAGAACCTGCTAGGATGGTAAATTGAGGATAGCTCTTGCAGGCAGCAACCTGACAAGTCAGCTTTTGGATGTCCCGCACTGCTCCTAGTCTGTGTCCCTGATCAATGGTTGAAAAAGCCCATGTTCACCTTTAAGATGGTCATACTTTTAAATCTGAAAGACTCACAGATAGAAGTTATTCCTGCTTTACTGGAGCACCACAGTCACATGAGGGGCTTGTGTTTCTGGGACAGAAAGCCTTGACTTTTATCTGTGAAGGAATAAGTGGGGTGTTGGTGATGACAGTAAAAACACGTGAGGTTAGACTAGTAAGGTTTTTTTGACATGTTGCGCTCATTAATGTTAACAAAACTGACTTTATGTTCAGGTGTCACTAATGCAGAGAAGGTGCAGTTCTTTGTGTACTCAGTCAGCCCACTGGAGTTTGCCGAGCACGTACCTTGCAGTATTTTGGGGTATTGTGGATACTGTAAGTTGCTTTTAATGGACACTTTCATTGATCAATATTGTTGCAGCATACTCCATTTCCTGAGGATAGGCTGAAGCAAGTTGTGCATCGTCCTATTTTTAAAATTGACGTTGTTTTTTGTTATCTTTCTGATTTATCCAACAGGGTGGTCTGAGTGCCCAAGCTTTTGTTCGCATCGAGATAGAAGATATTAATGATAATCAACCTATATTTGAACAAGACATCTATGTGACGAGTATCAGCAGTCACACACAGCCAGGAACAGAAGTCATCAATGTTGTTGCCACAGACAGAGATTCAGGAATATATGGCCTTGTCACATACGAACTGGTCCCAGGAGAATTTTCTTCTTTTTTCACAGTGGATACATCCACAGGTACTGTATAAATTTTTGATTCACAAAGGTGATAGTTACACAACATGTATATTTTCCCTGATTATGCTTTTTTGATTTGAAGTCATGTCATACAGTTGAAACTTAGATTCTGATGGAAGATAATTTTAGAGTAAATTGGAGGATTTAGGTTTACCATGAAGCCTTTGCATTCACTGGAATGAGGAGAAGAATGGAAAATACAGTACATGCCAGTACAATGAAGGACAAGCATCATGCCACTTATCCACTATTTTCAGCCATAAATCTATTCATTCTTGTGAGATATAGTCAAAACATTGGCTTTTTACAACAGTATCTAAATTCCTGAAATGTTTAGGTCTTACTCTTGAGGAGCAATAAAAGAACTTTCAAGATGCTTGTCCTTCCATTTTATCTCTCTGTTTTTGTTCCAGTCTCTCCCCTTCTGTGCTAGGATAAATCCCCATTCTGCTCACAGTCTTAGGTACTTAATCACCTCCCTGTTTGACTCAATGATTAGTGTCTTTTTCTGCCTTTTACTTCCTGGTATGACACCTCATCCTTCTGGTTTCTGGAGAGAGGTTCAACGAAGGAGTGATGACAAGAGCAGGAAAACAATTATGGCAAAAGCAAATTTTTGTGAAATTTTTCCAAGACAGGTTGAATCTCACAGATTGAATTACTGTACAGCAGCCCCTGTAGTTAGCTCTCTGACCTTAAAATAGTTGTAAACATCAGCTGGAAAGAAAATGACTATTGCATCTACAAATACCCACGTTGCCTTCCAGTGAGTAGTTGACTAAACTGCAACTACCATTTTTCTTGAGAGCAAACCTTTGTATATGAACGTATCCTGATCAACAGATGGTCATGGCACAGGTGATTATTTTATATGTTTGAAGATTTTTTTGGACTGTGGTACATGTGTGTATATATTAGCTATTTGGCATACAAAATGTTGCAAGGCTCTATTCTTTCAAAATGATGTCTGTTTTTACACAGTTCCCAAAATATTCTGATGAACAGAAGAAACTAATCTGCTTAGGAAGTTGGTCTGCTTGTCTTGGCTTTTTCAGAATTTGTTTAATTGTGGACTTTTAACTACCTGTCAAATCAGATTCTCTGGGGCATAACTGATGCCAAAAATACATAGGTCAATCAATAATTAGGGAGCTGGTTCTCCACAGGCATTTAACTGGTTATTTTAAAACTGCCCCAGCAGGCTTGTCAGAGAGAACCCCTGTGGATCACATTAGCAGCACTGGCTTTGCAGAAGCCTTTTGAAGGGCCTTTTTCCTTGGATTGTGACCTTTTGGCCTCTCTTTCCAGTTTGGCACTTGGTATAGGAAAAATGTCATGCTTGATCATGAAGACTCTCTAAGTTTGTAAGTTATTATTACCTTGTGGATCTGTCATGGTGTTTTATCAAAGGCAGACCAAATACAAGGTGAAGTTGGTTGAGGTCATTACTGCTGACATTTCATGATGATAAAAGCATTTAGGTCAGAGACAGTGTTCCCAACATTATAGTACTTGGAATCTGATTGCACTTAATCAGATCTCCTGGGTAATTCACAAGGTTAGACTGTGTCTAATTTTAACTTATTAATATTAATGGTATGGGATTTTTTTTTTCTGAATACACTTTTTCCTTTTATATTCTTCCACATCTACCAACAATAATGCTTACACTCAGTCATTGGTGAGCAGAATGATTTTTAAACTCTTCAAAAAAATAAACATTATAAAAAACAAAACCCCATTAAAATTGCCAATTTGTCACAGAGAAGTTTTTCACTCTGTGGATTAGAATAGCTGCAAAAGCTGTTCAGTATTCAGAGGCAGATGACACAAGTGGCTCACTGTTAGAGCACAGAGATTTTGAGCTCTTCCTCCTTACTTCTTGTTAGAACAGTGACATTTTCCAGTGTTCATTGTGCTAAAGCTGTCTTCGTATGCTCTGATACATGGCCTAATTTATATGTGCCTCTCTGAAGGTTATGTGGGGAACCTCATCTAGTTATGTGGGCTGTGTTTTGTGAACAGAGGACAATGGATGAGTATATCAGGGAATAGGCATTCTTCAGGAGATGAATCTCCAAACCTGTAAGCCAAACAAGATCATATTGCAGTTTTGGTCTTTTTTCTTCTGATCTTGTGAATGTGCAGTCTGTTACTGATGTGTTCTGCAGGTTTTTATTATTAGAAGACCTAAAAGGAGGCACAGTGATGGTGTTGGAGTATTCCGTGGATTTGCCTTACTGATAAGTTTTATTTTTTTAAATTATTATTTTTCTCACTGATAGAGCATTTAGAAAGGAGGAATGAAAATCAGTACGTTAGTAATTTTGATTTACTATGTTGATTATAGTCCTTAGCATTATATGTGTATGTGGACAGAGATATTTTCAGTATTATGAGATTTAAAATAATTAGTAGCTAACAGTTTGTCACATTACACTATGATACATTAAAATCATATGCAAAATGATGCTGTTCTTCGTGACACATCATTTCTATTTTGTGCCATCTATATGGCATCTGGATTTGAAAATTTATCTTACTGTAATGTTCTTTGGGGATGTTTTTTGAGCGCTGCACTTAGAATACTCACTAAAAATTCACTTTTCTCCCCCCTTCTCTTTCTAATTTTTTAAAGAGAAATGGATAAAACAGTAAAATAAAAATTGAAACCTGAATTCTTCACTGCTATGGCTTGTTTCCGGCTATTACTTGTTAAAGCAATTGTATGAATATATCAAGAAAGCTCATAGTTCTTCAGTGAGCTGTGTTCACAATACAGGATATCCTATCATCTGGTCAACCATTGACTATATAGAATATATCAGTACTGCTTTTGATACACAGATATTGTGAGATTGAGGCACATCCAAGCTCTTTGAAGGGGATCCATGTTTTGTTTCAAGCACTGTGACACATGAATGTTGTATATAGATAAATTCAGTGAGAAGGAATATCCTTCATTGACCAGAAAGGCATTCCGCTGAAAAGTTTTTTGAATTCTAAACGAGTCTTTGTTAGTTATATTTGTTTGCTATTTTAGGTTTTAGACACTGCATTTATTGTTTTTGATATGCTGTTGTACTCATAAATAACATTTATTGTGTTTCCACTTGTGAAAAAGTTGAAGTGAAGTATTTTTCATTTGATTAATGATAGACTGTCCACAAGAAAAACCACTTTAAGAGCTGTGTAGCTAGAAAAATGTACGGGTAGGGAACTGAAAACCAGTTCCTCTGCTAGTTCGTGACTCTTCCTATCGTTTGTTTCTAGTGTTGGTGTAAACAACATCTTGGCTTCATTATGTTGCCTTTTGTAGATATCTGATCCATGCATGATCTATGAACAGTACTTGTGAATTGATTAGAACAGGGCAAGTTGAAGAGCTCTTCTGGTTAAGAAACTGTTTCAGCTATGTTCGTTTATTTTCCCATTGTTACCTAACAAGCTATCTGAAAGACAGTGTATTTATACTTATGGCAGAGCTGGTAATTGAAAATGTAAGTCACAGGATACAATCATAAGTGTGGCAGAAAACCTATGCAGTGCTTAACTTTAAGACTTTGGAATTAACAACCGAATTTGTAACCCTTCATTATGTTACTAGCCAATAATATTTTCCTTCACCCAAGGGCATACTTTTCCACTGATCTTAGTGATGCTTTTTTTGAGAGATGGATAAAAAGATCGTTTTCTTACTGTAGCTCTGGTTCAGGGAAGTTGTTTCAAATAAAAAAAAAATTAAGAATAATCTTTGAAAATTGTTTTGGACCAATGTGACTTCATGTGTCAGTCTTCAGATAAATAGTCCGTTCATAGTCTTAGAACAAATTCCCTAGCTAGTCACTGCAAGCAGAGAAAACTCCCATGAAGGCTAACTAAAAGGCAGTAGCCAGTGGTTTATCTTCATTTGAAGGTATTTGTGATTTAAACCTAGTATGAAAAGGATGGAGAGAAAGTATCATTCCCACAATGCACATTACAGCAGTATAAACATTTAACTTACCTTCTGTTTCTTTCGACTGTATAAGATATTTAGGTTTGTGTTCTGTGGTTCCTATGTAAATTAGATGCCTAAAACAAAGCCTATGACCTTCCTCCTGTGTATTTTATTGAGACTGTTTCTGTGCACCTGGTGGGTTGACTCTGGCTGGACACCAGATGCTCACCGAAGTCACTCTATCACTCCCCTCCTCAGCTGGACAGGAAAGAAAATTATGATGAAAGGCTCCTGGGTCAAGATAAGGGCAAGGAGAGACCACTCAGCAATTACTGTCATGAGAAAAAGAGACTCAACTTGGGGAAATAAATTTAATGTATTGCCAATCAAATCAGAGTAGGGTAATGAGAAATAAAAACTACATCATAAAACAATGTCCCCCACCCTTCCTTCTTCCTGCACTCAACTTCACTCCCAGTTGTCTCTATCTCCTCCTGCCCCATCAGCACAGGGGGATGGGGAATGGAAACTACACAGTTCATTGCAGGTTGTCTCTGCTGCTGCTTCTTCCTCCTCGCACTCTTTCTCTTCTCCAGCATTGATTCTTTCAACAGAGTGCAGTCCTTCAGGAACAGAAGGATCCAGTGTGGGTCACCTGTGGGGTCACAAGTCCTGCCAGCAAACCTGCACCAGCACAAGTTTCCCACGGGGTCACAACATTCTTTGGGCACCCACCTGCTCCAGCATGGGGTCCTTTGTGGGCTCCAGGTGGATAACTGCCTCATTGTGGATGTCCATGGGCTGCATGGGGACAGCCTGCCTGCTCACCATGTCTTCACCACAGGCTGCAGGGGAATTGCTGCTGTGGTACCTGGAGCACCTCCTCCCCTTCCTTCTTCACTGACCTCTGTGTCTGTAGGGGTGTTGCTCCCACATACTGTCAGTCCTCTCTCCCAGCTGCAATTGCTTTTGCACAGGTATGGTTTTTTTTTCCCTTTCCTAACTTTGTTATCCCAGAGGCACTACCACCGTTGCTGATGGGCTTAGCCCTTTGCCAGTGGCAGGTCCATCTTGGAGCCAACGGGCATTGGCTCCACTGGACATGGGGGAAGCTTCTTGCAGCTTCTCACAAAAGCCACCCCTGTAGCCCCCCTGCTACTAACCCCTTGCCATACAAACCCAGTACAGTGAGATATTTGGAGATTTCTCCATTGACTTGAAGATACTTGGATCAACCTTCTGTTACTTATTTAACCCAAAAAATACGTATTGAGTATAACAGACAAGCCTCGTTACAAGAGTTAGTCAGTAGCTGGACATTAAAAAAGTTTTTCAGCTAAGAAATACAGCTTCTGCAAAATGAACGTACTTCTGAGAAAATTTTCATTTGCTAAGAAATGAATACATTTCCTTTAGGATGTGTTATGATTTCTTTTTAACTGAGTAGCATAGGGCATTGTGTGACTAAAATGTCCTCCAAAAGATGTAGAGCAATCTAGGAGCTTGGTCTGTTGGAGAAAAGTAAGAGGAGGAATACACCTAAAGATCATGCAAATTTAAGAATGTAAGAATTAATCAACCAAAAGCCAGATTTAAGTGCAGCATCTTATCACTTTAACAGTGCCTGGTAATGGATGCAAAAGGAGGGGTTAAGTGCAGAGCTTGTGCAGAATAGTCCCTCCACTGGTATATGTTTCTTGTTTTGTGGGTATTTTAGTGCTGTACTACTTCCATTACTGTACTATGGCACCATATGTAAATGCAATTTAATGTCAGACTGACTTAAAATAAAACTTCGATTTGGTTCTGAATAGCTTCATTCCAGTTAAGTATGCTGACAAATTTTGTTTTATTGAAGAAAATGGAAATGCTTTCTAACAGTCACATATTAGGAGATTTTAATTGCATGAAAAAGTTTTGCTTTATTTTTATTGCAATACAGGTTGAAAAGTAATGTTGAAATACCAAAATCTCTTTTTTTTTTTTTTTTTTTTTGGTGTGGGGGGAAGGGGGAAATCCAAACTTTGCTTAACTGCATGTATTATACAATGTTTAATATATAGCAGATTGCAATAGGCATCAAAGTAAAATGGGGGTGCATCCTTTCTAAAGAAAACAAGGCCATTTTTATGATGATTAATGATGTTTTCATATGGTATTGAAGGAAAAAATAGTTTAAAAATAAACTACTTTTGGCATTTTCCTACAGCATGTAGTACATTTGCTAAACATATGAAGAGATTCACATAAATAACATTTAAAAATAGGAGTGTTTTATTTTGGAACAATTTGAGGCCACTTGTTTTTTTAAAGTGCAGTTTCTTCGATTAATGTTTTTCTCATCTTTCATATGATATGCTGCAAATCAGAGACATTGGTTTAATAAGTGTTCACTTTTGAAGAATTTTGTTTGAGTTAAGAAGGAAAAATTAGCAGTCTTAGCTGAGTAATTTGTGGACGTTTATCTTCACTGAGATCTCATCTAATGAGAAATCTAACATAAAGAATACAGGAAATGGTATATTGTCCTAGAAGCACAAAAAAATTGCTGTAGTAAGTGTGAGCATGCTGATTTTGGCCCTGAAAGAACGCTGTGTAGCAGAACAGCATGAAAAATGTCCATACTCTTAGTGTATGTGTCTCTCTTTTTCTATGAAAAAAATCCAATAGAATCGACCATCTTCAAAGACAAAAATTCCTACAAGCCATGTGCCAAAAACTTAACCATACAATGGTGGGGTGATGTGTGTACTTGAGATTCCTTGTGCATGACAGAATGCAAAGCATTAACAAAAATACTGTAGCCCACTCCCCCTTTCTTGCAGTTAAGTCAACGTTAACATCTCAAAAACAGAAGACCTCATCAGAAGAGTGAACTTCCATGATATTGCACGGGTGATGTGGGCTGATAACAAGAAAAATGAAGAAAAGGCAAAAATTATGCCCAAACCTCCCATTTTGGAGGAGAGGAATGTGTGATATTTGTACGGTAAAGTTCAGACAAGCAACACTTTTCTTTGCTAGAGACTGTATGGCTCTTTGAGTACAGGTGTATTTAATGTACATCATGTTCTTAGTTAACCTGGAGAAAAGAAGAAAGTGACAGGTCACACCAAGAGAGCAGACAGCCATGGCAAAATGCCCTTGCACTGTTGTTAGAATGAGCGTAGCAGGGGAGTGTGCATAGTAGAAAATCAGTTTATGAAGATTAAGATGAACATCAAGAATGTTTCGTAATACTCTTAATATAAGAAGAGCAAATATATTTTATTTGTCTTATATTAGACTTCATTCTGGTACAGTGCATATTTTGGTACAGTACCTTACCAGGTTGTGCACTGAGCTATTTTTGGATCTAGAGGCTCGCAGCTTGATTGAAAAGGTCCTTGATTAGAAAGCTGTTTCTGGAAAACTTCAATAAGCTAAGAAAGCAAAGGTGACCTGTTGGCATGGTGTGGCAGGGCTGAAGCTGTGCAGATTGTGTGGGGGAGCCTCTGCCTTTGTCCTTGAAAATACAGCAATTCACTGGGCCAGAGTCCTGCCGACTTAGTGGTGTATGCTTTGATTTCTGGTGTGGGGTTTTTAACTCATGTTTATGTAAGAGTGTTCACTTTTTATGTAATCAGACAGCAAACATGATCTGAGTTACTATTATGTCAGATTAACTGACCTACAGGGTATGGAACAGCAGGTTCAGTGGCCAGCTTTGAAGGTGAACTGGGGTGATGAACCATATGTACCTCTGCCATCTGCTTGTTGTCTGAGCTGTGTGTCAGATCATGCCAGCTGGCCCATCCTAGGATATATCCTGAAGAAATACTGCTAAAGAAATACTTGCTGAAGAACTACTTCTGGATTCTTGTCTCTGACCTTTAACTCTTTAGAAACAGCACTTAGCAGTTAACCTGCTTGTGGAATAGGGTGCACCTACACAGAAATAAGAACAAAAATGCCTTGAGAAATTTTGTCATTGCCAGAGGATGGCGGATGATGCCAAGTCCTGTCTTTCATTAATGCATTTGCACTTTCTGGGCCGATACTGGCTGCATTTACCTGTCATGGTTCATAGGCACAAAGTGGAGAGCAAGACTTCTTGAAAGTTCATGCCCTACAGTGAGTGAGGAAGTATGAAGCAGATGAAAGAGTTCATAGTCATGATTTTGCCCTTCGATAGTACTAGCTGTCACTGTACATCCAACCCTCCAAACCATTGTAACAATTTCTGCTAACCACTAAGCACATTGTTCTGCAGCAAAACATCTGTAAATTGCAGCATGGCTGTGCTGAGCAAACCTCCCTTGGAGCAGAGCTGTTCCCAAACTAGAAACCTGCAGTGGCAGTTGCTAACATGCAACCAGCATTGCAAATTTTGTCTAAAATGCGTATCCATATCATACCTGGGCAGTAGGCAATCTGTATGTCACACTTTTAACTTATAAAGGTTGGAATATGCAGTCAGTTACAGCCCTGCAGATCTAGTTAAGGAAATGAGATTGCCAAGGTGTCAGTGAGGCTGGATGTTAATGCATCATCTGGTGGGTAATTAGATGATTGTTCACCTCTGAAGCAGGATTGATTCCAGCTCTCTCTCTCTCGTGCAGAATGAGGAATTAAGCACAGGTAAAATCTTCAAGGCACTGCAGTAATATAAATAATAAATTTGAAAGATGGGAGTTAAATGCTTTTAAAGGCAGCAGATAAGGCTATTCTTTTATATGGGGAGCCAAGGTGTAAGAAAGAAGGTGGCATTTTTCACACAGTAACTTCTTAAAGTGGACCTGTGCTTGTGTCCATACAGTCTCCTGCTGGGAGCTTTTGCCTCGGTAAAACATTCCTTGCAGAGGAGCTGTCTCATTATTCCCTTTCCATTGTCAGTGTTTATAGAAATTGTTTTTCATAATGGAAGAATATATTCTGTACCACAGCAACCTAATTGTCTTTTAAGTTCTCTGAAGCATGAACTGCAGGATGCAAATGACTGTGGTGGTAATAATAATTAGCCACTGTCTTAATTATGGAACACGGAAGAAAGGAAAATCATGATTCATCTTTGGCCTGTTATTTAGTGAGACATACCTCTGTCGAGTATGTCACAAAGTCACACAAAGAATGTGTGACTTTGACAGTTCCTGCTCCTTGCAGTTAGGCCCTGCTTTCTGTCTTTGCAGTGTAGTGCTAGGGGATCTCCTGCACCATGCTTCAGCAGACAGGTACACCTGGCCAGCCTGCTCTGAGGTGTGCTGGCAACTGCTTTTGACCCAAGTGGTCTTGACTGTCCCTTTTAGTCACAGTCCCACGTTTTTCCTAACCATATAGAAAGTGGAATCCCAGATGCTGCTTACTTCTACAGCTTCTTTGCCATTATAGAACCTAATGAGGCATGTTCCCCACCATATGGTAGAGCTATCTCAAGTCTGTATAGATTATATATCACCAAATGCAAAGCTAATGCCCAGTCCTACTAATGCTGAAAGAAACAGAATGTATGTAATTAAAATTTAAAATGGGTTTTTAAATTTCTGCATACTGCAGTTTTTGAGGTTGGAAGGAACCATACGTAAAACATATACTTTTTGCTTGGAATCTGCCATTGTTCTTAGGGTGTCTCTGATCCTGCAAAAGAGAGCTGAATTGGTGAGATGTACTTGCCTATTCCCTCTTTTCCCCAATGGCACAGTGAAAAAATGAAGAAAGAAAGCAAAATCTTGTATTAATTTTCTTTTTTCTTTCTAACTGGCATGGAGTCTGCTGCAGTCTGTCTAGGTCAGCAGAGAAGGAGTTTTGGTTCTGAAATACTTCTGTTCAACCAGGTCTTCACAAGTCCTGGAGTGGAACACTGTTTGCTACATCCTTTGGTAAAGAATATTCTGAAGTCATTAGTTATTGCTCTGACAGTAAGATTTTAAATTTGATCCTTTTTTGTAGAAGTTTTTCAATTTTTCGCATACATCTTGAAGTATCCAAAATGAGAACAAGATATTTTTGTCCTTGTCAATAGAAAAATACTCAACTGGTCAAGTAACATACAGTCCACTTGATTGATTTAATTTCATTTGACAGCAGTGGTATCTAAAATCCATGTTTATATATTTAACCTCTGAGGAAAAAATTAAACACCTTTTTCCTTCAACCTACAGTTGCTCAGATTACCTCAGGTAATGCCAAAAGTTTATGTCCTTGAACTACTTCATTGAGCTGTTTAAATAATCATAAAACTCAATCATCAGAGACAAAAAAAAAGAAAAAAAAGGCCAAAATAAGGTTTATTCTTGGAATTGTATGAATTGTTGGCACAGGAGCTGGATCAGTAGTGAATTCTGAATTCATCTGCATCACTTGCACTTTTACTGTTGTTCATCACACTGGAATAAGTGTCCCTTTTTTCTTAGTGAAAAGCATTCTTCCTTGATCCTGAAGACCCTTTAAATGCAATTTAAGCATGTTAAGACACAGTTTGTTATTATAATGTCCTGGCAGTATATTTGGAAAGTGTAATGCATGCACATTTGAATATTTATGAGGATTCTGCTTAAAATGCACTGTAGCAAAATAGTAGTGTGACTTCACCCTAAATTTCGAGAAGTTATATTGTCATTGAATCATGCACTGATGCTCCTAAGACAGTTTAATTCTAGTTTTACCCTGTCTGACCACAAAATGTCCAACTTGGATGACAAATGTCATCCTTCCTAAACTTGTCTTGAGAGCCAGGAAATTACAAAGGTCCTTCAGAGTTTAAAGGTTTGGTTTTACTGAGCTGCTGGAGGTTTTGTGTCTTCACCAGCTTCTATAAAAATCATAGGTGATCTTTTAAAAATACCTTGTTGGTATGTAAAAGGCTGTCCCTATTAGTTGAATCACTTGAATTTGATGCAACCCTACTCCTTAGCGCACTGTGATTTTATCATTTAGTGTATATTTAGTTAAATTCGTTCATTGCTAAGAAAAAATTTCTTGCATTTGGTCATCTTTCATCTTCATTTTTATATTGAAGAACTTTCTTCACAAATAACTCTCTCAATGTTGCAAAATCTGTGACCACTTAAGGGTCTTAAAATACTAATGGATTTTTGTCACCTCAGAATAAGTGAAAGTGTTCTTCCTCCTGCTCGGTGATAGAGAAGATGTTGGGAAGGATAAGACAAACCAGTATTAATGCTCTCTAGGACATAATTACATTTCTGTATTCCATCTTTTGCCTGGCTGAAAGCACCTGATCTTCCACTATGTGCCTCAAATTATAATTTAGTTATAAAATTTATGAGTAACGAAGATACTGTGATTTGCTGTACTGCTTTGTGATCTAGTGTTTATCCCTAAGATTTTAAACATTTATGTTCACTTCATCTAAACCAGACATTTCAAAATGCTCTGAGAGCTAATTATTTATTTGTGGGTTTATATCCTCATTTATAAAACCTCAATTTGCTTGCAAAGGACAGTGTATGACTGTCTCTCATGGAACAATTAACAAGTATCAGTTTTGGATAATTGTGGTAGACCATTTTGAACAGCCCATAGAGAGCTACGGTTTGGATGTTGTTCTCATTGCTGAGACTGAACTGTTCATTCAAACAAAGCTTTTTTGAAGTTCATACAGGCTTTTACTGTAGAAGAAGATGGGACAGGATCCCTGACATGTTCATTCTTTCTGCCATCTTAGGTAGTAATAGTTAGATGTAGGTTTCTGTAGTTATAGAGAGAGTATTTGGAAGTCAGGCATAACTATTTGATAATACTAAAAACTTTTATTTTAGCAGTCAGAAGAGTGTGTATTTGGAGACAGCTTGTCTCATTCATCAGAGCCGAAGGATGAAAATGTATTTATCTTGAGGAAGGCACATCCAAAGTACTGTATTTTCTTTTCAAATAATTACTTCATAGAGTTTATATAAAATGTAATTGGTAGCAGCTTGCAAATTCAACAGAACTTAGAATTCACTATTAAAGGGTATTTTACCAGAAACGTGTGATCAGACAGCAAGTGATTGTTTCCCAGATACTTTCCATAGAGCACGCTGCTCCTAAGGTTTATATTTGGGGGCTTAAACCATTGTGTGGATGTTTTATTTCAGAAGTTACTTAAGCAGAATGTCTCCATTGCCTGTTTGAAATAAAGTTAACTTTACCATTTGCAAAGATAAATTAATCTTTTGTAACAATAAAGTACTTTTTTCCCCTCAATGCACTTCCAAATTCCTATAGACTAGTACTACTAAAATTGTGTTTTGCCTAATATTGTCAAAGATATAGCTGAATCTGTGTTTCTAAAATCAGAATTATGGACACTGTGTTTTGACACAGAACTTGCTGTGTCTCAGTGTCTTTGTGAATTGTAAAGACCATATCATTTGAAAAGAACTTGGCTCTTGAAAAACAAATTGGGAGTGCTGCTTTTTGTCCACATTATCATTTCTCTAAGAGAAGACTGGACACATGTTGAAACTATTTTGACAGCCTGCTGAATTTTATCTTACATCAGTGCTCTTTTATTTCTGTGTACTTTCAGGAACTATTTACCTTGTCTCAGTTCTTGGCCACCTGGCACATTCTGCACTCTTCCTAACTGTTTCTGCACGGGATGGGGGTGGCCTTCCCTCTGCCACCAATGCAGCTGTCACAGTAAACATCCTTCAGACTGTTTTGGCTCCTGCCATATTTGAGAGATCGCGGTATACCTTTTCTGTTCCAGAAAGTGCACCTGAAGACAGCCTGATTGGCACTGTAAAGGCCAGAGAGCCTCCAAGTAAGTTGCATGCTCAGTCAGAGATTACATTGCATTTTTGTTGTGACCATTAACTGCAAATATCTGTAGATTACTTTTTTTTCTAAACTTCCATGTTATTCATTCAGTCTGTCAAGCAATAAATAGAATTTATTGTTGGTATTTACAGCAACTAGTGTAATCACTGGTTTATCATGGTACTCTTTAGAACAGTTGGAGATTTTTGGTACTCTCCTTGGTGGTCTGTGGGGATTGGCAGTGGCCTCCATTTTCTTCAAAATGGGTTTCTATAAATGTAAATGGGTGGATGGGAAGCATGTTGTGAAAGTGTAAGGAAGGGTCTGTGTGATGGTCTGGATTGTGTTAAAGTATTGGCCATGCAAGACACATCTCAGAGTGATAGTCATAATCAGAGAGTATTCATAAGTTTCATAGGATCTGTATGAAGTGCTGCTGACCACCCCTCCAAAAACCAAAACAAAACCCAGCCAAGCAAACACAGCCCCACATTGTCTCAAATTAGGTGAAGTCCAGATGAATGTTTATGGGACCTTTTAAAAATTTATTTAATCCATCTGTTTTTTTAATCTTTTGTAAAGGGTTAAAGAGTTAGCTTCTGCCAGTCCATGGTCATAAAAGACCCTGTCCTAAAAACCATATGTATTTGGTTCCTATGCGGAGCAGTAGGAGCCAGGAGTTCACATAACAGGTTGATGATGGATCTGTAAATTTAAAGTGGTAGAGGTCGAGGTTTTATACAAGTTTTATACAAGTCAGGTCCTCCCATTTCCTTCTTTTGGGAAGGACTGTCCTCAGGGTGGAGGTAGCATCTGCAGGGCAACCTTGATAGTAAGCCTGAATCATTACACAGCTTTTGCTTTAGATAGCATTTGGTGTATGAATGGTCACCCATGAACAGTAAGTTGATTAAAATGCAGTTCTTTCAGAGAACTGCAATCTGTTTCATTCCTTGCTATAGTGAATGCCTGTGGGTAGCGAAATTGCTCCCATAAGACTAATTTGTAGGAGTGTTTTTTCTATATTTTAGTTCAGGGAAAAACAAAAGGCTATTATACCATTTTCTCTATAGAGTTTTATAATAGCTGTGTGATGAAAATCAAACAGTGCAGAAGTGGACAAACTGTATACATTCATATTTTACTGAAGGGCTCCAGGGAGAGGAATAAGGAAGCATAAAAAGCCCAAGAATGTCAAACATCTGTGTAGCCTACATTTATTCCATTGAATTTAACAGCATGCATTCTTCACAGATGTTCTTACCAACATTCATGTTATCACTTCCAGATTTTTTTTTTTATATTTTTTGTTGTTATTTCCATTTCTAGATTCTTTAGAAGTGGTTTCTTACCGAATTTCCTCTGGCGATCCACATGGAAAGTTCTCTATTGATCCCCAGTTTGGCATTATCCGCACCAAAAAACAGCTTGATCATGAAACTCAGTCTGCTGTGGTGCTCACCATTCAGTCCCAGCTGGGTAACTCCCCAGTCTACAGTAGCACTCAAGTCAACATATCTGTGATAGATATTAATGACAACCCTCCAGTATTTCTGACCAAATCTGATAAGGTGACTATTTCACATACCCAGCCTCCTGGCACTGCTGTCTATATTGCTCATGCAGAAGACAAAGACAGTGGCCTAAATGGGGCAATCAAATACAGCATTGCAAGCAAGCAGTCAAATGCATTTAGCATTGATCCAAGTCTTGGAGTGGTAAACCTTACTAGGACAGTGTTTGCAGATAAGCAGCAGGAATATACTCTCCACATAGCAGCTGAAGACTGTGGAAGTCCTCCTCTAACATCTTTGCTGATGCTGACGGTGGTTATTGAAGAGCAGAAGATGGGACCTACTTTGGTCTTTCAGAACTTGGTGTATCAAGTAGAAGTCAGTGAAGCTACCTCTCCAGGTGCCCGAATCCTTCAGGTTCAAGCCCACTTGCTTGATCCACACAGCATTACCTCCAATCTGACGTATTTCTTAGAGCCTAGCACTGATTCTGTTGCATTTGGAATCAGCTCTGATACTGGCTGGATTTATCTTCGGAAACGTTTGAACTATGAATGTGCACAGATACTAAGTTTTAGAGCCTTGGTCAGCATCTCTGAGGATGAAAACCTCAGGCAAAATGCAAGTACATCTGTAATAGTTAATGTCCTGGATGAAAATGATAATTCTCCCATGTTTATGCATGAGAGCTACTTCTTTGAAATTGAGGAAAATCCAATTCCCAGGGGTGTGGTTGGCACCATTACAGCTGTTGACAGAGACTCAGGAAGAAATGGACAGCTTTCCTATTTCCTCTTGTCCGATGGAAAGTATTTCAAGATGAATTCCAACACAGGTAGCATTTTATGATTTGTAATCTGCCTAATATTGCTTTTGGAAAGGAGCCCTCCCTAAGTGTATTGAAGTAAAGTATAAAGCTTTCAGGAACTGCTGTGAATCTTTTGGTTTGATATGTGAATATTCTAACTCAGAACTTCACAATTTGGGGAATGAAATAAATCCAATACATGTCCATGTGGAATGAACTAGCCTTTAGGATTTGATTTTTTTTTTTCATGACTTTGTTCAGGTCACTTGGTCATAAGTTTCAGTGTTTGACTGCAAGAAATTAAAAGAAGTTTTAAGTTATAGCTTCAGTAGTTCATATGGGGGATTTAATTGCCTGTGATCAAGTAGAGTTGAAAAGTACAGATAGCCATAAGTAGCTATAAAAGTACTTATGATGTCAGAGTGATTTAAAATATTTGTGAAAACTTCTGTCATTTACATCAAAACTGAGTTAATGTTGTACATGGCATCACAGAAGTCAAATTGACTGAGAGAAATTTTTCACAGCACAGGGTGTTCTCTGCAGTGAGTCTCAAATGCCTCGAGTAATAGATATTATGTCCACACAGTATAAACCACAGACCAGAGCATGGAGAGCCCAGATGAAGGGAATTCTCCAATGGACACAGGCATAGTAAATAATCCAGTTTAGCAAAATACGTAGTGAGCAAAGATCTGCTGTTTAAAATTCCTATTCCCAGACGTTCAGTCTTCATGGAGAGTGATTAGGCTTTTCCAGAATTTCTCTGGATGAATCTCAAAATAAAATCACCATTTCAAAGCAGGTTCCTTTGAGTCCGTTTATGGAAGTTTAAAGGCAGAGTACTAGGAGTTAACCAACAAGATGTAAAAAAACCCATGTAGTTGTCTGTGTGGAGGGCATTTGTCAACCAGAAATCTACAGCTATATTAAGCAGACGAAGAGAACATTGGTCAGATTTATTTACTGGGTTTACCAGAATGTATAGGAGACATAAGGGCTTCTGATTAATGTACTTAATTAATAAAGCGGTTAAAACCCTGTGTTCGTGTATTATCTGTCCTGAAGTGTGTTGAAGAACAGGCCAGATGGATTTCTTTGGAAGGTCAGTGGATTGGCTTGTTTTATACCTTTGCTCTGGGGCATCCACTGTACACTAAAGGATGTAATATGGTACTAAAGTACACGTGCAAACTGTGATTGACAGAATGTTTCTACACAATGCAGTTTGGAAAGCTGAAGCTTTAATATCAGTGGAAGGGTGTATCAGAGGGCACGTATGTTAAATTAAAACAAATTAACATTCCGTGTTAAAATAAATGTATAATTGCATGCAGCAAGACGAGTGCTAGCATACAGTAAATACCTAACTCCATTTCTCCTTCCTTTTCTTTGGCCGTCAGGTGAAATCATAAACTGGGTTGCGCTGGACCGCGAAAAGCAGGCTCACCACCAGCTGTCCGTGCTGGTGACCGACCAGGGGTCCCCTCGGCGGAGCGCCACGGCCGCCGTGTACATCGCGGTGCGGGACCGCAACGACCACGCGCCGCGCTTCCCGCGGCCGGCGCTGCGCCTCCAGGTGGGAATGTGCCGGGAAGCGCCGGGCTCACAGCGACACCCTGTGGCGCGGTGGCGGCGCGGGCGTAACGGGGAACCTCAGGTCTTGTCAAACCATGGCACTTCTTCGCCTTGCGCGCTGCCAGATGTAAAGGATACGCGCATACAGTTTTATTTATGTATGCAGTGGGTTTTAATCTCTTTTAATTTTCGAGCTCCTGTCTTTCTATACTGAAGATTGAATTAGCGATCTATGCAGACGGTAACAGAGCATTGCTTAAATAGCTGTTACTTTACCATCTCCTGAAATGCTCATTGCACTGACTGTAAATTATTACTGAAACTGAAAACAGAGCAACAGATAAACTCTTGTGTTATGGCAAGGAATTTATTCTAAGACTCATTTTATCCACGTGTACTTGCAAATTATTTATAAATTGCTTCGTGACAGGTTTTGGAAGGGCAACCATCAGGGACGCTTGTTACAACCATCTTTGCAAAAGACTTTGATTCTGGAAACAACGGTGTTGTATTATATTCAATAGAATCAGGTAAGAATTTAAAGTGTTATTAATAAGAAAAGATACATTAAGGTTACTGGAATTTTAGAGGTGCCATGTGTACATACATTTTTGTGTTTATTTTGTGTTTCTGGTAAAATAAAGGTGCCTGTGTAAATAAGAATCAGGACCATCGTGTGTCTTATGAAGTACCTAAGGAGGTGCAAGCAGCTACCTTTCCTCCCTTCCCCCTCTGTGCTATCTTTCCAGGGGTTTGGTTGCTTTTGTGGCTGACCAGAGTGTGTTCAAACAGCAGTCAGGAAAGATTAGGACCATGATTTTGTACTGTACAATTTAGTGTTTCAGTCAGTTGTTTAACATCTTAAAGGAAAAATGATCTCCCTTTTCCCACGACCAATTGAAAATTTTCTTACTAAAATAACAGTTTGCGACAGTCTGAGACAGGGATTGGAGGGATCAGCAGATAATCTGGGCAAACAAGAGGCTTGTGGTTTTTAGTTCACGTTTCACCCTTTGTTTACCACTGTGTTAACCTGACATAGCATGGCCCCTTAAAAACACTTCTCTTTAGTTTTCTTCATAATTCCTACATGTAGTAGTTCACTTTTGGGGTAAGCTGTAGGATCCAGTTTTGTTTACAGTGAAATTAATAACAGAGCAGTCCTAAATTAGAACATGAGTGGGACTGGGGTGTTAATACTGGTAAGAGACATAGATGTGATGTCTGTTTTTACTGCATGTTTTTACTTGCTGTACTTTCATAAAAGTGAGAACTCCATCTGTAACCAGGGAGGTCTGTTCCTCCTGCTTTGTTTCACTACTGGTTCAAAACAGTAAGAGCTACCAGGAACAGAACTATTTCTTTCCGTTTTATACCTGTTCCATTTTACCAGCTTAGTGTAACTAGTACCTTTTAAGTGTGATGTTTGTAGTCTGTGGAAATTTGCACATAGAGCATACTGTATGGCCGGAGCAAGAAAACATATTATTCCCTTAATTTGAATACAAATGACTGCCTCTTCCAGAGAGAATTAGAGAGAACCTTAAGACTTCTGCACTGTAAGAATATTTTGCACAAAATGATCCCCCTTGAGAAAAAGGGAATGAATAGTGTGCAACCCTTTGTTTGACGTGTGATAGCCAGGCAACACAGGAAGTGCTTTTCAGGGGTCTCTGCCAGTCTGTGTATCTAACTATATCCCCTTACTTCAAACAGCACATTGGATTTTCTTACTGATTTCACTGTAGAGCCCCAGAGAGGAGTAAGTTAAAGTTCAAATTATAAAAATTACTAGCAACACAAAATATGGCTGGTCTTGCAAAAGCTGTTTCTAGAAAGAACAAAAGGATAAAAACAGCAGCAAAAAACCCTCAAAACCCAACCAAACAAAAAAAATCCCAAACCACTAAAAAAGCCCTTCCAGCCTTGGAACTAGATATTTTCCTGATAAACAAATCCAGAAACAGCTGAGTTTCTCTGATACTAATTTTTGTTGTTGTTGTTCTTAGTTGGCTCACTGCCTTTAACATCTGGTCTTCTGTTTCATGGTGAAGTTCTTGCCTGGTTTATATTTAAAATAGTATTTTCTAGTTCTGGGACACTGTTCAATACTAAAATATGAAGAAGAAATATGATCTGATTTACAGCCATATTTGTTAAACACAAAGACAAGCAGGCTAATTGGGGCACTGCATGCAGACCAGTGCTCTTTTCTACAGTTGTGGAACTTCCACAAGATGAAGAGCTATGAGTGTCAGTGTCAGCTGTTAAGCTTGTAAATGTCACTGGGTAATTTTTAATGTTCTTGAGATCTTGAAGAAATGTCAAGATAGCAGCAATAGATTAAGCTATGCAGGAGGGTTAATGACAAATGCCAACAAATTGCATAAGGAAAAATCTATAAAAGAACTGAGGTTTACATGCCAGATGAATTTTGGGTTACAGGGAAGTGATTCCTCCAAAATTCCCCTCCCTCTTCCCAGAAAATCAAAGCAAATCATCCTTGAACATTTATGTGAATGGAAGTGGGTGGTCATATGACCCTACCTCCACTTCTGTGTTATCACTGAAAGAGTAACCTAATTCAGAGGGAGGTGAATCCCAGCTATGCGTGCTGTTCCTTAGTGATGCTGGCAAAGGCGAAGTATATTGTCTGGCCTCCTTTATGACTGCCAATAGGTTATAGTATAGCATTTACAAGAAAAATTAGTGTGTATTTATAGTGCATGTTAAAGTATTGTTTTGTGTGTTAAGACTAGCATTGGCAAAGCAGAGGCTTTTACAGTTATGTTTGGACCAGTTATGTGAAGACAACATTAGCGCTTGACCACACAAGTGCTAGGAGAAGGCTAGTTTACACTGCTAACACACACAAATTGGCAAGCGTTGTATGTATGTCTGTGAAATACTTTTTCTCCAGAATGAATTGCAAGCAGTGTGCAGGGAGCATTCCTAGACTTGCAGAGGGCTGCGTTTCTGCAGAAACCCCATCATGTTCAGGTTCTTGGGGAGCCATGGCGTTGCCTTCCTCTTTTCTGTTAAGAGAAACAACTTTTCCTTCATCTCAAAAGAGAATGAGATGGCCAAGGTACTAAGTATTTGCACACCTAGGGAAGGTACAATTCTTCAGGAATTAGGTTAAAATATACAGCTATCACTAAATTCTGAAATCTCTAGTGTTACTTTGTATCTGCTTTCTGGGCCATTTTGCTGAAGTGCCAGTCTATGGAAGGCCTGAATGTTTTGCCAAAGTTCACAGTAACACATTCTTGGAGGTTTCTCAGGCCATCTTTTTTTTTTTTTTTTTGTCCCAAATTGCAATTTCTCTGATCATGTTTGAGACCAGAGCTGAGAAAGTGCCTTGGCCTTGGAAAACCTCATGTAAATGAAAGCCTGGCCAACAGGTTGGACAAGGCAGAGGTGAAAAATTTAATTGTAAAAACATATCAGTTTATTGGCAGGTTACTTTTGCAAGCACAAGAAAAGGCTAATTACCAAGAGATTTACTTTTTTCTGTTTCATGCTTCATCTGCTCTCTCCAGTTTATTTCTTATTCATTTCTCCTATACTTTCTTCCTTTTCCCCTCATACACAAAAGGACGTATTTAGGGTGCATGATATAAGCAGCAGTTGCCTAATTCAAGCGACTTTTCGAGATGAAAGCTGAGCAAATGTTTCTGGAAATGCAGGGAGCATGAGCTTTTACAGCAATGACTGACATGCTCTATGAGTGTAAAACTTTTTTTCTGATCTACAATCAAATGGTTACACTTTTAAATTTTCCAAAAATAAATTAAAAAAAATAGACTGATAAAAATATCAGAAAAATAGAAATAAAATGTTTCAGTTTTGGCTGTCTTTATAGAGACAAACAAAATGACAAACACAAAATGAAAGTCCCAAGGGGTTCTAGTTCTATACAATATCTCTTTCCAATATTATCAGACTTTTTTGTTACCTTTATTGCCACCAAAATATGCACAAACCTGAATGTTTCATGCAATATTTGTATTTTAATGAAACTATAAATGTAAGTTTTAGCAAAATATTGAAAATATATGCATGAAATTCACATTATGTGTTCTGTTTTTCATATCTCCTCTGCCTTTTGCTTAACTGGGATTTTATGTCATGAAGCATTATATGGAACAAAATGGCATATCTGTGAATGTAGACATACTGTTGGGACAAGAATCAGGAAAGTAACTCAAAAGCTACTTATGAAAACAGTAATATAGAACCATTAATATTTTGAAACTATCATGAAAAATGCAAAATGCAGGACTGTCTCATTCAATATATTTGTCTCTACATATTGTTTTCTTTTGTTGGCTATTTCCTCATTATGTTCCAGATAGCAAGAGTCAACCCAGAAGGGACTCATGGAGAATTAGGAACCTATAATCAGACAAAAAGAGCAGAACCATACCAAAAAACCCTCCTATTTTTTGGTTGTGAAAACCCAGTTTTCTATCTAGTTTGCTCAGTGGTTTTTCAAATTTTACAGGTGCAAGTATTTTACAGGTGCAGATGAGGTGATTGGGTACAAAAATGAACATCTATATGTACAGCTAACTAATTTGCATGCGTAGATTTGGAGAACATAAACAGCTTCATGCTCACTTAGGTGCCTATGGAAATACAGTCCTTTATGGGTGTTTTGTGTACTACATCTGCAGTGAATTTATTTTCACCACAGATGCTTATTAGAATAGCAGCTGTTATGCTGGATGACTTTGTTTAACCCACTAGTACACCTTATTAAAAATTCATGTAACAAAAAGCTGTTTGCATAGTATTTTGAGAGAAGTAGTTATGACAATTGTGATTTTCTCTGTTTCTGGTAGGATATATTCCCATTTTACTAAAAATTCGAGAGTAATTTGATTCCATTTCTTGAAAATGGGGGAGGTGTGTGTCGGTCTCTTTTCCCAGGTACAGAGTGATAGGACAAGAGAAAATGGTCTCAAGTTGTGTCAGGGAAGGTTTAAATTGGATATTAGGAAAAATTTCTTCACTTAATGGGTTGTCAAGCATTGGAATTGACTGCCCAGGGAAGTGGTGGAGTCACCATCCATGGAGGTATTTAGAAGACATGTAGATGTGGTACTTAGGGACATGGTCAAGTCAACTTGGCAGTGTTAGGTTAAAGATTCCACTTGATGATCTTAAAGGTCTTTTCCAACTTAAATGCTTCTATAATTCTAAATCAGAAAGAGCTATTTACTCATCGGTGGTAGAATTATTCTTTGTAGCTCTAGAATAAATGTAATATGATATAGCTGCAAGTAGTAATTTTAATTAAAAGTTACTTGTTACTAGAATGCCACCAGTCCTCGATGAAGGTTATAAGCATAATTTCCAATATTCACATGTTTCTCTGAAACAGGTTACTGTAAGATTTTAGCTACCCTCAATTAGGTCCTGTTTCAGAGCACAGACAGGGCAGGCAGCATTGCTGCAGTTACAGTGTCTTAGGAGTCCATAGGGCTCTTTGCTGACCCCATGGTCTGGCAAGGCACAGGAACCAACTGTGTGGCATTTCTCTCTGTAGCTTTCTAAATCCAAATTAAGTGGTTTATAATAACTATGTACCTAATGAAGGAAGATGAGGTGAATGAAACAAACCAGAGATCCAAATGAGTGCAGCAAGTTCCTTTCCTCTGGGTCCCACTCTTTTTCAGTGTTTATCATAGTGTTCAGTATTATAGAGTCAAGCTGAATTGATTTACAATAACACATGTCCATTATTACCCCATAGAAGAGGATATAGGATACTTCCAGATTGATGCTGTCAGTGGAGAGTTAAGAACAACCCGGTCTCTATCACATGCTGAGAGATCAGACTATAGCATGATGATCACAGCCAGGGACCAGGGGATGCCTTCGCTTCAAGGACATGCTACTGTTTACATCCAGGTACTTATTTACACTGTACAGATAGAACAGTTATATTAGGTGATTAATTTCTTTGAAAAGAAGACATTTTGGAAGAAGGTAAGGAAATAAACTGAAGAAAGGAAGAAGTTCAAAATTGTGAGAACCTTGTCTCATGGTAATTTTCTTTAGCCAATTTTCTGTTGAGGGAGGAAATGAGAGGGCAGACTCCTTTTGATTTGTTAAGAATACACAACACCATTCTGGATTGTCTTGCAAATAGATGATGCTTGTGCTTTAGTAGGAGGAGATCATTGCAAAATCCACTGTGTGCTCATTCCACCTGCTGTTCATCCAGCCAGAGTAAGGCTGCTTTGTTTAGGCCACCTGTGCACTCCTGCATCAGAGGTTGAATGTCACTGAGGCTGCTGTGTTCAAGTCACCCAAAAGATGGTTAATTTTGGATAGCTTGTAAAAATATGCTTTGATCAAGACAAGTTAGAGATCCTTTCATTTTAAAGCATTAACTTGGAACACTGTAGCAAGCCATAATGAATGAAATCCTGTAATGACATAAACAATCCTCGAAAAACCCATCTGTTTGCACTTGGCAAACTGCGTAACGTACTGTGCATTCTTTGTCACATCTGTCCCTGTGGTGCTGTCCTATGAAGAAAGACAGTTGAAGTGCTTCAGAATAGAGGCAGAGATAGAAGTCTTCAAGTTGTCTGTCTTTGGACCCCTGTGATTCAGAGGATGAGAGATGGTTTTGTCCTTTTTTTTTTTTTTTTAAATGTGGCAATAAAGGATTATGGAATGGCTGACCAAGGGCTATTTGCTCTTACATAGCATGCTGAGTTTGTTTTCTGGCTTTGAAGCATACTAAGAGTAAACATAGTCACAAATAAGAAATTATTAAACTCTCAATCAAGGAAAATAATTTTCATGTCAATATTCATAATAATGGGAAAATACAACAGTCTTTGTGTTTTGGTTGCAGGTAATCCCACTGCCCAATGGGAGATCTGGCTTCTCGCAAGATTTCAAGCACTTTGTCATACCTGAAAATTTTAAACCTGCACAAGTGTTGGATTCTCTTAAGTGGCCTGATAATCATCTAGCAATTAACAGGAAACTGCATTTCAGTATTGCTGAAGATGATGATAGTGTTCATTTTGAAATAGACAGCTTGACAGGAGACCTTTTTCTTTCCAAGGAGCTTGACTATGAAACAGCTTCACACTTTCTTTTGCAAGTTATTGTAAAGGATTATAATAATAATCCCCCACAAAATAACACTGTCTTCATAAGTATTGACATAGAAGATAAGAATGATCATTCTCCATATTTTCAAGATGACTTTGTAGTGATTGGCATAGAGGAAAATGTACCTGTTGGCACTCTGGTTTACGCATTCAATGCAAAAGATGGAGATGGCAGTTTTCTGAACAGCAAAATACAGTATTCCCTAGAAATGAGTAACATGGGTGAAAATCCATTTCTTATTCACCCTTTATATGGCACTTTGACCACGGCTTCTCCACTAGACAGGGAGATTACTGATTCTGTGATTTTTACAGTGTCTGCGTCAGACCAGGCAATAAATCTGACTGATCGGAGACTGGATTCCTTGGCTGTGAAAATTATTATTTTAGATATCAATGACAACAGTCCCAATTTTACATCTTCGTCTCTTTCCTGTGTCATGGAGGATGTGGAGGTGGGCTTCCTTGTACACCACATAATTGCAAAAGATCCTGATGAGGGAAGAAATGGACAAGTTACATATCACATTCTTTCAGGCAATGAAAACAAAGCATTTGTATTGGATAAAATCACAGGTACTGTAACTTCTGTTCTCTGGAGTTGCTTGTGCTGTGCATCTCAGGACAATATTTGGGAATGAATACAGTGCAATACTGAAATACCCTGTTGGCATTCTACCCAGGTGCCTTACTGTCCTCAGGAGTGATTACCTTGAGCAGAGCACTGCACAAGCATGGCAGTACTGCATGCAGTGAGACTCAGCTCAAAAATTTTGGCATGACACTGTTACCATGTTGTTTAGGTGTACTGGAGCATCTTCCAATAGTGTATTAAGGAGGGTGGAAAGAAAGTGTGTGCGATGAAATACTTCATTCTGATTTTGGCATGATGCATACTTAAAGCATGTGCACACACGTGCTGTGATACGTACACACAAGGGAAGGCAAGTCAAGATCAAGGAGTGTGTCCACTGTGAGTGGAACATGTTAAGTGGAGGCTCAAAGTGCCAGTGCATTTTATTCTTCAGTCCTCTGAAATTCTCTGGTTCCTGACTACTAACCGTCTTAACCCAAATGCAAATATCACCCTAATAGTTGCAGTATGTTCTGGTTCTTATTCTGATTTTGAATCCATTAGTTGATGCAGCTGACACTAATCTGTAGAGCTCCTAAGAGCATAACTTATGTGCAAAAGAAGACATATATTTATGTTAAATAAAGTTAAAAAGTTAATCCCAAAGTCATATGAAAAGTAGTACCTGAACTTTAGGTGAATTTTCCGTGAATCCCAGTTCCCTTTAATGTCAAAAGGAATATTCTGGGCCAATTAGCACCCTAAAGGGAATCACAGGTAAAGAATGACTCTAAAGTCTGGAAACCTTGCAGCAGTGGCATAGTGATGCTACATTGAAACTGTGAGCGCTGTAACAACTAGGATCCTAACCTGGACCAGAATACTTTTTAATACCTTCTTTTTTTATGATAGGACTCTTAACTACAGCCCAGCTTCTAGACCGTGAGATTCAGGAGCGCTACAGTTTGACAGTCATGGCTCTTGATGATGGAAGCCCAGCTCTCTCGGCCACGCAGGTTCTGACCATCACTGTTCTTGATGTGAATGATGAGATCCCAATATTTACAAAGCAACTTTATGAGACTGCAGTTCATGAAAACCAAGATCCAGGAGAGTTTGTCATAAAAGTGGAAGCTGTGGACCGAGATGCAGGTAATTTGTGTCCTTTTGCTGTTGATTTAATTGTGGACCATAGTAGGCCAATCCAATCTTGCTGCCATGCACGTACAGCTGCTGTGCTTTTCCAAGGTAATGTATGAGTTTCAAAACATGGGTTTTGGTTCAGGCTCTCAACCTTTATTCAGGGCTTGGAGGTATTCTGACTTGCACTCTGGGGTAGCTTCAGCTCTGACTGCTATATTAAATGTAAAATGTGCACTTGCATGACACGGCCTACTTTAGCTTTCATATGAAGAAAACCAACGTACGCTGGTTAATAATTAGCAAACAATGTTCACCTTAGTTAAAGTTAGTATCTGAATGTTTTGTTGCTCTCGATCAGAGCGTTTTGAACAGTTTTAAAGCAATTTACTAGGCATGAGCCCTCGTTTTGTATCAGAACCGGCAAATATGCGCTCATCTTTTCTGACCAGAGAGGGGCACTGTAATCCAAGATTTTCCGGCTGCTTGAGCTGTGAACGGATCGTGGAAGCCGCTCTGGATTTTAAACAGGAATTTTCATGCAAAAGATGTTAATGCATTGCTTTTCAGCCACACACAGAAAGGATGAATAAGGCGGGTGGTGGGTGGTTCATCTGCTCTGTGAATCACAGGTGAGGACTAAACCTGAGAGAGTCTAAGCAACACAAAATTCCTTTTAGTTCTTCAACTACCTGCTCTTTTGAAATATCTAAAATGCACAGCATATGATGTTTACATCATATGTAACTGATGTAACTGCTGGAGCAGTTACACAGAGTTTTTGGTCTGCAGTAAAGATAAAAATCTGAAAAGAGAACTAAATATTACAATATTGCTGCATTTGCCCAAAAGATGGTCTCAACTCTGTGCATGACTTTCTTTTTACTGTGGATTCACTTTCTGTACATCTTTAGAATTGTGTAAGATTGTGCCATCCAAAAAGTAGATTATAGAACTTTTTAGCAAAATAATTTTCTGTATTCAGTAAGATTGGTCATTTTAATGTAGAGCACATATTGATTACGAAAGGCAGATGTGAGCTCAGCAGAGGAGTTATATGGAAAAAGACATTTCCCCACAAATCTATAAAGCATTTAGAAATTAGGAATGGGTAGGTATCCCTGTCTGTGCTGTTCTTCATGACAGCTGAGCAGTGCTGCAGTCTGCTTCTGTACTCTTCCAAGTATTTTCTTGCTTTTGTGGATCACACTGTATAAAAAAGGTGGTATTTGGAGAAAAATGTTTGCAAGATAATAGAGAAAAAGTGAGAATTTGCTTGAATTCCTCTCCCTCCTCCCTTCCAGGGGCAGTTAGGAGGAGGGAGCCGGGGTGGCTTGGCGGGGTGGAGAGGAAGGGCATTCCAAGTGTACTGGGTGGCACAGTGTGTGCCTGCCTGCACAGACACTTTGGGTTGGAGCACTGTTGTGGCTGATTGTTCCTTCCTGCTTTTTTTGTTTTGAAGTACATTTTCCAGTAACCACAGTCCTTCTGTTGGGTCTTTTTCTCACATTTGCCTTATTTGGCCCCATGTCATGCATATGTAATAGTGTTGTTTCGTACAAATACTGAAGTGATGTTCATAATGTAAGAAAACTTGATTTATATAGGAGTCATATAAATATAATGCTATGCACTTTTCTTGTGTTTTTGGAATACAGTTTTTTTGAATGATGCTATTCTCATGGTGTTCTTTTTTTGTTTTTTTACATCATACTTTTTACTTCATTTTTATAGGCTCTTTAAATTGCAGTTCACATCCCAGTAATATTTGCATAGTCTCAGTGGAGGACTTTCTTCCATCATATTTTTTTTGTTCCCTTCATACATTCTCTGACTGACCACTGGGAGGAATAATTTTTACTAACAATATCAGCCATTCTCAACTTTTTGTTTTATTTTTCTTTCTACTTCAGTCTCTGTGAAGGGAATAGGGTCTTCTTTGGGGGAAGTCATGACTAAAATTTTTGATTAGAGTGGTTTTCTTTCCCATGAATATCCATAAAACTTCTTGTTCAGCTAACTCCCTCATGCACATTACAAGACCTGCACTTACTGCATATCTGTGTTGCCTCACTTTGGGAGCCCTCCGTA